>NC_059173.1:18453978-18767787 GCF_019923935.1 Bubalus bubalis | reverse complement strand
CATTTTAGTGCTCTGATGAGGGCAGACGGATACATGCGACCTAAGTATTAGAGGTGACAGCTGTGCTGTGTGTTTAGTTATTTAGTCGTGTCCGACTCTTGTGACCCCATGCACTGTACAGTCCATGGGATTCTCCAGGCCAGAACACTGGAGTGGGTAGCCATTCCCTTCTCCAGGGGATCTTCCCAACCCAGGGATTGAACCCAGGTCTCCCACATTGCAGGCAGATTCTTTACCAGCTGAGCCACCAGGGAAGCTCGAAGGTGACAGCACCATGGACAAAAGCTAACCTGAGCAGGGTCAGGGGACTCAGGAGTTCCAGGTTGGAGGCTTGGGAAACAGTGGTTCCTGGGATGCTTCATGGAGGTGAGACCTGTGCAGGACCCTGGGAACCAGATGGCAAAGGGCATTTCATGTCATTGTAAGACTGCCTTTTACTCTGAGAGAGAAGGGGGCCCTTGGAGGACTTTTTTTTTTTTTTTAATATTTATTTATTTGGCTGTGATTGGTCTTAGTTGTGGCATGCAGGCTTCTCTAGTTGTGGTACGTGGGTTTAGTTGCTTCATAGCATGTGGGATCTTAGTTCCTTGACTGGGGATTGAACCTGCATGCCCTGCATTGCAGGGCTGATTCTTAACCACTGGACTGCCAAGCATGTCCCCCTTGGAGGGTACTGAGCTGAGGAGTTGAATGAGTATGTAAAGAACATGACTCAAGCCTCAAAGAGGAGTTGCCTAAGCCGTTTGGACCAGGCAGCTTCATGGACAGAGTTTTTCACTTCTTGAGGTGGCAAAGTGGGATGGAGCCATGTGGTTTTGGTGTGTTGATTCCAGTGATTTTGAAACAATCCCAATACTTTATTTTTTCATTTCCAGCCATAGCTGTGTGTGGCTAGGACAGAATAGGCAGCGTGTGAAGCCAGTTAGCAGATATCGGCAAGGGTTCTGCACCTGCAGGCCTGACTCTCAAAGGGTAGAGAACATGATCAGTATTTCTCGAGGTTAAAAACTTCCCACCTGCCACTCAGGCCCAGGAGGGGTTAAACTGTGAGTGACTTGAAAATACACCTGTTTCAACAGGCCAGCTTCCCTCATGCCAACTGAGTTTTGGTGCTTGGGAGGAAACATTGAAATTCATGAAGCAGCTCTTGAAAGTTAAGTTTACAAGGTGGGAAAGCGGGAGCTGAGGGGCCCAGCGCTCCTCTTGGTGGGAGCCTTGCCATTGCCTTTGCTTCTAACCACAGCCTGAAGCCACAGCAGATTTGCCCTAACTCGGGTTTGGCCATTGCTGGTTGATGAACCTGAAAACAGGGTGTGGCCCTGGGGGAGTTAAGTTCCTTTTCTGATCTGAGCCTTTAAGCCTTCTTTTTGTCTGAGGAGCTGGTTCTTTCCCTTTGGCCATCTCAGCCTTTGGACAGCTTTGAAACACTTTTCTTCCATAAGAAGCTCAAGTGTTTGCTTCTAGAAAACAGAAAACTCCAAAATCATTCTCCATGGGACTTTGAAATCCACTGTCCTGTTTTTTTTCATTTCCTAAAGTACTGCTTCATAGTCCCAGTTATATCTGTTCAAGCAGAACAAAATTAAAATAACTATGCCACGTGACCTGGCAATTCTGCTCCTAGGTACCCCCAAAGAATTGAAAACAGCCACACATAAACACTTGTGCAGGAATTCTTGTGCATGAATGTTCATAGCAGCATTATTCATAATAGCCAAAATGTGGAAATAGCCCAGGTGTTCATCAGCTGATGAACAAGTAAACAAAATGTAGCATATCCATACTATGGAATATTATACAGCCATTAAAAGGGAGAAAGTACTGATACATGCTACAATGTGGATGAATTCTGAAAACATGCTAAGTGAAAAAGCATGTTACTAGGGGTCACATATTGTATGAGTCAATATATATGACATGTCCAGAATAGGCAAATCTATAGAAACAGAAAGCAGATTAGTGGTTGCCAGGGGCTGTGGGAAGGGGTGTGGGGAGTGACTACTAATGGGCACAGGGTTTCTTTTTAGGGGACTGAAAATGTGCTGGAATTAGAGGCGATGCTTGCCCTGGAGGCAGTGGACTGCTAGATACCACTAAATCATGCACTTTAGAATAGTTGTATATTCTGAAATTTCACCTCAACTTTTAGAAATGCAAAAAATACCGCCCTTCTCCAACAACAAAAACCCTGTGCATTCCCTAAACGTAGTGTATCTAATACTTGATGGTGGGGTGGGGAATCCCACATACACAGGGCTGTGAGGAAGCTAGCAGGCAGTGAGTCAAGAAAGGCCCTGTTGAGGAGGAACAGAATCAGCTGGCCTTTGAGGTGGCAGGGAGATCACCCTCCCCACCTCTAGCTCCAAGTCTTGATTTGATTCGAAGTCACTGGTTGGAGCGCCAGCTGACACAGAGTGCTAAAGAGCTGGAACAACATTATCCGACAATTCTTGGTTTACGTAGCCTGACATAGCCTAGCAGCTTGGAAAATGTGAGAGGGGTCATTGAAATTTGTTCTTGCTGTTTCTTGAACTGAAACTTTGCTAGGGTTCAGTAGACCCCTAGGGCTGCTGCTTTTGTGTCCACATAAATCCACATTAGACCTGTTCTTTGGCAGGTCTTTGGCTCAGGACGTGGATGAGTGACAGGACATAGTTTAGCATCAGTCGTATCCCTGGGACTCCCCTCCCACCCCCTCCCACCTAGGTATGAGAAGACAATGAAAGAGGCTGTCCCCACCTGTTTCCAGTCTCCCTGCTTTGTCTCCTCTGGCAGAGGGTCCTCAGCTGTTTTGAGGACCAGATGTATAGCCAGCCTGGGGTCCCAGGGACACCAGAAATCTCTGACCCCTAGCTTCCTGATGGGAACTTAGAAAAGCAGAACCTTCTGTGGTTTTGGTTCAGTGGACTGTTCCCCTCCCCAGCCCCCATGTTAGTTTCAGTGCTTCTCAGTGTTTCTAGGGGTGGTTGGGAGCTGGGGAGGAGGGGAGGAAGATGGATTTCCATTTTTCCAGTGTAACCATTCACCCCCTTCTCTCTCCTACAGTGTTTGAACTGGTCAACCAAGGGTGAGTGTCCCCATTCCCAGCAGGTATGAGGCCCGAAGCTTCTTGAGCTTTAAAGCTGAATGAGGTGGTGGGAGGGGGCAAAGGCTGGTGTTTCTGGTTTGCTTTTCATGTGTGTGTCGACCTTTCAGGCCTGTGATGGAAGTGCCCACCCTCAAACCACTCTCTGAAGACCAGGCCCGTTTCTACTTCCAGGATCTAATCAAAGGCATCGAGTACTGTAAGCGGGGCTCACAGGAGGACTCTCACCCAGGGGGTGGTTAGTGTTCCCAGATAGTGGATGGAAAGTGGAAGGTTTCTTACTTCCCTCCTGGAGCACAGGGAGGTGGGCAGGAAACAGAGCTGCCTGAGCTATGGCGACACCCCCTCCAAGCAGAAACCCTTCTTCTGGCCACACAGAAAAACTAAGAGCAATAGTGTTAGTGACTGTTTATCCAGTTCTTTCTACCAGGCACTGTTAATTTCCTAGCATCACCCTTTATTCCCAGGAACCCTGGGATCCTGTTAACCTCTGGGAACCTTAGTTCCTCATCTGTAAAATGGGAATAAAATATCTCTCACAAGGTCTGAAATCAGCCAGGACATCAGTGTTCTGATTGGCAGGGTGTCCTTTCTGCTACTGGTTGTTAAACATTTTGACTCATACCCTTTGCCTGGTGTTACACAGGATTGTCGTGACACTGAAATGGGGTGAATGAGGAGCACTTAACACTTAGCATTCAGTAAAAGCAGCTGCTGCTCCTGTTACCAGTATCATCATCATCATCATCATCACCACCACCCCGGAAACACAGTTGGGTCTTCCAGATTGTAGGATTGTCCTTGCCCATGGGCAGACACCCAGGCAGGAACCGTTGGCCAAGTCCCAATCCTGCTGTGTTTCACACTTCAAATCATACCTGTTCCAGTCATTGTTGGTTTGGTGAACAGGTTGTGAGGTGGCGTTAATAAATGAAAACATGCTTGACTGTCACAAGTTTTAAGGCTTCTAGCTGGGAGCCAAGCTCAGCAAAAGCTCTCCATGCACACATGACTTAGACTGTGGCAGGCGGTTACCAATTACTATTGGCAGTCAGTATTTCACTCCTCACTTTGGAGGATGGGCCAGCTTCCTTAGAGACATTCCCCTTAACTTTTAGAGCTGAGGGTGTTTCACAGGTTTGGGAGGGGAAGGCTGGGAAGGGCCTGGGACCCTGGAAGAACAGAGGGCCTCCTGCCTGTGTCTCTGGGCTCTGTGGGCCGCATGGAGCTCCTCCTGTGGATTCTCTGTCCCCTCTCTCCCATCCTGCCCCCAGTACACTACCAGAAGATCATCCACCGGGACATCAAACCTTCCAACCTGCTGGTGGGAGAAGATGGGCACATCAAGATCGCGGACTTTGGTGTGAGCAATGAGTTCAAGGGCAGTGATGCCCTTCTCTCTAACACTGTGGGCACCCCGGCCTTCATGGCTCCTGAGTCGCTCTCGGAAACCCGGAAGATCTTCTCTGGGAAGGTAGGTTTGGACCTGCCTGAGATGTGCAGTTCTGCCTGTGTTAGGGTCCTTTCAGTTGTAAGTGGCAAAAATCTAACTCACTGGTAAAGAGTGATCTGTGGGTGAGGAGTGGGGTTCAGCTCTGTTTTCCTGAATTAGTTTCCTCCCCAGGTTGAATGTCATTAGCAATTCCAGGCTATTTTCTACCAGTTTACAAGCCTCAGTGGAAACAGCATTTTTCTTTCTGTAGGACTGAAATGAAAATCCTAGGATTGGCTGTAATTGGCCCAGTGTGGCCCATCCTCGAGCCAATCACTGTGCCTGACGAAGTGTTGCTCTGATTGGACAGTTCCGGGTCATGTGCCCATCCTTGAACCAATCACACTGCCTGGGGAAAGTGTTGCTTTCATTGGCCAGGCCTGAATCATGTGCTCAGTCAGATGTGGGGTTTGATGGGCAGGAACAACCCTATTCAAACTCCCATGGTCTGAGCAGTGAAAAAGAGATGCTTCCCCAAAGGAAAGCTGGAGGATTGGATCCTGGACAGGTGAAAGAAGGTTATGCCCTTTACTGCCCCTTGCCCCCTCACACTGAGCTCTCTTTTTCTTGCAGGCACTGGATGTTTGGGCCATGGGTGTGACACTGTACTGCTTTGTGTTTGGCCAGGTAAGGTGGGGTGTCCTGTGTCCTGGGTGTTGTGGGTGGCTCCCTTGGACTAATAGTTACCCTTGCAGGGAGATAGTACTTACTCATTTAAAAGTTATTTTATTTCCACAGTTAGATCTGAATATGAAAAAGTATGCCTTCCCAAATATACATAGCTGTGCATAACAGTCATATCTGTGAAAAGACAACCTACTAAAACGAGGTTTTGGCAGAGGCTCTAGAGGTTGTAAATACAGTTGATGAATTTAGGTCAAGGACAGCAAATGTGCACCTCTTTCCACTTCTAAACAGGAGATAGGCATCACTAATCAATAACTGCAATCTTTCTTTCTGAGCCTGGTACTGCTTTGATGTTCTTCTCAACAGTGTTCCTAGAAGCTGTTGTTGGAAGAATAGAATTGGAATGGAATTTAAAACATTTGGCATTATTGATTTAGGGAGTGCTGTTTGTCTTCATTTTGTTGTTCTTTTGTTATTTTTATATTACTCGTATTTAGGGGCTTCTATTTTTAATTCTTGGAGAAGGCAATGGCACCCCACTCCAGTACTCTTGCCTGGAAAATCCCATGGATGGAGGAGCCTGGTGGGCTGCAGTCCATGGGGTCGAGAAGAGTCAGACACGACTGAGCGATTTCACGTTCACTTTTCACTTTCATGCATTGGAGAAGGAAAAGGCAACCCACTCTAGTGTTCTTGCCTGGAGAATCCCAGCGACGGGGGAGCCTGGTGGGCTGCCGTCTATGGGGTTGCACAGAGTCGGACACAACTGAAGCGACTTAGCAGCAGCAGCAGCATTTTTAATTCTACAGTTCAGACTGATTATGTGAGCAGTAAAAGTGAGAATTATTCCTTCTCCTGAGCTTATGCTCCTGTTGAGGAAAGCTTAAGAAACTGATCCCATGGAGAAGTAAAGGAGTTTATAATCTCCCCACAACCCAACATTTGATTAGAAAATTTTCAATCCTGTAGTCAAGTTGTAAGAATTATACCTTCTTACATATGCTTCAGAGTACGGTCATTTGCCAGAGTTCACTATCTGTGGCTTTCATTTTTTTCTTTTGGGCTAACATTTACACATCAGGGAATCTACAGATGTTAAAAGTGTACTATTTGCTGAGTTGTCAAATGGATGCACCTGTGCAATCCTGACATCTCAAGTTATTGTTTTTCATGGCATCATTTTCCTTGGACAGGAGTAGACAAGGTCACTTTCTGTGACCTTTTGCAGCCTTTTGAGCACCCTGCATAAAGGTTTCTTTTTCCAAAACAATCCCTGAGCTCCTCCTGGGTCAGGCCCTTCCCCCTGTGAGAAGATCGCCTTGTCACCCAGGAGGTGGTGTGTGAACAGGCTTCAGGGTACAGTCTAGGCTTAAATACCAGTTTCATGCTTTCTAGGACATGGCACCTCTCTGAGCTTCTGTTTTTTCTCTTCTGTAAAATGAGAATAATATTTGCTATTTTTTAAATTATTTATTTACTCATTTTTGGCTGCCCTGGGTCTTCGTTGCTGTGCGCAGGTTTTCTCTAGTTGCGGTGAGTGGGAGCTGCGCTCTAGCTGTGTCGCGTGGGCTCAGTAGCTGCAGTGTGCCTTCTCTAGAGTGCAGGCTCAGTAGTTGGGACTCGCAGGTTTAGTTCCCCGGTGGCATGTGGGATCTTCTTGGACCAGGTATGGAACCCGGGTCTGTTGCATTAGCAGGCAGATTCTTAACCACTTGACCACCATGGAAGTCCAGTATTTACTATTTTTTATGGCTTCTGAGAGGATCAGCAGAAATAATTCAAGCATTCATTAATTCACCAGGTATTTATTGAGCCCCTACTTTGTGCCAGGGATGTTCTTGGGCACTGGGTGTCAGCAGTGAGCAAGACAGACAAAAATCCATGCCCTCTTGGAGCTGACATTCCCGTGCAGGAATTAAACAGTGAATAAACCCATATGGTTTTATGTTTTGGCCACACCATGTGGCATGTGGGATCTTAGTTCCCCAATCAGGGATTGAACCTGTGTCCCTAGCAGTGGGAACGCAGAATCCTAACCACTGACCACAGGGAAATTTCCCTAATACATATGGAATATTATGTCAGGAGGGGACATGTGATGGTGAGAAATCATATGGAGGTGGAGTGGGTGTCCATTTTAGACAGGAGCTCTGGAAGACCTCCCTGAGAGGCTGAGCTTTGATCAGACACCTAAATGATGGAATAAAACAAGCCATGCAGATACTGGTATGAAGAACATTCCAGGCAGAGGTAACAGCCAAATGAGACGTTGGTCCTGAGAAACCTCAATACAATGCCTGGCCCAGGCTGAGCCCTCACCAATCACAGCTACTGCTGCTTTGTCTTTTGTATTTTTCTTTGTATTATTAATGTTCACAGGGCAGGTGGGTGAAGTGAGTGTTTGCTTTCGGTCTTTGCTTTATGATCTTCCGTGATGGCTCAGATGGTAAAGAATCTGCCTGCAGTGGGAGAGCCCCAGGTGCAATTCCTAGGTTGGGAAGATCCTCTGAAGAAGGGAATGGCTACCCTCTCCAGTATTCTTGCCTGGAGAATTCCATGGACAGAGGAGACTGGCGGGCTGTGGTCCATGGGGTCACAAAGAGTCAGATACGACTAAGTGACTAACATTTTATGTAGGTAAATTAAAGCACAGGTACAGAGGAAAGCCAGTGTAGTTAGGAAGGCTCTAACCCTTCTGGAAAGATACTCCTGGTCCTTTTAGATCTCTGGGGTATAGGAACTGCCTCCTCCCTGGACTGGGCTGCTGGGCTGTTTCTTTCTCTGCTGTGACCCATGTGGAGTGCCGCCTGCCCTTGAAGGACAGCTGTGCCAGCCCTTGATGGCCGCTGTGTCCCTGACCTCTCTTCGCAGTGCCCGTTCATGGACGAGCGGATCATGTGTTTACACAGTAAGATCAAGAGCCAGGCTCTGGAATTTCCAGATCAGTGAGTATCCTTCACGTACCATAAGTCGCTACCTTCTCCGAGCCCTTGGTGACGTCTCCCACCCTTGATGTATCTCCTCCCCCAAGGCCTGACATAGCCGAGGACTTGAAGGACCTGATCACACGCATGTTGGACAAGAACCCTGAGTCGAGGATTGTGGTACCAGAGATCAAGGTATCTGCTGTCCCTTGGGGCGTGTTCCAGGGGCTCAGCCTGTCTCCTCTGCTTGGGTTTTTTGGCTCAACCCTGCCTCGGTCAGGCCCCATATTCCGCTGTTTACAGTGCCACACTCTCTTCTGCACCACTGCCCTCCAATGCCCTGTGGCCTCTAGGGTGCTGGGAGCCGGTGGGGAAGGATTTGGGACTTGTGTTCACTGTGATTGTGGAAGTGGGATCTGCTACCAGCCAAGCAGCTAGCACTTGCTCCACTTGGCTTAAATTGATGGCCTCTACCTCCCTAGACCAGACCAGAGTCTCTGTATGCTCCATTGTGGCTGCCGAAATCTTGGGGTCTTTTCCTTGACGCTTCCTATCCCTTTGAGAAAATACAGTTAGTAGAGGAAGTTAGTGAGCAATTTGACTGTCTACCTCTGACCCTCGCCTGCTGAATTCCGCTATGTTGTAAGAACAGCATTAGATAAGATCCCTACTGATCCCTTGCAGCCACGTGCACACACATGGACCTTTCAGAAATCTAGAGATTTCCTTCGGGAGCTAGGCACCTCAGCTAACTAGCAGTTGAAGAGGGGGCTGCCCAAAATGTTACAGATAAAGGCTTGGATCCAAGAGGCAGGTAGTTGGGGGGCAGACCTCTGCTGAAGTCCCCTCCCAATTGTGTTCTTCTCAGTGTTCTCCCTGTGCCACCCTGAGCCTCAGTTTCCCTTTCTGTAAAATGGGAAGGATGCTGCCTGCTCTGAGCTGAGCCTTCCAGGCATCAGAGAGAGTTGCAGAGGAGTGATAGGTGCTCCTTGGACAACCATGCAAGGCAGATGGCAAATTCCAGGCCCTTCTGCCAAGACACGGGGCAAGATGGAGAATCCGGTCCAGCTCACATTCTGGCCTCGTGGCTCCCTCCCTCCATCTATCTCATGTTTCCTCCCACCTGGCTCACCCCCACCTTCTGCCTGGCTTGCCTGCTCTCTTGCATCCCTGACCTCAGGCCACTGGCTCTCCCCTCCCGCGTCCCCTCCCTGGCTCTGCTCACAGGCAGGGTCTCTGGGAGCCAGTGGCAACGGCCCCTCACCCCTCCTGTCCTTCGTTGAAGCTGCACCCCTGGGTCACGAGGCATGGGGCGGAGCCGCTGCCATCAGAGGACGAGAACTGCACGCTGGTCGAGGTGACCGAAGAGGAGGTCGAGAATTCGGTCAAACACATTCCCAGCCTGGCAACCGTGGTAAGGCAGGATGAACTGCTGCTCAAGAGCAGGGCCAGAGAGCCACAGGTGGCCTGGCAGGGATGAACCAGGACACGGGCAGGCAACTGAGAAGCAGGTGTTGGGCCTGAGAGTCAGGGATTGGCCAGGTCTGCCCCTCACCCACAGCTCCCAGCCCCTGGGCCTTGGTCACACAGCAGGCCAGGTGGCCCCTGCATCTTCTAGCTTGAGTTCTCTCTGCAGCTGGGTCCCAGGTTACTTAAACAGAGTAGCCCCTCTCTAAGGATTGTTCTGCCCTTTGTGGAATTCCTGCTTTCAGAGCTTGTCCAGGGGAGAAGGAGGAGCTTTAGAAGGCTCAGGGCAGGTGCCTGGGGGGAGCTGGAGCCAAGGTGTCTTTAGAGGGGCTACCCCTGACTGGGTCTCCTGTCCCCAGAGCAGACGGCTTAGCTCGTCTCATCTCTGCAGTGTGGGCAACTGCCGGGGTGACTCTTCCCATCTCCTAGAGGGGGGTGTTTGCTCAGGGACTACTGGATCCCCTTTTATGGCCTTAAATTTGGGTCCTCATCCAGGAAGATGGAGCTAGAGAATCACCTTGGAGACTCAGAGAATCACCCACTTGCCAAGACTGTGCCCAGAGGGTGTCTGACTCCAGGAGGGAGACCCTCAGGGGGCCGGGGGTTGGGCAACAGTCCTAGGGGAGCAATCCAGTGGGATGCCTCACCATGGCCACCTCGGGAGTCCTGGGTGTGTTCAGTTAGCACCAGCCCCAGCAGGCAGGGCCCTGGGCTCTGCAGGGGGACCAGATACTGCATCCAGCCTCGAGTGACCTTAGGAGCCCCAGTGCTGGCTCCTTCGCTCCCAGCTTTGCACCTCGCCCTCTGCTTCCCCACACACTCTCTCTCCCTCTAGAACCTGAGCCCTGGGGGATCTATTCACATCCTCCTCCTCCTCCTCCTCCTCCTCCTCCTCCTCCTCCTCCTCCTCCTCCTCCCCCTCCTCCTCCTCCTCCCCGACCAGGGGCCTCTGCATGATCTTCACTGTTGAAAACTCACCCACACCCACCCACTCCTTCTCCTCCGCCCACCACACCCATGTCCTGAGCCTGTGGTGGGGAAGGCAGCTGACGTCGGGCTCCCAGCACCTGCTGTGGGTTATTCTGTTCCTGGTTGTGAATATTCTTGGGAGAAGGTGTCTGATCCTAGAGGTCTGAAATAGGCGTTGATTATTCAGGAAACACTTCTTGAACACTGAGTGGTGTCTCAGGCCTGTGGTGGGAGCGGGGAATACAGAGGTGAATAAAACCAAGATGGTGCCTGCAGATGCTGGGCAAAGAACCAACAAGTAAACGTGCAAGTAACAGAGGGGCTGCGAGGGGAACCTCCTGGGGGGATGCAGCCCAGGTGATGGGTTGGGGAAAGCCTCCTGGAAGGCGTATGCTAAGAGGATGGCGGGGTGTTCAGGCCAAGAGGGTAAAGGGTGGGGTGTTCCTGAAAAGGGAGCAGCAAATGCAGCGACCCTCTGTTGGGAGGTGGCAAGGCCCACGAGGAACCTTAAGAAAAGCAGGGCAGCTGAAACAGGGCTAAGGAGGTGGAGGGAGGGTGGCATGAGGCTGGACAGGAGGTGGGGCCAGAGCACACAGGTCCTGAGGCCACAGCAGAAATTTAAATCTTGGTCCCAGAAGTGTGGGAAGCATCTGCAGGATTTGATTCAGGGGAGTGGCATGATCAGTGTTGGCCTGAGGAAGGTCCCACGTGGAGACTGACTTTTGGGGGACAAGGAGGCCATGGGGGCTTCAGCTGTGTGTGCCAGGCATGAGGTTACAGAGATGAGCACGGGACAGTGCCAGCCCTCATAGGGCTTCTGGCCTCTTGAGGAAGATGAATCTGGAAAGATTCACCCTCTGGTGCCATCACACACTGAGTGTCCACACAGTGACAGGCCAGCGGGGAGAGGGGCGGGACTGGGAGGCTTCGCAGGGTAGGAGCCCCTTCCGCTGGGTCCTGAGGGCTGGCCAGGCTCACTGGGGGAGCGAAACGGGTCCAAATGTTCCAGGAACCACAGAGCTTGGGCCTTGGCAAGTGAGGCACCATGTGTGCTTGTCAAGGGGCATGGCCTTCGTTCTCTTATCTCAGCATTTTTCTTTTCTTTCTTTAAATTGAGGTCAAATTCGTGTAATATAAAATTAACCATTTTGAAGTGAACAATACAGTGGCATTTAATACATTTACAGTATTTGCAGCCATCACGTCTCTAGTTCTGGAACATTTTCATCATCCCCAAGAGAAACCCCATACCTGTTGACAGTCACTCACTCTTCCCTCCCCAACCACCCCCAACCCCTGGCATCTACTGTTGCTAGTGACTTGCCTATTCTGGACATTTCATATAAATGGAATCGTACAGTAAGTGGCCTTTTGTGTCTGGTTTCTTTCACTCAACATAATGTTTTCAAGATTCATCCACATTGTACCCAGTCATTCCTTTTTAGGGCCAAATAGTGTTCCATTATAGGAATAGAGCATATTTTATCTATTCATCAGTTGATGGACATTTGGTGGTTTCCACCTTTTAGTAAATCAGTGGTGTTTAAAAACACTTCCCCCTACTCTTTTAGCATGAAAATCTTTTTTTTTTTTTTAAAGTCCAGAGGCTTAGTATATGAAACAGCTTGAAGAGACATCATACTTTACTTGGAAGGGAGGCCAGAGCCTTACAGGTGTTGAGGCCACTTCTTTGAAAATTCTTTCATGAACGACAGCAGCCAAAAGCATCATGAACCTTCCATGGCTCCGTGGCCTGTAACAGGTTAAGTTCCAAACTCATAGGGGTGAGAGATACCAAGTCAGGGCGTGAGGGAATCAGATACGGGTTTCAGAAAGGATAGGGCGAGAGACTTCCCTGATGGTCCAGTGGTTAAGAATCTGCCTTGCAGTGCAGGGGACATGGGTTCAATCCTTGGCCAGGGAACTAAGATCCCACATGCTTCTGCAGCTAAGCCCTTGCATTCCAACTACTGAGCCCAAATGCTCTGGAGCCCGAGCGCCCCAAGTAGAGAGTCTATGCACTGCAACAAACAATCCCACGTGATGCAGTGAATACCCCCCTCGAGCCACAACTAAAGATCCGATGCAGCCAAATTAACTTTTTTTTTTAAAAAAGAAAGGATGCGCTGAGGGGCAGACTGGGAGGCAGAGGAGGGAAGCTGAGCAGTGGCTGAGGGACGTGATAGAGGGATAGTGACCCTTTCCCCAAAGATCGCCTCCTCTGGCATGTGTTTCCCAACCAAGCTGCGGACCCTGTCTGTCTCCCAGTGGGCGGGGTGGGGGACACCAAAGAGTTCCATCTCACGGCCGTGGACAGGCTGGCTCCCAGCGCCTCTCAGGCGTAGAAGGGCTTTCAGGACCTCAGACCTCTCTTGCCCTCACATCACACCAACTTGTGGATGGGCCACCCTCCGTATCCTGGGATGCCTCCTCAGCTCCTTAGACTGGGACCAAAGCTTCTCATCCTCAACAAAAATGCACCCCCACCCCCACCCCGAGGAACTGGTGCCCTTTTGTATTGCTCCTGGGACTGTAGAATGGTGCAGCCGCTGTAGAAGACAGTCGGGCAGCTCCGTAAAGTGTTACACAGAGTTACCAGATGATCTGAGAATTCCACTCCTAGGTGTACACCCAAGAGAAATGAAAACATTTTGTGTGGAAAGTATGTCCACACAAACTCTTGTACACAGATGTACATAGTAGCGTTAGTCATAATAGCCCCAAAGCGGAAATGGTCCAAATATCCAGCAATGGATGAACAAATAAGCAAAATGTGTATCCACACAAAGGATTATTACCAGGCCATACAAAGGAATAAAGCAATGCAGCATGGTGGACCTTGCAAACATCATGCTTGCTGAGTAAAAGAAGCCAGACCCCAGAGGCTACATACTGAATGATTCTATTTATCCAAAATGAGAAAAGACAAACCCATAGAGACAGAAAGTGGATTGGTGGTTGCCAGGGACTGGGGAGGAGGAATGTGGGTGGCTGCTAATGGGTACTGGGTTTCTCTTGGCGGTGATGTAAATGTTCTGAAATTAGATAGTGGTGATGTGAATATACTAAAAACCATTGAACTGTACACTTTAAAGTGGTGAATTTTAAGCCATGTGAATTACATTTAAATTAAAAGTGCAGTGATCCCCCTCCCTCTCAGATTATACCTGGGAAGCAGTAATTGGTTGCCTTTTGGGGTGGTTGTAGACGGCTTTCACCGCCAGGAAAAGCCTCGCCTTGAAGAGGAGACAGGTCGACGGGCCAGGAGGGCCTGTCCAGCCATGGCTCAGGTGAGACAGATGGTACCACGGACACTGGACAAACAGTGCAGGCCAGCTCTCCTGCAGTTGGGTAGGCTGAGACTAGACTGTGACGGGCTCTGGATGTCAGACTGAGGAGTTTAGACCTTATCTTGTTGACAACCAGGGAGCCGTGGAAGATTCTGGCTGTGGGCCAGTAAGACTTGGTGATGGCTTTGGCTCCTGTATCCTGGGTGGATGTTTCTCAAAGGCTCGCCATCAGCAATCAGTCCTGGGAACTGGCAGGGGGCAGGGTGTTTGTGTGCAGGTGGGTGGGAATGAGGGGAGGGGAAGGGAAAAAGATGGGAGACTTGTGCTATGGCACGAGGGAGGCTGTTGCCTGGAGTCCCCCCACCCCCAGGTGGCTGAGCCTCCTCCTCTCCTTTCCAGATCCTGGTGAAGACCATGATACGAAAACGCTCCTTCGGGAACCCGTTTGAGGGCAGCCGGCGGGAGGAGCGTTCCTTGTCAGCACCTGGAAACCTGCTCAGGTGAGTATCCCCGGGGTGGGGAGCTGGAGGCCGCCCTGCCCCACCATCTCTGGGCCCATTCTCTCAGCAGCAGTGTCCAGACTCAGATCAGCCCTGCCAGGCTCTCTGGGGAAGTCAGAGCAAAGCTGCTGGCTTTGGTATTTGCCCCACCCTGGACCCAGCCTGCCTCCTTGACTGACAGAGAACTTTTACCTTTCTCTGGGGGTACATGCATTTTAACAGGGGTGGGAGAATGGTTGATTATCAGGCTGTTAGACCCCAGAGAATGCATGCTTGATGGTGGGATTGTGGCCCCATGAAGAGTGAGCAAGGACAATCTCACTCATGGGACCACCACCCCCCAAAACGTCTCACAGTGAGGGGGAGTATCCTGCTCCTGACCACCCTGGCAACAGCTCCGTGAAGCTGGTGTTCAGGGTCTGAGTGTCTTTGGGGGTTGGGGGACAGGCATGCCGTGGGTGCCAAGTGTCCCTTCTCACTTCCCTTTTCCCTCCCCTCTGGCGATTCCAGCAAAAAACCAACCAGGGAGTGTGAGCCCTTGTCTGAGCCCAAGGTAACGCCTGCCTGCCTGTGCCTTCGCCTCTGCCGGGGCCTGGGGGCGGGGGCAGCTGCAGAGCACGGGGCATCTGCACCCAGGCGGACCTTCCATCCAGCCCGGGGCCTCCAGACCCAGGAGGAAAACGGGGCATCCAGGGGCTTGGACCTGGTGACGGGTCGTGCATGTGGGCTGGGGCTGCGGGTGCATGGCGCTCCACCCGGAATGCCTGTGATCTCACTCGGGTCTTAGACCTAGTCTGGCACCCACCTAGGCTCGGTGCACGTCAACGGCCTTGAAGCTATGTCATGGGCCGAGGCCGCCCCTGATCTGGTCTGGTGGTCAGAGCCTAGAGCAGGCATGCTGTGCTCGGGGGCTCCCCCCGGGGCTCTCCAGCATCCACCCCTTCTTCTCTGATGGGTTAAGACCTAGAAAATAAGTCCCCGTCCAGCCTGTTGCAAATGAGTGTGAAAGCTCCCCTGGTTCGGAGGAGGATCCGGTCCGCCATCCTCTTCCAAACACATGCCCAGCCTAGCTGTCCTAGCGCCTCCCAGGACAAAGGAGCATTTCTGTCCCCGCAAGCCTGAGATGACAGGATGATCACTCCCCACCCCGTGCCTGTGACAGGATAGCAGTCCTGGGACTCTCCCCACTGAGCCCATCTCACCACCTCATTCTCAGTTGGGAGCTCCAGGCAATCCTTTCTAAGTCTCAAAAGCTGCTGTGTTGAGCTATAAGTCACATACCGTATACTTCACGCATTTAAAGTATGTAACTCAATAGAGTTTAATATATTTGCCGCTGTGTAACCATCACTACAGTCACTTTTAGAATATTTTCATTAGCTCAAGTAGAAACTCTGTACCCTCGTCTCTCACCACCCAACTCCCCCATCCGCCAGCCAGCACGAGGCTACTTGCAGTTTCTATAGATTGACATATTCTGGACATTTCATATCAATGGAATCATACAGTCTGCGGCCTTTGTGTCTGGCTTCTTTCACTCAGCCTAATGTTTCTGAGGTTCATCTGTGGTACAGCATGTGTCAGAACTTCATTCCTTTTTATGGCTCGATCATATTCCGTTGTATGGATATACCCACACTCTGTCTCTCCATTCATTCGGTGATGAATACATTTTCCACTTTGGGGACTGTCACGCATGAATAATGCTGCCCTGAACGATGCCTGTGCAAGCAGCATTTGTTTGTTAGGAGTTTGCTTATGAGATGAAATTTCTTGGCCACCATAGGAGCCAGGTGCTCATACAGTAACGTAGGAAGACCATCTGTGGATCATTTATGCTCTTCCAGAGCAGGGAAAACGGCAGTTAGCCCTCAGAACCGATCATGGACAGCCTGGGAAGGCTGCCTCCGTCCCTGCCACGGTGTTCTCAGGCGTCTCTACAGCCGCGAGATGAGGTGGCCCCACTTACGGTGTGAGCCTTACAAGGTCACAGGTTGAAGCCTGATGGCTGGCCTGTATTTGTCCCTTCTCTTCTCAACCTGTTTTACGGTTTGCTTCCTTTTTTGTGCAAGTCTGTTTATTTCATCTTCTGTTTTTAATGAGATCAAAGTTACAGGACACCAAAGACTGAGATTGGCCCAAAAGACCTTACTGCCTCTCTCTTCCCTCATCTCCATCCCAGAAGCACCTGGGGATTATCTGCCCTTGCCCTTAGCCCACGGGTGGATGCTTTTGCTTGTCCCAGTAGTCCAGCACTCTGGAGCTCTTAGGGCTTAGGCAGTCTTTGGAGGGCTTAGGCAGTCTTTGGAGGCCTTGGGCCCATGGCCCGTCAGTAGTGAGACCAGCTGGTATGAGCAGACAGCTGTTGGGCCTCACTGGATATCCAATTACATCTCTCCTCCCCAGAGACTTGACCCTCTCTTCTTTGGCAGAAACATAATAGCCAATGTGTGTGATTTTTAAACAAAGAGGAGTTTCTTCCTAGGAATGTACGGACATCATGCCCTTGCCTGATGCACAGGGCAGTGCCCCTTCTGGCCAAAGACACTCAGTAGATACCAGTCCTGTGTGGCAAGCCCAGTGGCTGTCCTTAGGACAGGCATTCTTTGCTTAATGTTGGTAAAGTGTTTGGGCCTCTCCTTAGGGACTTCCCCTCACATTTCCCATCATGCAGCCCACATCCGTCACCCCAGGCAGCTCTAGCTGGGGGCACTTCAGGGTATGGCCTCTTGGGAACATGGGGACATTTCCCACCAACCTAGTCTCTTCTGCTCTGGTCACACATTGCCAAGATGAGGGCCCTTCTCTCTGTCAGAGGCATCCCTTGGGCCTGTGTGCTCAGCACATTTCTGTTGACAACCATGTCCTAAAGGTTGGCTTTGTGTCAGGCCGAGTCGGGTGGTCCTGCTTGTGTCCCCCACGAAACACACCTGGAGACTGAAGACAGTACAGTTCCTGCCCCGCAAGAGCTTAGAGCCTAAAGCGGGGTAAGCGAAGATGCCTAAATTCTGTGAACAGGGCCCAGTGTGGAGCCCATATGACCTGTGTTCTGTGCTATGGTTTCAGGTGTCAGCCCATAGGTTCGCATCTATGTTTATAGTTTATATTCCTGGCACATGATGCTGGTTTTCCATTTACCAAAGGGATGTAAGGTCTCCTCTGAAACTTTCACATAAGCAAGAAAAAAGGGGGAGAGACTCTAAAAACGGAAGTAAATAATGGTCCAGGCAGTGCAGGACTGCCAGAGACAATGGTTCAGGGCCCTGTCCGCGTCGCCCCAGGACTTAATGTGGGTTTTTTTTGTTCGGTGAGCAGGAAGCAAGGCAGCGAAGACAGCCTCCAGGGCCCCGAACCGGCCCCCGTAGGGGAGGAGGAAGTGCTCTCATGAAAGGCGGCCCTGGCGTGGAGAGTTGGGGGGTCCCAGGCCCCAGCTCCCTAGAGCACACTCAGCCTGCGCGGCCGGACGAGGTGATGGAGTAGCGCCGGACCGCGACTGCGCATGCACGTCTCACCTCTGCTGGCGGCGCCCTGTGTTTCCATAGCAGCATGTCCTACGGGAAACCGAGCACGTGTGTAGAGCCTTGACAGTCATCTCTGGTTGTTTTGTTTTTAGTTTGTTTGATTTCTTTCTTGTTTTAAAGGGGACAAAAAAAAAAAAAGACGACTCCATGACATCGACTTTGGCCGCTGGCTGGCTGAATGGGCGGGTGTGAGGAGTTGCAGACCCAAAGCCTCGTGCATTGGGGGACAATTGCTTTTTAAGACGTTTTTATGCCAAAAATCCTTCCTTGTGAACTCAGAATGGTGTCAAGAGATACCAACTGAATGTGTGTGAGGTTTGAACATCGGGAAGAACTGGCGGGAAACTCTGGTGGTGTGGTCCGAGGCCACACTTGGCTGCATTTGAAAGGGAGAGGAAGAGCAGGTGTGACTTCGTGCAAAACCCCAAATCGTGGCACGTTCTAGAATGTGGATTCATGGAGTCAGGACAGGGCTAGCCCTCAGTAGCTGCAGCCTGATTCGACGCAACTTATTCCTAAGAAGGACTATAAATCTTTTTAATGAGTAGAGCTGTAATCAGGAAAATGGAAAGGGCTTGATACATAAGAGCTTGGGTGGGGGGGCGGGGGTACGGATTTTGCATTCCCAGAAGGGCATTTGGTGGTTATGGTGGGACATCTCCTCTCAAGGACTGTTCGAACGAGTGTGTTTATGACAGCCGCTCAGAGCTGAAACTTTTCTTAAATAGTTGAAGGGGCTCTAGTCAATCTCTTGTTAAATTACAGAAACTTCAGGGTGAAATTAAATCCTACACTTCCATGTACATTACATGGCTTAAGAGTAAACAACAACAACAAATACTTTCAATTTTCTAACTAGTCTGAACTCCTGAGCAGTTCAGAAATCATTTCGAGCTTCCAGGAGCTATTCCATGGCTTCAGGTGTATGATCAGAGTTAGCGCCAATGACATCTATCCTGTATATTAGCAGCTCAGCTTGCTTATAACCTGTGTATTCTAGAGGCTGCTAAGATTCTGTTTTCTTTTTCAGCAGTAGCTGATTGTTGTAGTCAGTGAAACAAACAGTTATCCAGTTTGTGGAGGGCTAGTTAGGAAGTACTTTCATTCAGCTGAGGCATAAATGATCATCCTTATTGGCAAAGCTCTGTTAGGATCTAAACAATAACTATAGGATACCCTTTTAGAGAAGATTCTTGAAACCTAGAGCAGTCCTTGGGTCCAAGACAACCAGAGCTTGGCACAGGAAGTCCCCTTTTGTAGCCAGCAGTCCAGAAAGAAAAAAGTTTACGTTTTTGACTTCCAACTAACATTGGGAAGTTTGGTTGCAGTTCAAGTGTGACTTCTTCCAGAGTCCCATGTGGGTAACTGTGAAGTTCAAGAGGGAGGAAAATTGGAAGGACTTGGCCTGGGGGATTCCCAGTGCTTTGTGGAATCTGCCTTGAGGAAAATAGTGTCGGTAATCAGGATCAGAAGCATGAGCTCTCCTGTAGCTTCTGGCTGATCCCTGTTGAAAGGGGCACTTTCTGCAGAGACAGAGCAGCAGGTCTTGTGTCTGCTGCCAAGTACGTTCACAGAGCTTCCACAGATCTTCGTAAGCTCTTGACTGTCATTTAGCCAGACTCTTCTACTTTATAAGCAGTACAGAGTTAGAGAAGGCTGGTTTCCTAAAGCCAAGGACACCCATCTGATGGAGGGTCCTCTGGCCTGCTTTCTTTATTTCTGTAATCCAGTACTTCTTCCTCCTGTGCTTGTTTAAATCTACAGGCTCCACCCCTCCTGGGAACAAATGGGTCTGGTTAGTTTGCAATAAGCACCTTGCAGTGGTTCAAGTCAGCCGGCTCTTCATCTTAGTCCATGTGGACGCTGACCTGGCAGTGGGGGGGCTCGCCTGGAGGGGCGGGGGCTGGCAGCATGCAGAGCCTCTGCAGAACTCCTCCTGTGTTTACACAACTGCATCGGCGATGCCATTTCTCCCACCATGAAACTCTCCGTCGAAGATTTCACATGTGGAAAGCCAGCGATCAGACGGCACTGAACTGTTCAGGCAGGTGGGTTGGGGGAGGCCCATGTTCATTACTATTTTTTTTTTTTTTTAACACTAAGACACACCAAAGAAAGCTGTGGAAAAGAACCACCCCACTGAGCAAAGGATAAGCAGAGAGGGCTGTAACAAAAAGCATTAGAGCTACTTGGAGCGCAGACTCTTGGGGTTTGTCTACACTCCTTAGAGCACAAACATTGATTTTTTCCCCCAAACCCAACTCTGTCAGGAAAGGGCAGAAGCTGATATGAGCAACTTTTCTAGGTAAGCAAAAAAGGATGCCTATCCTTCTCTTCCATTACTGGCTCATCTGTGGGACCAATTTTTAAGCAAGCAGTGGCCTGCACCTGTGGCCTTGAAGAAGCACATGTTCTCTATCCATCTTTCTTCCACCCTGTTTCACTTCCCCGTCTGTTCCACAGCCTGGCCAGTGGCTCCCACAAAGCCTTATCTAGCCCCTTGCTGGCACCTGGGGCCGGAGAGGCCATCTACCCGCTGGTCTGGCCTTTCTCATAAGCTAGGGCTCTCGTCCTCCAAGCCTTTCAGGACGAGGCGAAGAACTGTGCAATTTAGACACATAGGCTCCACCTGTCGCTCTCACCCATCTTCCAAAGGGGAGCTTCTTGTCACCAGGGGGAAGAACCAAGACCTCCACTCGCTTCCAAGGTGCTAGGGAAGGTTTCAAGGTCGTTGATTTCAATCTTCTCTCCAGCTTTACAGGCTGAGTTTCATGGGACTACTGACTTTTCTATTCTGTGGTTGATTTCATGCCCGATGCTTCTGTTTTATTCCTGATCCTTTCTACTATGCATTTTCCTTTTATCAGGTGTACAAAGTTAAATACTGTGTATTTATCACTGAAAAGTACATGAACTTAAGAAAAAATAAGCCTTCAGTGTTTTTCCACAAATGTTTAAGCTTCTCTGTAAACTTGAAATAAACAGCAAAATGGTGCAAAGTCTGGGCCTCTTGGGGATTTTTTTTTTTTGGTTGTTTTAAGTCAGTGGTCTTGAGGTCGCCTGTCCTCATGTCTGTTTGCCTTCTTTAGGCTGGCAGCAAAGTTGAATGCCCGAGTCAGGGCTGATGTACTCAGCAAGTCCCTAATTTAAGCATGTCCTAGTACCTCGCTGGGTCGTCTTGGTGGTGCAGTGGTAAAGAATCCACCTGCCAATGCAGAGACACAGGAGATGAGGATTCGATCTCTGGATCCAGACGATCTCCTGGAGTAGGAAGTGGCAACCCGTTCCAATATTCTTGCCTGGAAAATCGCATGGACAGAGGAGCCTGGTGGGCCACAGTCCATGGGGTCAAAAAGAGTTGGACACGACTGAGCATGAGAGTACCTCCCTACTGAGAGGGTGGTCCCCACGTCAGCAGTACCAGCGTCACCTGGGAGTGGCTTAGCAATTCAGATTCACAGGCCCCATTCAAACAGGGCCCCAGGTGACTCACTTGATGCTGATGTTTGCAACGCACTGCTCTGAGGCAGCTCACTGCCAGATAGTCTTCTGGTGGAGCCCAAACAGGTGAGCCGCTATGGGAGCAGTTTTAATCACACACTGAATACATCTTGTGGGCAGTCATACTGCGTGACACTCCACCGCATAAGCTGGGTATTGAGCCCATTTTACGGGTCATCATCTGTAAACAGGCTCAGAAAAGGCTCCAAATTTATCAACCAATTCAGTGTTCTGCAGAGCCTTGATGGTTGCCAGTTTTCATGACGTCTGGAGACTGTTTTAGAACTGCTGCTTTCTCCAGACTGTGGGCTGAAGGTTCCCTGCACTTCAAATGTGAATCCAGCCCACGGCACTGCGTTACTGGCTTTGAACTTCAGTTCTCTGTTATCAGGGGACAGTGGATGAAGTCTGAAAGACTCCTGTTCCGTTATTGCAGAAATAACAGCCCTGAAATACTGGCCTTCGAGTCAAGAGCAGCTGTTGCTATTTAAAGGCTCCCCTCCCCCCACAGAGAATCTGATGAAAGCGAGAAGAAATGCCCACAGGTGCCTAACTTTGCAGAGTTTTAGGGGTTTCAGAGTCTCCTGGAAGGTCATCCATAGATGCAAGGCTGAAAAAGCTCTACTTAAGAGGCAGTGCCAAGGAGTGCCAACAAGCGGGGCTGTTAGCAGAACACAAGGCAGTTCTGGCGAGTTCAAGATCAGTGCCCCAGCCCTCACCCCATCTTTAGAAAGGGGGGGGGCATAAGAAGTCTCTCCCACTCCAGCAACCATGACTCCTTAGCCTGCAAGAGAATAAACTTTTCCTAAACAGTCCAACTCCATGGGACCTGTGTATTCAAGCAGGCATTTTTCAAAAACAGTAGCTCAAGGAACTTCCCTGGTGGTCCAGTGGTTAAGAATCTGTCTTTCAATGCAGGGGGCGTAGGTTTGATCCCTGGTCAGGGAACTAAGATCCACACTGTGTCCCATGGCTGGTGGGAGAAGGTAGCTTGAACCAAAACTTTTTCAAAGGGGTTGGTAAACTTTTTCTTTCCCTCCCAAAGCAAGAAAAGCCCAGGTTGTCATTTACCCCACAGAAGCAGAGCACTTCTAAAATAAATGTTCCCTTTAACAGTTGGAAATGAATTCCTGACAAGGCGGAGGGGCGGGCTGCTTCCTTTAAGGAGACGCTGAACACCTGATGCAGAATGAAGTCGGTGTGAAGGCCAGGCCAGAAATAGCTTCATTAACATTTCAAACCGGTGGCAAGGTAGATGGAGCTGGTGCTGCTTTTGGTTCAAGGCTTCTGGAAGGCAAATGGGGAGGGAGCATAAGCCAACTTCGTGTCCCCTAAAACTGTGTTCCCTGTAGTATACACCCACACTTTTATGTAAAATGTAAGCACAGGTAAGACACCACTGGAAAAAAAATCCTGTAAACTCCATAGGAACATAAGCTAATGAAGAACCAGACTTCTTAGGCTTTTAAGAGAAGGTTAAAGTAGGGGGAAAAAAAAAAAATAAGCTCCAGCAATAGACTTGTTTCAGGAACCTTTCTGAACACAGTGAGCTGGGGTAACAGGTGGATTTACTGGTTGAAATAAAAGGGAAGGAAGGAAAGTTCTAGCCCATGCTGTGAAACCACACAGAGATTAAGAAAGTCAATTGTTTTAATGTTTGGTCCTCAGTCATCTTAGTGTAGCTCTTCACAAAGGAAAAACGCTGGCTCCGCCCCACGAGTGTGGGGTTGAAGCCTCGGTCGGGGAAGAGGAACAGTGGCCCAGAGTGCTAAAGAGCTACGACCATACCCGGGGTCCTGCCTTCCTCATAAAGTGCTTAATGGAGCTGTCGGGCCTTGGAGGACCGGCCTGGTCTCCCAGGGGGCTAGAGATGGAAGATTCTGAGGAAAGCCAGCCTTGGAGAAGGCCCCCATGCAGCCATTGCTGCATCACTGGCCTTGGGCCGGAGCTCAGCCCAGTGATGCTGAACTGAAGGCACGGCAGAGGTGAGCTGGCTGCCACTGTGCAGAGTGGTTTACTGCACAAACCCTACACAGAGAACGCAGGAGCAGCTGGGCAACCCTGCAGTGCTTCTGGAGATGACTCAGAATCTGGAACTTTCTCTGGGATGACGTGGCAGCCTTTTCTCCTTCCTCGCTGTGCTCTGATGAGGCCTGTGGAGAGCCCAGGTGAGGGGTGGGCATCATTGGTCCATCTGATTACCAAGACCCTACAAAGAGCAACATGCCTGTCGTCAGTTGATGTGCTTATGGATATGTGTGCACCCACCAGTTGCTGCCTACAGGCAAGCCTAGACCATTTGGGACAAAGGAGGGTTGGGCACGTTCCCCGAGGACATCTGGATGACCCTCCACAACTGAAAGTACTCAGGCAGATCCTAGAGGTACCCAACCTTTCTTGCGCTACAAGTCAAATTTAAGTAGAGTGTGGATACAGATTTCGTCATGCTACATTCTCATAAATAACCTGTGCTTAGTCGCTCAGTCGACTCTTTGCAACCCCATGAACTGTAGCCCGCCAGGGTCCTCTGTCCATGGGGATTCTCCAGGCAAGAATATTGGAGTGGGTTGCCATGCCCTCCTCCAGGAGATCTTCCCAACCCAGGGATCAAACCTAGGTCTCCTGCATTGCAGGTGGATTCTTTACCAGCTGAGCTACCAGGGAAGCCCTAACTAGCCTGAGACGTCACTGTTTAAAATGATGCTAGATTTTAAAGGGTGAGTCCATCTGAAGAAAAGTATGAAGCAAATGTTAGTACGGATGGTCCAGAAATGGAGTGGATGATGAGAGTGGTGTGTGACTGCCTGGGTGGACAATACACCTAAATGTGCTGGGTTCTCACCACTGGTACAAGAGGCAGGTGAGGTCAGGTGCTTTGGCCTGCCTGCTGGGAGTTCAGGAGGCGGCCTACCTGCTCATAGTCTTCCACGTATTTATATTTCTTCTCGCGATAGTAGTATCTCTTCTTCATGCAGTAGAGGACTATGACGTCACACAGCACTGTCGCCTGAACGTGGCGCAGGGCGAGAAAGAATGAGCCAAGTTGCTGTGGTCTCTGCTCTTCTGTGTGTGCCCCTTCCCATGACACCTGGGATCCTCCAAGGAAAGGAAAGGCTCCCCCATCTCTCGGGGGAAACGATTAGGCCCCAAGGGGCATGGTCTTAGAGAATGGCATGTGGAGGCAGCAGGATGGGGAAAGGGAAACAAGGCTGGAGGGCTGAGTCTAGAAACAAGTCTGGGGTCGTGGGGAAGGACCGGGGTGGCAGTGGAGAGTCTCAACTTGCTGTGCTAGCCACTGCTGGGAGGGCTGCAACCCTGGGGCAGGGTGGGGGGTGGGGATGAGTAACTGGAAAGTCTAAATGAGCCACTCACCACCCCCAAGAGCGCCAAGCCAGAACCAATGTTGATCATGGTGGGGATGATGTCAAATTTCCCAGCCTGCGAGTGATAGGAGAAAAAGAAAAAGTTGTGATGCAGGTAGAGAGTGGGCCCTCTGCCCCCCAACCAACCCAGAAGAAGACTAGTGGGCTCTGAACAAGGGGAGCCAGTGGCCAGGCTACCTTTCCAAACACGATGATGTCAAAGCGGATGCCATAGGCTTTGATGAGCGTGCGGCGCTCAGCACCGTTCAGGTCGCTGTAGTACTTGGCAAACCTGTGGAGAGAAGGCCAGGTTACAGTGCAAAGGCACAGGCGGCCTGAGACAGCATCTGGATCCTGGCAAGGGTTGTCAGAGTGAACTGCTGAGGCCCTGGCGGAGTTGGCACGAGCTAAGGATTCACTCATGCCTGCATGCTATATAGACCACACTCTAGTATTCTTACCTGGAAAATCCCATGGATGGAGGAGCCTGGTAGACTACAGTCCATAGGGTCGCAAAGAGTCGGACACAACTGAGCAACTTCACTTCACTTCACGTCTTCTAGCTCCTCAAGGCCTTTCCTGGCTAATGTGAGCCATGTGGGAGAAGGGCTGGCCTGCTGAGGAGGAGGGTGCCTGGGCCCACAGTGCAGAATGCCTGGAATGCAGGCAGAAGGGCACACAAAGAGATCTCCCCTCTGTCATCTCTGTCACCTGCTACGACTTAAAACCAGAACTTCCTCCTCTGAAAGTCATTCCTGACACTGCTGAGCCCCCTGCCTCTCTGAGTAAGGAGACCGTGGCCGCTAATAAAAGGTGGCCAGGCAGCAGCAATCATGAAGACTGCTTTGTGGGTGGGACAGACAGCATCAGCATTGGACCTTTTTTTTTAAATTAAAGAACCTTTGACCCATCAGTAGGAAGAGTAGATGAAAAAAAATGTGGTATGTCCACACAGTGGAATATTATTTAGCCATAAAAAGAGAGGTACTGATAAATGCTACAACATGGATGAGCCTGGAAAAAAATGATGCTAAGTGAAAGAAGCCAGTCACAGAAGGCCACCTATGATATGAGTCCATTCCTATGAAATTCAAGAATTGGTAAATTAGGTAGATTACTGGTTGCCAGGGGCTGAGGTAGATGGAAGGATAGAGCGGTGAAAGCTTAAGAGGCTGGGGTTTCTTTCTGAGGTGATGAAAACATTCTAAAATTGCAGTAATCATCGCACAACTCTGAATATGAATATGCTTTAAAAAAAACCCCTCTGAATTCTACTTTAAATGAGTGAACTGTGTAGAATATGAACTATATCTCAATAAAGCCATTTAAAAAGAACGAGAGAGGGAACGTTGTGGGGAGAACCACTGAGATTTTTACCATTTGCTGCCCATGTTACACAGGGGATCCACCAGGAGCCTAAGCTGTGGCCTGAGATCTGTCTGGCCCCCAACTTCCATGCCGTGGTCCAGGCCTGGGGAACTCAGGTGGGACTAATGCTGACAGGTGTCCTTGTGAGGACTTTTCTCTGTTCTGGGGTTCCAGCCCAAGCTGGAGGTTTTTCCACAGTGGTTTCTACAAGAACTGTGTAACCACAGAGATAGAGCAGTGCAAATCAGACTTCCTTATTAGGAAAAAATGTAAGTATCTTCCCTTCTAATCAGTGAACCAGATGGTTCAAAAGGACAACAGATCCTGCGTGCATTTGATTCCACTCATCATCACTAGGCTTCTCTGATAGCTCGGTTGGCAAAGAATCCGCCTGCACTGCAGGAGACCCCGGTTAGATTCCTGGGTCAGGAAGATCCACTAGAGAAGGGATAGGCTACCTACTCCAGTATTCTTGGGCTTCCCTTGTGGCTCAGCTGGTAAAGAATCTGCCTGAAATCGGGAGACCTGGGTTCTATCACTGGGTTGGGAAGATCCTCTGGAGAAGAAAGGCTACCCACTCCAGTATTCTGGCCTGGAGAAGTCCATGGACTTTCTAGTCCATGGGTCCCAAAGAGGAGGACAGGACTGAGCGACTTTCACGTCACTTCACTTCATCACCACTAGAGGGCGATAAGTGCAGGACAAGAGCACCATTCTTCATTCTTGCTTGGAGAATTCCACAGACAGAGGAGCCCGGCAGGCTATACAGTCCACAGGGTCACAAAGAGTCGGACATGACTGAAACGACTTAGCAAACAACAGCACAGCCTGCTCAGGTGGTCCTTCCTGGTGCTTGGTTTTGGTGTGGAAAATGCAACAAAGACGGCATGAAAATGTACGTGGTGCAGATTTCATTGGGTCAAGGAAGTGACAATTGTTAGCCAAAAAGTGACTGGTCCCTCAGCCCTCTCCTCAGATTACCAGCTGCACTGGTTTGAATACTGTCCCCCAAGTTCATGTCTACCTAGAACCTGTGGGTGCGACCTTACTTACAAATAGGGTCTCTGCAGATGTAATCACAGTTAAGATGAGGTCATACTGGATTGGGGTGGACCCCAAATCCTATACAACTGGTGTCCTTATAAAAGACGAAGGACACACAGGGACACAGACACAGAAAGGAGGAGGCCATGGGATGACAGAGGCAGAGACTGGAGCGATGCATCTGTAAGCCAGGGACCACCAAGGGTTGTCAGGAGCCATCAGAAGCAGGAAGAGGCCAGGAGATACACTGGCCTGTACATACAGGAGCCTGGCCTGCAGATACACTGATCTGCGGCTTCTGTTCTCCAGAACTGTGAGAAGATAGAGTCCTGCCACTTGGAGCCAGCCAGTCTGTCGTCATTTGTTAGGGCAGTCATGGGAAACAAACGCACAGCACTTCCCACGTGGATGTACCAGCAAAGGCCTTTCCTGAGACGAAAACCTGTATCCCTGCTCCTTGGAGATTCTAGGGGCCAGATCACCTAAGAAGCCAATTCACGAGTCAGGCCCCAGAGGCCTTTGGACTGGAGGACCACAGACTCAGCCACTCCTCAGAATTAGTGGCACGGTCCTGGTGGAGGCTGGTCTGGGAAAGCTAAAGCAGGCAGACTCTCCTGGAGGCAAGAAAAGGCAGGGAGGGCTCTCACGGGTTGGAATGCCACAGGGTCGAGGCCCTGCTTGGACCACTTTCCCTGGAGCATGCCTCCCCTCCTGCCCTTGGTCTTGGGTGGGCGTGGAGGCCCCCACTGGGGAGTGATCCAGTTGCCATCACCCCCAACACATGAGGCATGGGGCCCAAGCTCGCACCCACCTGAAATTGTAGCCTGGGGATACGTTGTGGGCCACGTCGCGGGTGTCCAGGCGGCGGAAGGAATACCTGGGCAGGCAGAAGGAGGCGGCCCTGTCCAGGTTGCAGTTCCACTTGATCTGGATGCCCATGATGCCTCCCTGTGGGGTGCGAGCAGAGCCCGTTCTAGAAGGTGATGTGTCAAAGGTCGTGCTAGAACAGCCAGGACTGGGACTTCCCTGGTGGTTCAGTGGCCAAGACTCTCCACTCCCAAAGCTGGAGGCCTGGGTTCAATCCCTAATCAGAGAACTAGGTCCCACATGCCGCAACTAAAACCCTGCATGAGGCAGCTAAGGACCCCGAATGCCACAGTGTAGATCCCATGCACTCCAACTAAGACCGTGTGTGCATGCTAAGCCGCTTCAGTCGTGTCCGACTCTTTGCGACCCCATGGACTGTAGCCCGCCAGGCTACTCTGTCCATGAGATTCTCCAGGCAAGAATACTGGAGTGGGTTGCTATGCCCTCCTCTGGGGGATCTTCCCCACTCAGGGATCAAACCCGGGTCTCCTACATTGCAGGCGGATTCTTTACCAGCTGAGCCACCAGGGAAGCCACAACTAAGACCTAGTACAGCCAAATAAATAAATACATAATTTTTTTTTTTTTTTTAAAGAAAAGCCAAGACCTGCACCCACCTCAATGGCTATGTCCTGGAAGCTGTGCCCTGCGCTCTCCACAATTTTTCCAAGTTGGAATATAGGGCAGAAGGGATCTGTTTTCGCATCATAAATGCACGTTTTGAGGTAGGCGGTGGTGATGTTGGGAAGGATATTCCTCCTAAAGTCAGGAGGAAGCAGAAAATAGGAGCGAGGAAAACCTCAAAGAAGAGCCAGAAGTTTCTCCAAGACATTGGTGAACTCACACGGCTGGTCGCCACTTACTTGCTGAAGTTAAATTTGGGATACCAGATGTTGTTCTTAACCAAAAGAGTGAAGTTTTCTGCAGCCTTTAAAAAAGCAGGCCTGAAAAAAATGATAACATATTGTTAATAAAAGTACAAACATATGTACACTCCTAATATACCTAGGTAATATTTTTAAGCAGCAGACACACGTGTGTCTTACAATATCACTTTGCCAAGAAAAAAGTAAAACGTTTCTCATGGGTTTTTTTTTTTTGCTACTCTCCTCTGCACAAACACTAGGTCAAGAGAGGAGACAGTAAACCAAGGTTTCTAGTTTCTTCCAAGCACAGAAGGGCACGGCCTTTTCCTTGAGGCCATGGGAATTTAAGAACCTGAGGAACAGCTACCGACATGGGTGGGAGGGGCAGGGCCTCCTGGCCTCCCTAGCAATCACTGGGTCCGGCAGGTGCTGGGTTTCAGGGCTTACCTCAGGTGTCCGCAACAGATCTGGTTTAACAAGTGAAAGCAAAGGCGAGTTCACCTAGAGGCTGGAAAGGGCATGTGGCGCGTGACTGCTGCTGCACCACCTCTTCCCGGAAGTGCCACGTCAGCCCCTGCTGACGGCAGGAGCAGAATCTGTCCCGGGATGGGGGGCGGGTACTCTGCCTTAGAGCATTTCTACAGGGGGATGTGGCACTGTGAAGTGACCCCTCGGTGGAGGAGGCCCCCCGACCCTGGTCGATTTTTTTTTTTTTTTTGGCTGCATCGCCTGGCATGCAGAATCTCTGTTCCTCGACCAAGGATTGAACCTGTGCCCCCTGCAGCGTAAGTGCAGAGTCTTAGCCACTGGACCACCAGAGAATCCCTCAACTCACTTTTTTTTTTTAATTGACATTCATTTCAAAATAAAACTTTCCATCATGACTATAAAAAAATATCATTTGCCACAAGTCAGAGGTCATCATTCAAATACATATAACTAAGTCAGAACAATGTCATTACAAACCGTGGTTCCCATTTTGTCGTGTACTGAGCCTGGGGCTTGTTCTTGGTGAGAAATGGAAATCAGTGAGGGATACAGACTCCTGACCAGCACCTCCTCCTTGACATCGGCTCAGGGCTGAATAAGAGTGAAGACGGGAATGCCTTTCTCTCCATGTGACTCAGTGTTATTTCATGTTATCAGTAAACACTTAAAAACCATCCTACACTGATGCAATCTATAATAGTGCTGTGCAGTGAAAATATACTGTGAGACACAAAGTGTTAGTCGCTCAGCTGTGTCTGACTCTCTGCAACCCCATGGACTGTACCCTGCCAGGCTCCGCTGTTCGTGGAATTCTCCAGGCAAGAATACTGGAGTGGGGTGCCATTCCCTTCTCCAGGGGATCTTCCCAACCCAGGGATCAAGACACAAACTGTGTTGTAATTTAAGTTTCCTCACAGTCACATTAAAAAGTAACAAGTGAAATGAACTTTTCTATAATAACTCAATATGTCTAAAATAATATTCCAACACGTAAACAACAAAGAATATTATTAATGAGATACTGTGATTTGGTCGCTAAGTTGTGTCTGACTCTTGTGACCCCATGGACTGTACCCCACCAGGCTCCTCTGTCCACTGTATTTCCCAGGCAAGAATACTGGAATGGGTTGCCATTTCTTTGTCTAGGGGGTCTTCCTGACCCAAGGATGTAACCAACATCTCCTGCATTGCAGGTGGATTCTTTACTGCTGAGCCATCTGGGAAGCCCTAATTAGATATTACATATCCTTTTCTTAAATAATTTAAAGTATGCAGAACCTGGAGTGTATTTTACCCTGAGAGCTCATTTTGGACCCAGCTGCATTTCCTCCTTCCTTTCTTTCCTAGGCATGCAGCATGTTAATTTCCTGGCCGTGATGGAACCCATGGCCCCTGCATTGATAGCACGGAGTCTTAACCACCTACTCACCAGGTAAGTCCCCCAGGCTGCATTTCAAGCACTCAGTAGCCACACGTGGCCACCAGCTCCATAAGGTCCTTTCCAGCCCCAGAATGCTAGGATTCCTTGTCTTGTGGAATTCCCTTCTGTAGCCGGAGCTGCTGCCCTCAGCAACCTGCAGATCTCAACACCGTCTTGTGTTGAGACACACCCAGGATGATGTTCACCTGGTTACCTGCTCCCCTAGGCTTATCTAGGCCTCAGTCTAAATTCTGAGTAAGGAAGGCCTCCAGGTTGCTAGCGATTCCAGACTCCAAAAGCGTTACCTCTAGCTCCACCCACTCACAGCACAGATGAGCAGTTAGGCTGTGTTACTCAATGTTACTCAAGGCAACCTTGAACCTGCTCTAGTTTATCAAATACATGTCCATGAACATTAATAATCTTCCTGCCCAGCATCTGATCCCCTTTTTTCTGGTAACAGAACTCCATGCTTCTTTTAGAATCCACTCAGCCTGTGTCATCTGGGTGGATCTGACTTCACCTCTAGCCAGGAAGGCCTGTGACCCAGGCCCGAGTCATAAGCAAAATCCATCCCCCAACCACAGGAATGGACTGGATGGGTTGACAGATGTGGCTGAAGATGTAAAGACGGACAGGTCTAGAATCTCTATGGGTTTTCCAGGTGGCATAGTGGTAAAGAATCTGCCTGCCAATGCAGGAGACTCAAGAGACACAAGTTTGATCCCTGGGTTGGGAAGATCCCTGGGAGGAAGGCATGGCAACCCACTCCAGTACTCTTGCCTAGAGAATCCTCATGGACAGAGTAGCCTGGCAGGCTACGGTCCATAGGGTTGCAAAGAGTCGGACATGACTGAGCACACACAGAACCTCTATGGACAGCTGGGCAGGGAGACCTGGGATACTTCATGGGTCCTGGGAATGAAGCTAACATGGAAGAAAGCAGAGCCCAGAGGTGGAGACTCAGACGCTGTCCCCTGAGGTCCAGATCTAGCCATGCTGGGATCTCTGTGGTTAGCTGAACAATAAACCGCCCCCACTGTGAATGCATGTGTGTGAGCATGCATGTATGTGTGTGTGTGTGTGTGTGTGCACATACCCGCTTAAGGCCCTGAGAACTGTTCCTGTCAGTTACTTGCAACTGACAGATTTCTAACATAGAAATAAGTCATCTGCACTCTTATCATGGGTGATAAACACCGTGGCCCATCCGCCACTGATGGTTGAGAACCGTCAGCCCAGGGAAGCCTGCCAGCACAGGCTGACACCGAGAGCACAAAAACCAGTTCCCGCTTGCCGCCCCCAAGCCCGAGACCCAGCCTTGAGGACACTTGCGTTCCTTGAGTAGGACTCACTTTGGCACTTCTGTGTCGTCCTCCACCGGGCACCAGGCTGCTACCTCACATGTCTTCAAGGTCCTATTGAACGACACGCACCTCCCTGTCGCGACTCCTACAAGGGAGAGGGGCACCCAGGTCTGTGGGGGTCTTCTACTTTCTACTTTGTGAGTCAGAGTGGAAGCTCTGCCATGCATCCTATGCAGTCAGTCTCAAGCTATTCCAATCCTGGGATTTACACTGTCCAGAGATTCAAACTGCAGGAAAAGATCTGCCTGAGACCTAGCCACATCTCTGCTTTGCCGATCACAGGGTGATGCTGAGCCACAGGACAGGGCAAGATCTGGGATGGTTTCTGGGGTGCAAAGGACAGAGATGAATTTCGAGAGGGTCCCGGGAGCCCCGTCTGGGTCATGTGAAGGCACTGGGGGGTGCGGGGGATTCCTCCACCATGGAGATCTCCCTCTGAGAGGGCCCCTCCCCCACCACGGGGAGGCAGTCTGGCTGGAGGCTGCCCTCCCCACTAAGCGTCTCCTGTGGGGTCACGGTCACAGATTCCTACCGCTGCTGTGGGTGCCTGCAGAGCCGGCAGTGCAGCTGGCATCAGTTTCACACACCGTGGTCTTACCCGGGATCTGGAGGAGGAAGAACCAGTGAAAACAGGTTTCACACAGCCTGGCCCCACCTACTGAGGGACAAGGATGGAGAGCGGGGTATGAGGCCCAGGGCTCTTCTCCAAGAAGCTCCCTACCTCAGGACAGAGGCCTTGCGTCTGATTCATGGTGATCACCATGTTGGTCATGATGAAGACAGAATTTTCCTCCTGCAGAGAGGGTAGAGGGGAGACAGAGCTGCGTGTGACCTTCAGGGGAGCCAGGCAGAGCCACAAGGAGAGTCGGACATTATTAAGACAGCACCTTTCACTTCTCCCACATGCCACACCAGAAGTAGTTAAATACTGATCTTAGGGTCTCCCATTCTTGCCTATGAGAGTTTATAACCGACTGGAAACAGGGACTCAAACACCTGCACGTGTGTTCACAGCAGCAGCATTTACAACAGGCCAAAGGTGGAAATAACTCTGCATCTATCAAGGGGTGAATGGATAAATAAATTGTCTAATGGGTGAATGGATAAACAAACTGCAGTCCACACCTGTAATGGAATATGACTCAGCCATACAAAGGAGCAAAGCACTGACATGACTACAAGGTGGATGAACTTCAGAATATGACGCTGAGTCCAAGAAGTCAGATACAAAAGCCCGCGTAGTCTGTGAGCCCATCGATATGAAACGTACACAAGAGGCAAATCCAGAGACAGAAAGTAGGTTAGTGGTTGTAAGGGGGTCGGGGTGTGGGGGAAGGTGGACGAGAAGGTGATAACTTAATGAGTGTGGGGTTTTCTTTCAGACTGATAAAAATGTTCTGGAGCTAGATTGAGGTGATGTTGGACATCCCTGTGAATGTGCTAAATGCCACTGAATTTGTCATTCTGAACTGGTTAATAATGCAATACATGAATTTCACCTCCATTAAAAAAAAAATAAAACATGTCTACACTCTGAAACAGTTCGTTAATAAAGCTTGACTTATTGAGGGGAAAGAGCCAAGAAGTGCCTGGAATATCCTCTGCCAACTGGACTACCTCAGAGGCCCAGAAACATGAGAGCGCAAGTTTGGCTGGTTCTCTTTCCTAACAGGAACTAAAGTAAATACATCAAACATACTATACAGAAGACCCAATCAGGGTTAGCCACTGATACTTCTCCCTTAGAGAAGGTTCTGTTTCCTCCTCCCAAGGCAGCCCACCAGGCTCCCCCATCCCTGGGATTCTCCAGGCAAGAACACCGGAGTGGGTAGTGACCTTCTAGTATATGGAATAAAAGACAAAGGTCCTGCAAATTCAAGTTGGGCCTTCCACAATGGCCACTGATACTCTAAAATGAAATGCTCTGAGCAGTTCACACTTCCAGGAAGAGCAGTCAGTGCGGGGAGCCATCAAGGAAACTCAGGGACCAAAGAGTTTCCAGATGTCTCCACCCCCAGGTCTGACAAGGTGATGGAAGCTCTGGGAACAGTTGGCATCTTTCAAGGACACGTGAATGTGAAGTCGCTCAGTCGTGTCTGACTCTTTGCGACCCCATGGACTGTAGCCTACCAGGCTCCTCAGTCCATGGAATTTTCCAGGCAAGAGTACTGGAGTGGGTTGCCATTTCCTTCTCCAGGGGATCTTCCCAACCCAGGGATCAAACCCAGGTCTCCTGCACTGTAGGCAGATGCTTTACTGTCTGAGCCACCAGGGAAGCCCCTTTCAAGGACAGGCCTGGAGCAAAGCACGTTAGGAGTGGAGGAAATAGCCGGAGGGGGAGGCATGATGATGGGGCAGGAGGCCCAGGTCAGGTGCCCTGTCAGGCTCCCGTGTTCCATACACAGACACATTGCTCACTCGGTGTTTACAGAAGACTGCTCCCACATCGCTCCTGAGTTAGACCTGAACAAGTCAGTGAGATTTACTTTTTGTTTCCTATTTCTTATCTCCTTTAAGTTTAGAGAAATTTCGGTCTGGAGGTGAGCTGAGTAGATGTGGTGCAAACAGATATTTGTGTTCTGTCTTTGGAGAAGCAGAAGGGTATCGTGAGAGCTCGTGAGGAGAACCCTGCAGAACTCATGTGGCCCCCAGCCCTGATCCGAGATGGAAGGCGAAGTTGCTGTATTTTCCCTTCCACCGAGGGTCACAAGCAGGGTGCTGTATCCTTCTGTGTGTTCAGTAAACAGGCTGAGCGTGATATTCCTAGAACCTGCCTCGATGAGGCTGTGGCTTCGCAGGAAGCAGAGGTCTCTCTGTCGGGACAGGCGCCTACAGGACCAGCTGCCTCCAGCAAACTATAAATCCTCTGTTCCATTTGACCTTTATGGCTCCATTAGCTCTGACTTCTCTCTGGGCATTCCCCTAGACCCTTTCCTTGAGAAGGCAGAAGGAAAATGAACACACTTGAAGAAAAAAAAGAGTTTCTAAAGTCCTTGCTCTGAGCCAAGAGTTGGCAGCTTATCTGCACCTGGCCAGCCCAGTCACCTGAGCATGGGGGCCATCTGGAAAGATATGTGGGGACTGGCTATGGATCACAGTCATATCATGGTTAAGGAGAGTCAATATTTAACTTGGAGCTTGTGGATTAACATATGGAAGACTACGATGCTGTGTCAGCTTCTTCCCTTCCCTTTGTTCCTGATGGAATCCCATGTGGGTAGGTCTGTTTCCTTCTTGTTTGGCTTTGGGTCTCTAATGGCTGGGGCTTCCCAGGTGGCTCAGTGGTAAAGAATCTGCCTACAATGCAAGAGATGTGGGTTAGATCCCTGGGTAGGGAAGATCCCTTGGAAAAGGAAATGGCAACCCACTGTAGAATTCTTGCCTGGGAAATCACATGGACAGAGGAGCCTGGTGAGCTACAGTCCATGGGGTCGCAAAAGAGTTGGACACAACTCCGCAACTCAACAACAACAACTCTAATGACTGAAAAGATTTACCTTGCAGGTTTACAACAATAAAGTTAAATCATAAAATGTGGAAAGGTGAAAGTTTCACCTGCACTTTTCCCAGGATTTAAAACATATGCTTTTTCACCTTTCAGGGCCTGAGACAGACCGAGATGTCCATATGGAAAGCTTCCTATGTTTAAGCCAGCCATGTTTTAGGGCTGAAGAAACACAGCTGACTGAATATTGCCTGTTGGACCCTAAGCCAAAAAGAGGCCTGTCTATACTGCTTTCTTGGACTAGAACAATCAGTGTGGGCACTGGTGATCTTTAGCACTCTGGGCATGCCAATCACCAGTCAGGTGGGCAAAGTCAAAGGGAAAGCAGCGAACTACAAGCCTGAGCTTTAAAAGACAGAGTCACAGTGGGAGGCTTACCTGAGCTGGAATCACGTAATCAGCTACATCCCAAATCCGGAATCCAAGTTTAGAGGTGTTGGTCATGGTGACGCCCTTGGCTTTCACAGTAACTGAGCTGACCACAGAGTCCGTTTCCTGGTAACCCTTTTCCCACACAAACACCCACCTATAAAATAAAACAGGTCTCTTAAATTGCAGATATGGAGAGCCTACTGGACAGTCAGTTGCTGTCAGAAGTCAGAAACAGATGGTTTCACAGCAGTCGCTATATAAATAAATATTACCTCATCCTGTGACTGATAACACAATTAGATAACTGAGAAGTGTTCAGTCTCTTTTTGAAGGAAGAATTACCTTTGATCACATTTGGAAAAGAGATCACAATTTCACCAAGGGGAACTGAATCAGGAAGTTAAGAGATGGTGTTTTTCTTTTTTTTCTTTTCCAAATCCCCTAAATTCAGATCCTGAGTCAGATTTGATCACAGCAAGACGTATAAAAGCAAAGCATTTACTGCTTAAAAAATCCTCATAACAGAGGCAGACAACCCTCCACAGGAACCCTATAAAGCTACACTGCCCAGGAACTTCACTGGTGGCCCAGTGGTTAAGAATCTGCCTGTTAACACAAAGGACATGGGTTCAATCCCTGGTCAGGGTAGATTCCACATGCCTCGGGGCAACTAAGCCCGTGTAACACAACTACTGAGCCGGTGCTCTAGAGCCCATGCTCCACAATAAGAGAAGCAACCACAATGAGAAGCCCGAGCTCAGCAGCGCAGAACAGCCCCCACTTGCCGCAACTAGACAAAGCCGGTGTTGCAGCAGTGAAGACCCAGTGCAGCCCAAAATAAACTGATTTTTAAAAAAAGCTGCATTGCCCAACAGAAATACAACACAAGTCATATATGTAATTTAAACACTTCTAGTAGCAATGCTAAAAAGAAACAGGTAAAATTAATTTTAAGGATATATTTTATGTAACTCAATATGTCCAATATATCTTAACATTATCAATATAAGATGTGTTAATGTGATATTTAACTTTTTTTTCGTACTATGTCCTTGAAACCTGGCGTGCATTTTACAGTGACAGCACGTTTCGATTCGGAGCAGGAACACTTCAAATGCTCAACAGCCTCGTGGGACTTCTGGCTACCATACAGTACAAGTGCCAATGGACTGTATGTAGTCTAGAACTTTAAGATACCCCAAAGTAGGTGTAAACTGATCCTCCTACGAGCAGCAAAAGCCAAAAGGAAAAAGCTGCATGACAATTCCTGATTCCAAAGGTCCAACCTAGCACCGTGAGTTTAGTGAACCCATTAGCGGTGGTGGTTTACTCACTAAGTCGTGTCTGACTCTTGAGACCCCATGGACTGTAGCCCGCCAGGCTCCTCTGTCCATGGGATTTTCCAGGCAAGAATACTGAAGTGGATTGCCATTTCCTTCTCCAAGGGATCTTCCCAACCCATGAATCGAACCCAGGTCTCTTGCATTCCAGGCAGATTCTTTACCGACTGAGCTATGAGGGAAGCCCAACCCATTAGTAATGGGTTTCAAAATTGAGGGGTCCATCACAATCACTGGGTTGGTTGTGACGATACTTTATGTGACTTAATGAGTCCAAACCTGGGGGCTGGCCAGGTGGTTGTGATGTAGACTCCATACCTGGAAAGCCATTTTAGTGAACACTGTCAGTACCTACTGCTGCTGTGCCGATAGATGGTAGAAGCCAAACCTGCCAGATCATGTAGATTCTTTCAGGCAGTGTTAACAGATTCCAAGCCCCACCCCAGTGGAGGGGGGTGGATTCCCGTTACCGTTAAACAATTCCTCAGATGAGTCTCTCATGATCAGATACGTTTGGGAAACACTAAGACACTGGTTCCTAAACTTTGCTGCACATCAGAATCACCTGGGGAGGTGGTCATACTCGACAGCACTTCAATCAGAAGATCTGGGTCTGAGAGCCGGTAATCAGTATATTTTAAAGATCCCCAAATGGCTCTATGTGCAGTTTGGGGAACACTGTATTAGGCCTTTTAACAAAACAAAACAAACAAACAAACAAAAATGATGCAGCAGATAACATCTGTCAGCTCAGCACCTGTAGACACTCCAGGTGGACCATGAAGGCGGACCCAGTTGGTAAATTAATTTCCACCTCCTGGCTAGAGTTTAATTTTAGTGTAATGGGTACATCAATTAAAGTTAAGCACTTGGTAAGGACTTATGGTGGCAGGACAGGTAAGCAAAGAGGGCAGCATGGCAAATGATGAGGTTAGGGCTGGTGCCTATACCAAAGACTCCAACAACCCCACAATATGAAGGAAATGAACTTTAAGTGATTTTTCAAAGTGTGACCTGGTATCTTGGGTTACCACATGATGCTCAAAGGAAAGGACAGGAAGCCACAGACCCCAAAGGAACCAAGTGGAAGTCTCAAAACTTGGCTTCTGTCAGCTGACCATCAGAATGGGAAGTGAAGAGCAAAGAGTGAGAGGTTTAGGGCGAAGCCCTCCCAGCCCCCGTCAAAGGCCATCAGGGAGCAAGTCAGAAGGGCAAGAAGCAGGAATGGCGAGGATGAAGGTCTAGCTAGGCTTTGCCTTCAAGACACATCATCAAAGCAGCCTCCGGACCCAGACCCGGGACAGAGCCGGTCCCCCTCGAGGCTGGGGGTGGAGTGGAGTAGATGGAGGATTCGGGGAGTGGGGATATGTCACAGGCTTCGGGTCGCTGTCCCCAGGACCCCACCTGGAGGGCGCTCGCGGGGCTCAGCCGAGGACCTAGGCCAGGATGAGCAGGTGCGCGGCCGGGACCCAGGAGGAGTTCCCGGCCTTCGGGCCACGCCCTGACCCCAGGACCCCCGCGGGGTGGATGCCCGCGGCCGCGCTCACCCGATGACGTAGGCCAGGATGAGCAGCTGCACCGTGCGGTTCATGAGCCCCACTTTACGGCTGCGGATGAGCACTATGCGCGGCGTGTCGTACTCGAACAGGAAGGCCCCCAGCACCGCGCAGCAGCCCGCCATGGCGCCGCCGCCGCGCCGCCCGGCTCTGCGCTCTAGGCCCGGTTGCCGGCCCCGCCGCCGCGTCCCTGCCCGGGAGCCCCGCCTGGAACCGCCGTTCGCGGTGGGGAGGGCCCGGAAGGAGGCGGCGCTGACCCTGAGGGGACGGGGCCGGGCGGAAGGCGTGACCTGACCCTCGGGTACGAGTGCCCTGCCGCCTCAGGGGGGCCGGAGGACGAGACACCTTCTCAGGGGGAATGAGCCCGGGGGCTGAGGTGACCTCCTCCTTGGGAACGAATGATCCCTGAGGAGAGGGGCGAGCGACCCCCTTCAAGGGGGATGAACTCTAAGGGGACGAATGACCCCAAGAGGAGGTCCAGGGAGGACCAATGAAGCTCAGGGGAGATAGAGCCCTCAGAGAGTGACCTCCCCATTGGGAACAAGATACCCTGCCCCCCCAACACACACACCCCTTAGACGGGCAATGCGACCCCCGTGGGATGTCTAGAAATGACTGCAGGCGGAGAGGAGGGAAGCTAAGGATGGGGGCAGCTTAGGAGAAAGTGTAGTCCGACTGGAAGTTCAAACTCGTGCAGGCTCCAATGGGGGCGGTGCAGCGGACGCCTTCTGTATTGCGGGGTGCGGGGGTGGGGGTGGGGCAGAGTTAGTTGCTCAGTCATGTAGGACTCTCTGCGACCCCATGGACGGTAGCCCGCCAGGCTTCTCTGTTTATGGAAATCTGGAGTGGGTAGTCATTCCCTTCTCTATCTTCCCCCACCCTCCCCCCCGGGGACCCAGAGATCGAACCCCAGTCTTCTGCATTGCAGGTGGACTCTTTACCATCTGAGCCACCAGGGGGAAAAGCCTAAATATTTGGTACCCCAGGAGCTCTTGGTTGGTGGAGAAGGAAATGGCAACCCACTCCAATATTCTTCCCTGGAGAATCCCGGGTAAGGAGGAGCCTGGTGAGCTGCCGTCTATGGGGTCGCACAGAGTTGAACGCGACTTAGCAGCAGCAGCAGCAGCAGCAGCAGTAGCTCTTGGCTGGAGCCACAAACGCTGTAAAATACCCCTCCCCAGACTGAAGGCAGGCACATCCCTACTCCAATCCGGATGCTTCCTTAGTTGCAGGACAGAGGAGGAAGCAGCCTGAGCCTGGTGAGGGATTTCTGTGACCATCCTTTGAACTGAGAAAGTTTTATCACAACTTTAGGGAGAATTGGAAAATAGAGGGAAAGTGGAAGGAACACCCACAGTTGCACCACTTGAACATAATTTTCCACCTGTGTTCATTCCCTTCAGGTATGTTTCCATAAGTATGTTTTATATTTCGTTTCATTGATTCGTTCAACAAGTGTTAATAAACACCTTGCATATACCAGGGACTGTCTAGTGAACAGAACAAACCCAAACATCCTACCCTTATGGAGTAAGTTTTCTAGCAGGTAGTTGTATATAATTTGTAAGCATAGTCAGTGATAGTGCTTTCCAGTTCCTAATTCACACTTCATTTTCCATGTTACCACAGACTTGTCATTAAAAATCTATGGATTGTTTCCTCAGTTAGGGATAATTTCCCTAACTGCTCTCATCTGATTGCTTCTAGTTTGTGGATCCTGTGCATAATCTTTGACACACCCTTTTAGTTCTTTTCCTGGAAGTGAGATTCCTAAGCCACATCACCTTGTTTTTCCAAATATAAGAAGGTGAATAATAAAATTTGAGGAAAACAGTACGTGCCTCTGGAGATGGACTTGTCATGTTAGAGGGAGGAATAGAGCTGCCATCTCCCTCAGTCCAAAACGGCCCCAGGAAAAGGTGGTAATAATTTAAATGGGATTTTATTTCATTCTTTGACAGATATTTACTGAGTGCCTATTGTATGTTGGACAGTGTTCTAGGCATAGGAGGGGAACAGACAGATGAAGTCTCTGCTGAAATGAAACTTTGTGCCATTGGGGTGGAGGTGGGGCTTAAATTTTATGCAGAAAAGGAAAACTGAGTCACTCAGTTCTCATTGGAAAGAGACTTCAAAATACTTTTCCTTAAAAGTCAAACACAGTTCCAGCTCTCAGTACTTATCTCATAGTAATGATGGTCCCTGCCTTACAGATCTGAAATTTAAATGTTTGATTGTGTTCTGAAACAATACTCAGTTAAGAGAAATGTAGAAATAAAAAGTTTTTGTGAGTGCCTAGTTGATAGTGTACCCCTAGGGCCAACCAGAGAAGCTGATCCTGAAAAATAATTAGGAAAAGAAAATTATTTCATTTACTTGCCCTTAGTTCATCTCTTTTAAAAACAGCTTTCTTAAGGCATAATTGACATACAATAAACTGCACATATTTAAAGTATACAATTTTATAGTTTGACATATGTACACACCCATGAAACCATCACCACAATTAAGATAGTGAATATCCAATATGTTAGCCAGAGTAATTTTAGTGTATAAAGTGAAAGTGACTGCAGATGACAGTGGGGACTTTTTGCATTGAGTTCCGTATTGTGTGCCTGAGTGTAGTCAGTTATTGAGAAAACTTTGGAAATTTTTCTTGAAAAGATTTTAGTAAAGATAACTCAATAAGGAAAGAATAGTCTTTCCAACAAATGGTGCTGGAACAACTGGATATCTAAACACAAATGATGAATTTGTACCCCTACCTCTTACCATCTATGAGAATTAACTCAAAATGGATCAAAGACCTAAATATAAAAGTTAAAACTATGGGTCATATGAAAACATAGGTGTAAATTTTTGTGACCTTGGATTAGACAGTGGCTTTTAAGGACACCTGCAGTACAACTGACAAAAAGAAAAAAAGATAAATTAACTTCATCAAAATTTAAAACTTTTGTGCATCAAAGGACACTACTGAAAAAAGACAACCCGCATAATAGGGAAAACCATATATCTGATAGGGATCTAGAATCTTAAATAAGAGTTCTCTAACTCATGACTCATCTGTAAAATGACAACAAAAAATGGGCAAAAGGTTTGAACAGCCATTTCTACAAAGACGATACACAAATGGCAGTAAGGATATGAAAAGATGTTCAGTATCACTGGTCACTAGGGAAGTACAAATTAAAATTACAGTGAGATGCCACTTCATCCGACTAGCATGGCTGTAATCAAACCAATTGACAATCAAAAAGATGAGGCTGGAGAAAATTGGGATATTCACATCCTGCTGGTGGGAAAGTAAAATGGTGCAGCTGCTTTAGAAAAACAGTTTGGCAATTTCTCAATACGTTGAACAATTACCATATGACCTAGCATTTCTACTTCTAGGTATATACCCAAGAAAATGAAAAAGATACGTTCGTGTAAAAACTCATGCATAAATGTTCATAGTAGCATTATTTGTAAGCTCCAAAAAGGGGAATTAACTTAAATGTCCATCAACTGATGAATGGATAAATAAATATGGTCCATCTATATAATGAAATCTTCAGCCATAAAAAGAAATGAAACACTGATACATACTACCATGTGCATGAATCTTGAAAACTATGCTAAGCGAAAGAAGCCAAGTACAAAAGGCCACAAATTGTACGGTTCTGTTTTTATGAAATGTCCAGAATAGGCAAATCCATAGGGACAGAAAGTTGATCTGTAGTTGCCTAGAACTAGGGAAACAAAATAATCAGGAGTGACTGCTGCTGAGTTTGAGATTCCCATTTGGGATCATAAAAATGGTCTGAAAAATAGATAATGGGGATAGTTGCAGAACTCTTGTGAATCTTTTAAAAGTCACTGAACTGCACATTTTTAAAAAGGTGGCTTTTATGGTATGTGTGTGTGTGTGTGTGTGCTCATTTCTGTCCAACTCTGCGACCCCACGGACTGTAGCCAGCCAGGCTCCTCTGTCCATGGGAGACAGGCAAGAATATTAAAGTGGGTTGCCATTTCCTACTCCAGGGGATCTCCCAGACCTAGGGATTGAACCTGCGTCTCCTGCATCAGCAGGTGGATTCTTTACTGCTGAGCCACCAGGGAAGTTCTTTATGGTATGTGAAGTATATCAAGTTAAAAAAAGAAAGAAAGACACAGGGAGTAGGCAATCAAAGACCTAAAAAAAAAAAAAAGAAGTACCTACCACATAATGGGGCCAAACCTCATGTTCTTTCCTAATAGGGGAGCACCTCAGGCCCTCATATGGAGTTAATTCTTATTTTAGAATCTTAAGCTCCAGCAGTCTGGATTATCTGATTCCTTTGTTGCACATTAAGCCAGTTTATCACAACATTTGTCCTCTAAAAACTGCCCTTCCTCACCAAGGTGGCCCCAGCAGCCATTTTTATACTACACGATCTTATCAACTGGACCACAGGGGAACTTAACTCAAAGGCCTTCCTCTCCTCTAGATTGGTTTCTCTCCTCTAGATTGGCACTGGGAGAGAGGTAGCTCTTGGTTCTCTGCAAGTGAGTTGATGTAACTTCAGGGTTTGTAGAGTTGGAAGCCGAAAAAGGGAGTTTACAGAATCAAAAGAAAGAAATGGGCAGGCAAAGGGAGCAGAGGTGAGGATACTAAGAAAATGGCCTTTTTGGTTTCTGCTGAGTTTCCACTTCCTGGTTCTGACTCCTTGGTTCCCTTTTGCCCTCAAGGTACCCCCATAAGCTTGTAATAACTGTTCGTTTTTTTCTTAAGCTAGTGAACTTTAAAAGTTGTGGTTGGAAAGGCTTTGGCTATGGCACTAGGTTCCAAGAGATGAAAAATGTACTGTCACTGGTAATGTGGGTGTTAAAACAAATGTTTGTACGAATGCAGCATCTTAGAGGTAGGAGGCACTGCTTGAGGCTACCAGTGCTAAAAGCAGCAATAAATTAATGAATAGCCCATAAAAAGAAAGAAGTTCCTATAAAAAGCAGAGCCAGGAACTCCAAAAACCTCATCTCTCTGGGATCATTTAGTCGAGAGGCCAGCAGTAGCTGACCCTGTTGCATGTTAGGGCGTTTAATTGCATGTCATTACAGTGGCCTTGAGCTGCAAACGGTCAGCCAGATGAAGCTGTATCTTTTGTTGCAGGAGTATCTTCAATGAAAAAAAAAAAAGTTTAAATTACCGTTCAGGCATTTATAGATGCAAGATTCACTTATCTGGCACTGTAGACATTGTAAAATATGTCATTGTATAACATAATGACAGATGCATGAGCTCCACATGTATAATTATATATCTCCAGAAACAGCACATTCCCTAAATAAAGAACAAGTTGGTAGCAAAAGTGAGGAATAAGTTACTTTTAATTTTACTGTTGCTTTTCCCATGGAGTCCTTAAGGCTGAAGCCTTTGTGGAACACAGCAGAGGAAAAAACCCTGACTCTTATCTAACAGGCCATGTGTTGATCGTATCTGCTAGATCACTGGATCGCAACCCTGTCAGACTCAACATCCCTTTAAGAAGAAATATTTTCTAATACCCCATTAGGAGACTTGAAAAAAATTAATATGAAATATGATTGGCCTACACTCATATATATATATGAATGTGCATTGTGCGTGTATATATATAAACATTTAGTTTACGTTTTCATAATGATTCATGTTGAACTTTTCATGTGCTTATTGGCCATTTGTACATCTTTCAGATCCTTTGCCCATTTTGTATTTGAGTTATGTGTCTATTTTAAGTTGTAAGTGTTCTTTATATATTGTAGTTTCAGTTTCTTATCAGGTGTATGATCAGCAGTGGGGAGGAGTTATAGCTTATCGAAATGGAAAAAGTGGAGAGTATATTCTTGCAGACGAGCTGGACCTGTTTTTGAAACTGTGTCTTGAAATCTCAGCACATTTGGTTTCTTGGAAGCGAAATGATATCAGAGACCACATCCTTTGAATAGAGGACGGATAGGGGAAAAAGCTGTGAATACTCGAGATGATGAAACAATTGTGAGGTCAGCCTGTAGGGAATTGTAGTTGACGTTGCTGAAAGCAAAGGTATTCAGGAGTGGATACACTGTGTGCCAGGCACTGGGATATGTATAAGATTATTTACTAGTTATACATCCTTTAGATGAGCTGTTTATATTGGGGGAGTTGGTTTCTTTATATGTAAAATGGGGGTCGATGTTACTGTTGTCAAGTATATCGCTTTTATGACAGTGATAACAGCTAACATGCTGCTAAAAGCTTTATAGGGTTCCTTTCATTCAGTCTCACATGAACTGTGAGGTAGACACTGAGAAGTAAAACTGGGACTTGATCATGCAAGGGGTTGAGTCAGGATTTGAGTCCATGTCTGTTTTATTTCAAGATTTTTGCTCTGAAAGATTTCGTTATGTAGTTTTAAAATGCTGTGAAATTTTGTCCGTTCTAAATAATTGTGTGATATTACATGGGACTCTTTTTGTGATTCCATTGCTTGGTATGTAATGTTAGTTTAAGCAATAATGAGGATTATGGGGGTCACCTTGAAATGGGAGAAGTTGTGCTTGTGGAGGTGATCATTATTGGAACCCCCATACATTTCATCCTGTTCCCTGACGTTAGCCTGTGATTGTAATATCTTTTCAGATTTACTTAGAAACTATTAGATACCTAAATGTTTGGAAGGATTACCTAACGGATTTAAGATAATAGGACTTCAAGAAAATAGGACCTCAAGATACAATCCTATTAATGTCAAATCTGATAACTTTCCAAGATGGTGTCTTAATTACCGTGGGAGGCAGAACAATGACCGCCTTGAGATATCCAGGTTCTCCTCCCCACTACCTGTGAATATGTTACCTCATATGGCATAAGGGACTTTGCTAATGTAATTAAGTTAAAGATTTTGAGAGAGTGTCTTGAATTATCCAGTTGATTTTAATCACGAGGGTTCTTTAAAAAATGGAAGAGAGGAACTGAAGAATCAGAGTCAGAAAAGGCCAGTGACAACAGAAGCACAGGTGAGCATGATGAGACTGCTAATTGGAGGCCGTGAGCCAAGCAATGAAGCTTTTTTCAAAAAGGTGAGAAGTGGATTTCCCCCAGTGCCTCCCTGAAGGAACACAGCCCTGCCAACACCTTGATTTTTGCCCATTAGACCCATTTTGGATTTCTGATGCCCAGAACTGTAAAATAACATCTGCATTTTCTTAAGCCACTGTAGTTTGTTATAGCATCAGTAGGAAGCTAATACAGTTACTAACTCTATAGAAACACTATGAGCACAAGATTCTTAATTCAGTTTAAGCCACAGAGAATTTAATTTACTATCTTTTAGTCTTTAATCTTGGGACAGCTTGATTTATTGACTTTGGGGAGGATTTTGGTGTTGTTTTTCTATATATACTCAAATACATGGCAAGGGACCGGAGCTTGACGGAGATGTACAAAGCTAACTCAACTAGGTAAATCATTGTTCCTCCAGGAAAATCATTATTTCTCCCCACAACATATTTTTTGTAAACACAGAAAATAAATCAGCCAAACAGGTTTGAAGTTTTAAAAAAAATTCAAGACTATTTGCATGAATTTAGATTTTTTTTCTTTAAAAAAATGTGGAAAATAAAGATCTTTAACTGAGTAAAAATGTTGCACCATTTAGCGTTCTTTATGACTTTTTTGTGGTAACTAGATGGGCCTCCTATTCAGTGGTAGAAAGAGGCTGATGATGAGATTGGTAACACACAGAAACAAAGGCTGCAAAATACAGACATTTAACTTGAAACGTTTGCAGTACTTTGAATCCTGCTTTCGGTGTCTTGTTTAAACAAGGTATAGCTTCTGCAAGGGAGGTAAATCTTCAGATGATTGATAAACATCCTGGTTTGCCTGGGACTAAGAAGTTTCCTGGGATGTGCTTGCGTGCATGCTAAGTAGCTTCAGTCATGTCCGACTCTTTGTGACCCTATGGACCGTAACCAGCCAGGCTCCTAGGCAAGAATACTGGTATGGGTGGCCGTGCCCTCCTCCAGGGGATCTTCCCAACCCAGGGATCAAACCCACATCTCATATGTCTCTTGCATTGGCAGGCAGGTTCTTTACCACTAGTGCCACCCAGGAAGCCCAGGGACGTGGGACTTTGCTAAAACTGGGAAAGTCCATGGCAAACAGGATGAGTTGGCGAATGCCAGAATGAGTCAGCGAGCTTCGGGAAGGCTCATCATAGTGTGGATTCTGACCCAGGGCCCCACAGGCTGTTGACGCCACCCACCCCACTCGACTCATCCACTTCAAGCTTCATTCTCTGGGGACTGGTACGGGTTAAACTGGAACTGCTGCTGCTGCTGCTGCTGCTGCTGCTGCTGCTAAGTCACTTCAGTCGTGTCCGACCCCATAGACAGCAGCCCACCAGGCTCCCCCATCCCTGGGATTCTCCAGGCAAGAACACTGGAGTGAGTTGCCATTTCCTTCTCCAATGCATGGAAGTGAAAAGTGAAAGTGAAGTCGCTCAGTCGTGTCCGACCCTCAGCGACCCCATGGACTACATACAGCCCACCAGGCTCCTCCGTCCATGGGATTTTCCAGGCAAGAGTACTGGAGTGGGGTACCATTGCCTTCTCTGAAACTGGAACTAGATCTGTTTAAAAAATAAAAAGACTTTTGCAAGAAGCAGGGAGCCTTTGTAAGAAATGTAGCCTCTAACTCATACTTCTCCTGATCTTGTATCAGATAACCTCATGCTTTCTTGGAAGCCTGAGTGAAAATGAAACACAACAACAAAAACCATCAAAGGTGTATCTTTTATATGACTTGTCTCAAATGAAAACCCATCAGCTTTCTTCTCTAGTAAAGACAAAAGAGTTTTCTGGAATATATAGACTGTCTCTCCCCATCCTCCATCCCTGCCCCACCCCTGCAATTTTTGGATTATTAGCCAAATAAACAGCCTGTAGCAAATCTAATGGAGAAGGCAATGGCACCCCACTCCAGCACTCTTGCCTGGAAAATCTCATGGACGGAGGAGCCTGGTGGGCTGCCGTCTATGGGGTCGCACAGAGTCGGACATGACTGAAGCGACTTAGCAGTAGCAGCAACAAATCTAAATCCAGCATAGTGGGAATTCAGGTTTCTTTGGCTCTTCACAGCAGTTTCTATTTTGCAAACCACTTTCAAGTGAGTGATACTCAGAATCCCTTTTTATAGTCGAGTGTAAGCTCAGCCTCATGGTGTGTGTGTGTGCGTGTTCAGTCTTTGCAACCCTATGGATTTTAGCCCACCAGGCTCCTCTGTCCATGGGATTTCCCAGGCAGAAATACTGGGATAGGTTGCTATTTTCTTCTCCAGGGGATCTTCCCGACCCAGGGAATAACCCACATCTCATGCATTGCAGGTGAATTCTTTACCTCTGAGCCACCGAAGAAGCCCAAACCTCATAAATGTTTTATAAGACATCCTGGAGTTTCTTGCTTTTTCTAGTTATTAGGCCTCTGTCAGTAAGAGATTTCTCTTCCTAATTGGTGGCTGGGAGAGGATGAAAGCACAGAGGAAAGCAAGGATTCATTAGACTCTAAAACCATCCACCTGATAATAATGACTGAATTTCTGTTGTCTGGACGCAGACAAGAATAACCTCTGAGTTCACATAAGCAAATAACAAAGCATCCTCTTGGATTTTCTCAATTTTCTAACCTTAAGTGTAGGCCCTGAAAACTTAGTGAACACTGTGCACCTGAGTAGTTTTAGAACTCTCAGTGTTAGGTGTGTGTGCCGAGAGCTGTGCTGTAGGGTGTGCTGACGTGAGCTGTATAAGTTTTAGTACAAACAACAGGAAGTGTTTGTGGAGGGTAGCATCCTACCTCTTTGCTTGCTTCCCTTTTTCTGTTTCCTTGTCAGTAGGAAATTCCATGGAAAATGGGGTGACAAACTGCAGTCACTTTCTTTGGGTCAGTGAGGGCAAAAATTGCCTCTTTTCTACCCTGAGAATTATCCAGCTTGCTCAGCTCCCCTGGCTCCCTGGTCTCGCCTCTTTACTGGGGGTGAAACACCATCAGCCTCAGCCTTCTGTTTTGCCCAAATCTGTCATTTGGCTTGGGTTTTAGTCTCAGCCTTGGGAAGGACAGGTGGTCAAATGACTACTTCAGCACAGTGTGTGGCCTCTCTGAACTTGCACGTGAATGTTGTGTCCCATGTTGTGTGTGCTGTGCTGTGCTTAGCCGCTCAGTTGTGTTTTGACTCTTTGTGACCCCATGGACTATAGCCCGCCAGCCTCCTCTGTCCATGGGGATTCTTCAGGCAAGAATACTGGAGTGGATTGCCATGCCCCCCTCCAGGCTCAGGGATGAATCCAGGTCTCCCACATTGCAGGTGGATTCTTTACCAGCTGAGCCACCAAGGAAGCCCTTGAGTAACCATCATCTCTAATCAGAGCATCAAAATGTGATATGAATGAGGCCTGGGATATGTTGTTAGTATGTGAACATTTAGTTTCAAATGTAGATGAGCATTCTAGTTATAAGTGAAGTGGAAGATCTCCTTACATGTTGAAGTTCTATCAATAGTTTATACGTTTAATAGAATAAATTGATGGGTAGACCATTAGGAGAGAGTTTTGTTGGCTAGATAATAATTTGGATAATAATAAAGGCCTCAAGATGTTAGGAATTTAAAATGTGAGTGAAGGAATAATCTTTCACTTGGTCTGGAAAATATTCAGAAAGTATCTTCAAGCAGTGCACAAAGCTTCATTTGTGGGATTGCTCCAACATCATCACCCGGTTTTCAAGTTATGGAAGTTGAAGAGGACATAAGTCTTTATCATGGTCATGTGCTGGCAACATGACAAGCTCTGTCCTGTTCTGACAGAACAGCCAAAAATATCTTACTTAGCTCCACCCGCCAACTGTCAAAAGCAAATATCTAAGCAATATCCAGATGTTCAGTGGAGCAATCATAGGAGCAGTCTTGAGGAATGAATGCTTATATAGTATTGAAACCAAACTGTAAAACTTGATTAGCAAGGTATAAGAATAAAATGGAAATAGTAAATAAACATCAGGACAATTTTCTGATTTATTTTTGTCCCATGGACACAGGAGCTGTCCATGGAGTCACAGAAGAGTCAGATACAACTGAGCAATTAAACAACAACAGTAACAGTAACAGTATTCTCTTGTATGGATACATCACATTTTGTGGGTGGATTCCCTGGTGGCTCAGATGGTAGAGTGCCTGCAATGCGGGAGACCTGGGTTCGATCCCTGGGTTGGGAAGATCCGCTGGAGAAAGAAATGGCAACCCACTCCAGTATTCTTGCCCGGGAAATTCCATGGACAGAGGAACCTGTCCTCTGTAGACTGGCAGGCTACAGTCCGTGGGGTCACAAAGAGTTGGACACGACTGAGCGACTTCACTTTCATATTCACATTTGGGTGGCTTCCACCTTTTGGCTGTCATGAATAGTGCTGCTGTGAGCATTCGTCTATTAGTGTTGCTCTGAATTGGGTTTTCAGTTCTTTGGGGTATATACCTAAGAGTGGAGTTGCTGAGTCATACAGTAAATCTATGTTTGGCTTTTTGAGGGACCACCAAACTGTTTTACTTCTTTGGTCTTCATATTCAGGATTGCTGCACACTTGTGGCCTGCTGAGGCAGAAATTCGTAGTTCCTCTGAGTTGCTCTTGAAATTACTAAGGTACAGAACAGTGTGCCAGTGGTGTGATCAGATCCCAGACACCTTTAGCGGGATTCCTTCCCAGTTGTATTTGTTCTGGGCACATCTGCAGAAGACCAAAACATCTGTGTTGAGAACTTATCTGACCTCATTGTGCTGGCTTATTGGGGACATTCATCTGTGCATTCATCAAATAGTTGCTGGTCATCTGTGAACCAAAGAGACAAAAATCTCTGCCTCAAGGAGCTTACATTTCAATTCCAGGGGACAGATAATAGACGATAACAATACTAAGTAGGAGCAGTCAGGGAAAGCCACGTGGATTTATTACCCCATGATCGTTTATAACTTTTAATATGTATTTTTTAAATCCGTTGTGACTGTGGTTATATTCTATTTTTTATTCTATAATTTGTTTGTTCCCCCCACCCTTTTCTTAGACACACCTCCAGTAAGACTTCTATCTTATTAATCTTCTCATGGAAGCGTTTAGTTTTGGTAGCCGTCTCAGCTGTTCTGTATTTTGTTGATTTCTGCTCTCCTAATTATTTTCTTTTTGTTTCTTTCCGTTGGTTCTGCTGCTGCTTTCCCCGTATTTGAGTTGAATGCTTAGCTCGTGTCTTTTTCAACCTTTCTGGTTTTCTGATAAGTGTATGTGAAGCTATAAATTTGCCTTTAATGTAGTACTTTCGATGTCTGTGGCCCACCCATGTTGACATGTGGTGTTTTCACTATCATCCAATTTAAAATATTTCCAAGAGTCATTGAGCCATATTTTATTTGGTTTTCTAATATTCTAAACAATTATCTTTCAAAAATTAATTTCAAATTTCACTGAAATGCCATTGGAGAACCTGATCTATATCATATTGTTCATTGGGAATATGTTGAAGGAGATACATACATGTTTATTTTTGTAACTGTTCCATGTGTACCCTAAAAGAATTTGGATTCTTGGTGGGTGTTGAATTCTCTGTATATCTATTAGCTTCAGGGAGACCCTCTGTAAAGAAGTACTTTTGAACTGAGATCTGAATGCCCGGAAAGAGTCAACTTGCTGGAAATCAGTGGGGAAAGATTCTCAGGCAAAGGGGACAGCAAGTGCAAAGGCCCTGAGGTAGGAATGAGCTTGATGTGTTCCAGGAATGTAAAGAAGGCCTGGAGCAAAGTGGGCAAGGAGGAGAGTGAGGTGACGTCAGACCCTGAGATGTAGTCAGGGGCCTGATCAAGCAGGGCCTCAGAGGCCATGGTATGGATGTTTGATTTTAAGTAACAGAGTAAATTCATTGACCACACTAACCAGATGATGTGCTATGTACTTTGTGTAAGCCTGATGCCAAGTACAAGTTCAGTTCAGTTCAGTTGCTCAGTCTTGTCAGACTCTTTGCGACCCCAGGAACCGCAGCACGCCAGGCCTCCCTGTCCATCACCAACTCCCGGAGTTTACCCAAACTCATGTCCATTGAGTCGGTGATGCCATCCAGCCATCTCATCCTCTGTCATCCCCTTCTCCTCCTGCCTTCAATCTTTCCCAACATCAGGGTCTTTTCAAATGAGTTAGCTCTTCGCATCAGGTGACCAAAATATTGGAGTTTCAGCTTCAACAGCAGTCCTTCCAATGAACACCCAGGACTGATCTCCTTTAGGATGGACTGGTTGGATCTTCTTGCAGTCCCAAGGGACTCTCAAGAGTCTTCTCCAACACCACAGTTCAAAAGCATCAATTCTTCAGTGCTCAGCTTTCTTTATAGTCCAACTCTCACATCCATACATGACTACTGGAAAAACCATAGTCTTGACTAGATGGACCTTTGTTGACAAAGTAATATCTCTGCTTTTTAATATGCTGTCTAGGTTGGTCATAACTTTCCTTCCAAGGAGTAAGCGTCTTTTAATTTCATGGCTGCAATCACCATCTGCAGTGATTTTGGAGCCCAGAAAAATAAAGTCTGACACTGTTTCCCCATCTATTTGCCAGGAAGTGACAGGACTGGATCTTAGTTTTCTGAATGTTGAGCTTTAACCCAACTTTTTCACTCTCCTCTTTCAGTTTCATCAAGAGGCTCTTTAGTTCTTCTTCACTTTCTGCCATGAGGGTGGTGTCATCTGCATATCTGAGGTTATTGGTATTTCTCCTGGCAATCTTGATTCCAGCTTGTGCTTCTTCCAGCCCAGTGTTTCTCATGATGTACTCTGCATATAAGTTAAATAAGCAGGGTGACAATATACAGCCTTGACATACTCCTTTTCCTATTTGGAACCAGTCTGTTGTTCCATGTCCAGTTCTAACTGTTGCTTCCTGACCTGCATACAGGTTTCTCAAGAGGCAGGTCAGGTGGTCTGGTATTGCCATCTCTTTCAGAATTTTCCACAGTTTATTGTGATCCACACAGTCAAAGGCTTTGGCATAGTCAGTAAAGCAGAAATAGATGTTTTTCTGGAACTCTCTAGCTTTTTCCATGATCCAGCAGATGTTGGCAATTTGATCTCTGGTTCCTCTGCCTTTTCTAAAACCAGCTTGAACATCTGGAAGTTCACGGTTCATGTATTGCTGAAGCCTGGCTTGGAGAATTTTGAGCATTACTTTACTAGCATGTGAGATGACTGCAATTGTGTGGTAGTTTGAGCATTCTTTGGCATTGCCTTTCTTTGGGATTGGAATGAAAACTGACCATTTCCAGTCCTTTGGCCATGGCTGAGTTTTCCAAATTTGCTGACATATTGAGTGCAGCACTTTCACAGCATCATCTTTTAGGATTTGAAATAGCTCAACTGGAATTCCATCACCTCCACTAGCTTTGTTCGTAGTGATACTTCCTAAGACACACTTGACTTCACATTCCAGGATGTCTGGCTCTAGGTGAGTGATCACATCATCGTGATTATCTGGGTCATGAAGATCTTTTTTGTATAGTTCTTCTGTGTATTCTTGCCACCTCTTCTTAATATCTTCTGCTTCTGTTAGGTCCCTACCATTTCTGTCCTTTATTGAGCCCATCTTTGCATGAAATGTTCCCTTGGTATCTCTAATTTTCTTGAAGAGATCTCTAGTCTTTCCCATTCTGTTGTTTTCCTCTATTTCTGTGCATTGACTGCTGAGGAAGGTTTTCTTCTCTCTCCTTGCTATTATTTGGAACTCTGCATTCAAATGGGTATATCTTTCCTTTTCTCCTTTGCTTTTCACTTCTCTTCTTTTCACAGCCATTTGTAAGGCTTCCTCAGACAGCCATTTTGCTTTTTTGCATTTCTTTTCCATGGGAATGGTCTTGATCCCTGTCTCCATCCTAAATTCATCAGGCACTCTGTCTATCAGATCTAGTCCCTTAAATCTATTTCTCACTTCTACTGTATAATCATAAGGGATTTGATTTAGGTTATACCTGAATGGTCTAGTGGTTTTCTCCACTTTCTTCAATTTAAGTCTGAATTTGGCAATAAGAAGTTCATGATCTGAGCCACAGTCAGCTCCCGGTCTTGTTTTTGCTGACTGTATAGAGCTTCTCCATCTCTGGCTGCAAAGAATATAATCAGTCTGATTTCGGTGTTTACCATCTGGTGATGTCCATGTGTAGAGTCTTGTGTAATTGGAAGAGGGTGTTTGCTATGACCAGTGCATTCTCTTGTTAAAGCTCTATTAGCCTTTGCCCTGCTTCATTCTGTACTCCAAGGCCAAATTTGCCTGTTACTCCAGGTATTTCTTGACTTCCTACTTTTGCCTTCCAGTCTCCTATAAGGAAAAGGACATCTTTTTTGGGTGTTAGTTCTAAAAGGTCTTGTAGAGTACAAGTACAAACGGATTTTATGCACTGGAGGAAGCACTATGAGATTAAAGGTAGCTTAGAGATCATATTTAGCCCAATCCTTTTGCAAATATGAAAACTAAGTTGAGGTTTAGAGGGGTTTCACAGCTAGCCAATTGAAGTTCAGGCTTTGGACATCTCCTGTTACTCTGATAGATAAAATCCTAAAAGAGAGGACTCCATGTTTATATAATTTCATTCAAATGTTATTGAAAGGAATCTTACCTTGTTATAAGCAAAAATCATGCTTACCCATCCTATTTACTTATTTTGTAAATCTAGACTTTTATAGATGAGGTTTATTCAAACCCAGTTATTTTATAAACTGAGTTTCCCAGGACTTCCCTGGGGGTCTAGAGTTAAGAATTCACCTTCCAGTGCAGGTAACATGGGTTTGATCTCTGGTCAGGGAACTAAGATCCCACATGCCGGGGGTAGCTAACCCCACGTGCTGCTGCAACTCCCGAATCCGTGAGTGCCTCAACTAGAGAAAAATCCATGTGCCGTAACTAAGACCTGATGCAACCAAGTAAGTAAATAAGTTTTTTTTTTTTTTTTAATCAGCTCTCCATAAGAAAAAAAAAATCCAAAAAACAACATGAGTTTCCCACAGGGATTCCTTCCTCTGCTCAAATGTTCTGCTCACTCTGATTATACCCCTCTCTGCTTCACTTCAATATTTGGATCTGTTTCTTTGAGGCAGCAGCTTCAACCCACCTTATACTCTCCAGGCCACTGCTGTCCCTTTCCAGGACAATCTACCCCAGCACTTTTTTTTTTTTGATGAGGCCTTTGTGGCAAATTCTGAAACCTCCGCTTCGCAAAGACACTCAAAGTAATTACCCACCAGCGCTGCCTGACTGCATGTGGGTTTTCTCACCTTACCCACCTTGGAGGCCGAGCCACTTTGCTCTCCCAGCAGCACAGGAGCTAATGTGGATGCACCCTGAGCAAGCAAAGCTGATTCAGGTGCCTCTCTAGGCAGTTCTCAGACTGTGAATGGGCATGGTATGCATGTGCCCATGGTATGCATGGATGCCTCCCTACCTATGAGCCTGAATCCTCACAGGCAGCAGCAAGTGCCTGTGGGAACCAAGTCCTTTAGTGCTTTATCCGAAGCTGAAGGCAGATTTATTCCCAGAAGAGGGAAAATGTCTTTCCTGATAGTGGATGGCAAAGTCAGTGCCTCAGGCAAGGCCAGTGCCTCAAATTCCACACTAAGAAAGCCCAAGGTAAGATATATATCTCCCAACCACTGGCTTATCCCTTCTACCTTGCATGTCCTGAACAAATGTTCTCCTGGCTTGCTGACCAGGCTGGGGATCTCCATTGGAATGTTTTCTGACAGGATACATTTATATGTGTTTGGAGGGAACAAAATGTATGAACAACAAGCTGAGCCAAGCCTCCAACTGAAACTCATACTAAAACAATGTATTGTTGCTGTTGTTCAATTGCTAAGTCGTGTTAGACTCTTTGCAGCCCCACAGACTGCAGCACGGCGGGGCTCCTGTGTCCTCCACTATCTCCCAGAATTTGCTCACATTCATGTGCTTTGAGTCGGTGATGCTATCTAACCATTTCATCCTCTGTTGTCACAAAGACTCTAGATGCTGTAAAAAAAAGTTTATACTTTTAATGATATACGGAAATTTCCATGAAATGTAAAAATCCTACCGTTGCCTAAGCATTGGTTTCTGCTTTTGCAGATGTAAAAAATTGTGGTAAATATACATAACATAAATTTAACTACTTTTCAGTGTACAATTTAGTGGAGTTAAACACATTGAGTGTTGTATAACTGTGGTCATTATCCAGTTCTAGAATTTTTTCATCATCAGGAGCTTTGTTCCCATTAAACACGAACTCCTCATTTTCTTCTCCCACCAGCAGCCCCTGGTAATCTTTATTCTACTTTCTGTCTGTATGAATTTGTCTTTTCTGGATATTTCATATCAATGGAGTCATACAACATGTGGCCTTTGTGTCTTGCTTACTTCAATTACTATAATGTTTTCAAGGTTCATCCATGCTATAGCATAATGTCAATACTCCATTCCTTTTTATGGCCAAATAATATTCCATTGTATGTGTATAACCCATTTTGTTCATCCATTCATCTCTCCATGGACACTTGGGTTGTTTTCATCTTTGGGCTATTGTCAATAGTACTGCTATGATCATTTGTGTACAAGTCCTTGCCTTCAGTTCTTTTGGGTATATACCTAGGAGCAAAATAGCTGGATCGTAAGGTAATTCTGTATATAAGTATTTGAGTAACAAATACTTGACAAACTCAAGCATTAGATTTTGTACTTAAAATATATTCATCACAGTTAAAAGGAAGAGAGTTATTTGGTAGGACTACCATAATAAAGCACCATAGACTTGGGGCATGTATGGGGGCTCAGTTGATTCAGTCGTGTCCTACTCTTTGTGACCCCATGGACTGTAGCCCACCAGGCTCCTGTCCATGGGATTCTCCAGGCGAGAATACTGGAGCAGGTTGCCATTTCCTTCTCCAGGGGATCTTCCCGATCCAGGATAGGCTGTGGCGGGGGGTGGGGGTGGGGCTTAAATAGCAGAAATTTGATGTATGAGATCAAGGTGTGAGCAGAGTTGATTTTTCCTGAGGCTCCTCTCCCTGTTTCTTAGATAGCCATCTTCTCCCTGTATCTTCATCTGATCTTCCCTCTTTGCCTGTGTCCTAATCACCTCTTCTTATAAGGACACCAGTCAGATTGGATTAGGAGCTACCCATGTGATCTCATCTTACCTTAATTGCCTCATTAAAGACTATATCTCCAAACATAGTCATTTTTTGAGATAATGGGGGCTAGGACTTCAATATATACATTTTGGTGGTGGTGGGTATGCTATTAGTGACTTACCCAAGACAAATCAGGGTATAGGAAAACCCAAAAGATGGTTTTTAAACTTGATTTCTGGATTTCAAGAAATGCCATCAACCTTTCCTGCTGTCTCTGAATTTGTCATTATCCGTGACATTTTCCAGTGTGGAATGAGGTGATTCTTTGTCTCTTTAGATGTGCATTCAGGGTTAAAGGTTTGTAATAAATACTATCTTTGCAAGAAAAAAATGAACTCTAATTGAAGATTCACATTTCCCTTAAGCAAGAAACATCATGCAGATTGTGTTTTGTCTTGAACATATTTCAGTGTCACTTACTGTCCTTCTATGGCATCATTTTAAATAGCTGCATACAACTCTGTTATATGAGTGTTCCATAATTTATTTAACCAACCTTCTAGTGTTGGAGTTAATGGAATTTTTAAAATTCTTACTCAGATTGTTTTCTTTCTATCACCACCACCCAATTAGTAGTCCAGGTTGCTGTTTTGAATCCCTCTAACATGATTCCAGCAGACGTCTGAAAGTAATCTTCGCTCCTGGGATCTCCCCCTTCACCCACCATCCTCATAGCTGTCTGAAGACTGTTCTTAAGTCACTGCTTTCTTCACCTCACCCGCCAACCCAAGAATGGCTCCATCTTCACTTGCAGTCACTGCAGTGGAAGCACAGAGTCCTAACCACTGAACCACTACGAAATTCCCTTTTTTTTTTTTTAATTTATTTTTAAAATTTTGGCTGAGCTGGGTCTTTGCAGCACTCAGGCTTCCTTTAGTTGCCTTGTGATATGTGGGATCTTAGTTCCCCAACCAGGGATTGACCCTGTGTCCACTGCATTGCATGGTGGGTTCTTAACCACTGGACCACCAGGGAAGTCCTCCCCTCCCCCAACCCCCGCCTTTTTTAAAAAAAGATTTCCCCAAATCACTCTTTATTTAATTTTCATCCACTTAATTCCCAACATGGGGAGCCTGCCAAATCTACTTGTAATCTCAGCACATATCATACTTAACTTCTCTGGACCTGGCTGGTGCCACGTCCTGTTGGGAATCCCTCTTCTCATCTCACTGAATATTTGCAGTCTTCATCTAGGAGGGCCAGCACATGTATCATAAGCTGTATGAAGCCCCCTGTGGTTATTCTTGTCAGTATGGATTTTTATTTTGCCTTTCTTTGAGCTTCTGTCTCACTGAGATGGGACCACACAGTTTATGAAGCAGTAAGAAAATAAGTAAGTTTGTGTCCCTTCCTGGCTAGACTAGAAGGTAAGGGCTTTGTTGTAAATGTCCCAGTCACACTGGCCATCCACCCATTCTTGGGATGTACTCATTTCTTTCCCACTTTGGTGCTTGGTGCTTGCCGTCCCTCTGCCTGAAATGTTCTGCCTCCAACTCATCATGGTTAGTTCCTTCTTATTATTCAGATCTAGTTTAAATGTCATTTCCTTGGAGAGGCCATCCCTGACCCCTGTCAGAAGTAACCCCATTGCTGGGACTTCCCTGGGGGTCCAGTGGCTAAGACTCTCCTCTCCCAATTCAGGTTCAATCCCTAGTCAAGGAATTAGATCACACGTGGTGCACCTGAGGATCCCACATGATGCAGTGAAGATAGAAGATCCAAAGTGCTGCAACTCAGACCTGACACAACGAAATAAATAAATATTCTTTTAAAAAGAGATAAGTAACTCCATTTAAAAAAAATTAAAGAACATTGCTTTTTTCCTTCAGACCCTGTGTCCCAGGCTGTGTTCATTTCATTTATTTACACATTGCTTGCCCATCTTTCCCATTGCACCTAACCTCTTGTTCACTTGTTTAACCTGGAACCATACCTACATAGTGCCAAGGTGTTCAATAAATTTTTGCTGAATGAGTTGGTGTGGGATTGGATTGAATGGAGAAAGAGATGGGGGATGCTGAGGCTGTCCCTTGGATTTCTGGCTTGGGAAATTGAGCTGATGGCAGGTGTTGCTGCTAACCGAGCTTCAGAGTTCTAGAAGAGCACCTGTGGGCGGAGCGGAGGAAACAGAGTTGATGATTTCTCCTCTGTGCTTATTTGAGGTGCCTCTACACTGTTTAAGTAGAATATTCACCCACAGGCAGTTAAATATAGGGGCCTAGAGCTTAGGACAGAGAAGGCAATGGCACCCCACTCCAGTACTCTTGCCTGGAAAATCCCATGGACGAAGGAGCCTGGTAGGCTGCAGTCCATGGGGTCACTAAGTCGGACACGACTGAGCGACTTCACTTTCACTTTTCACTTCCATGCATTGGAGAAGGAAATGGCAACCCACTCCAGTGTTCTTGCCTGGAGAATCCCAGGGACGGCGGGGCCTAGTGTGCTGCCGTCTCTTGGGTCTCACAGAGTTGGACATGACTGAAGCGACTTAGCAGCAGCAGCTGCAGCACAGCTTAGGAGTGATGCTTGGGTACTGTCCAAATAACAATATAGCCAGCATCGTTAGACATAGTTAAACTTAAATAATAATCATGCCTCACATTTATTGATCGCATAGTCTGTACCAGGCAGTGTGCTGAGTGCTTCACATACATTTACACTTAGAACATTTAATATTTAATACAACCCTTGGACACAAAGATACAGTGAAAGTTTCTAAGGATTTGATAAATTGCCTGAAGCCACTTGGCTAATTAATGGGCAAGCTAGGATTTGAACCCAGGTGGTCAGTTTCCAGCGTCCCAGCTCTTCCCCACTGCACCACTGTGCTGGAGTAGGCAAGCAGGCACGCAGAGCCAAGCCCTTTGCCTTTGAGGAGCTTCTTGTTTGCTTGGGGAGGTAAAATATAACTCATAATTTAAACTGTCCTCCACAGGCTTGCCTCAGGCTCATATCCAAGCCTGTCAAGTACAGTAATTATTTGATTAAAATGACTAGTGTTAGCCTCCTCTGATTCCTGAAGACTCAGATTCATGTGACCTTCATAATTCATTTAAAAGAAGTAAGAAGGTTGGAAATGCAAAATCCTCTCCACAGATCATCATCTGTTTTGGAAACAAGATTCATAACCCTCCTGGGACTAAAAAAGAGGAATCTGAAAGATCACAGTAAAAGTGAAAGAAGACAGTGATGACTACGTCCATTCAAAAGGGAGCGGAAGGATTTCAGTCAGGGGACTCGGGATTCCCAGAATGATGACTGCATAGGATCAGAGTATGCACTGAAAAACACACAAGCAGCAGAAAGTGTAACCACACCCAGTGCCCTCAAATGGTTAATTGAGTAAACGGGGGTAATGGTCCCAGGTCTCGTGGGCTCTAGGAAACAGGACTTTGCACAGTGACTACACAGAAGCCAAGCCTCTAACTTTTTAGGGCAACTGGAATTAAGGGTACCTGAATCACCTCCTCTTCACCCCATTGGTAAGGGAGGGATTCCCACCCTAAGGGTATGGGGATGGCCAAGCATACAACACCTAGCACTGGATAGATGAAACAGGCAGCAATTCATTAGTCACATATACTCACAGCACAGGGAAGATGGACACCACATGCCTTGCGGGGTCACATGGGGATGGCATTTAGGGACAGAGTGCACAACCAGAAGCAGTGGGAGTCACGCTTGTTTGGTAGTATCAGGAAGGTGCGGTGTCCTGTGCTTCCCGCAGGAGGATGTCATTGGCTCTTCTGGATAATTCCATGGCCTGCTGGGGAACTCAAATCGACTCTGCAGGGATCAGCAGGAACTGCATCTGGTCCATCTAATAAGGAGGGAAAGCTGTTGAACTAGGTGACCTTTTCTATCAGAAGAGAAACTTGCAGTTAAGCCAAGCTAGACCCTCCTGATTTCACCAGATGTTAAGGCTGCATGTGATATTAGACCTTGATTTTAGGCTTTACACTACAGGATGGAATGCATCTGTAGGCTCTGTTGACTGCCCCTTGTCTCTAGATTTGGCACATTCCTGCCCCTGACTCTAAGTCAATGAATGTTCTCATCCCCATCTACCTGGGACAGGAGATACTCTAAAATTCAAGGCACAATGGGAATTCCCTGGCTGTCCAATGTTTAGGACTTGAGAGGCCCTTGATTTGATCCCTAAGAATTGATGCTTTTGAACTGTGGTGTTGGAGAAGACTCTTGAGAGTCCCTTGGACTGCAAGGAGATCCAACCAGTCCATTCTGAAGGAGATCAGCCCTGGGTGTTCTTTGGAAGGAATGATGCTAAAGCTGAAACTCCAGTACTTTGGCCACCTCATGCGAAGTGTTGACTCATTGGAAAAGACTCTGATGCTGGGAGGGGTTGGGGTCAGGAGGAGAAGGGGACGACAGAGGATGAGATGGCTGGATGGCATCACTGACTCGATGGACGTGAGCCTGGGTGAACTCCGGGAGTTGGTGATGGACAGGGAGGCCTGGCGTGCTGCGATTCATGGGGTCGCAAAGAGTCGGACATGACTGAGCGACTGAACTGAACTGAACAGGGAACTAAGATCCTGCAAGCCCAAGGGGAAGAGCAAGAGAGAATAGAAAATCAGTCTGTTTTGCTGCATGTTTGGGACAGATGTTTCATGGAGTAGGGAAAGACTGAAATGAAAATTAAAACTATATCTACCACCACTCTTAATGATCAGAATTATCTTTTAAAAACCAAATATAATCTTACCAGGCTCCTACCTAACACCTATCAATGGGTCTCCATTGGTCTTTCTTAAGAGAAGGACAAAACTCCTTGCCATGGCCTTCAAGACCCTATGCAGTCCAACCCCTGCCTATTCAGTCTTACCTCATTCTTTACTTCTCCATACTATTTATGGAACAGGCATACAAGTCTTCTTAAGTTCTACAAAGCTTCTGTGGTTTTTATCAGCCCCAGGACCTTTGCACATTCTATTCTCTTTGTCTAGATTGCTCTCTCCTCCCCAGCTCATCTAACTCATCTAGAATTTATCCTTTGGATTTCAGCTGAAGGTCTCCTTCCTCAGGGAAGACTTCTCTGATTTTCCCAAATAGGTCAAGTCCCCCTATTACAGGCTCTCAAAACATCTTCTTCATCATGATACTTATCATAAGTTACAAGTTTACATTTATTTGAATTATTTGATTAACATTTATCTCCTCACATCACCATGAGAGCAGCAATTTATCTATCTTTGATCTCTAGTAAATGCCTAAAAGAAAACTCCTGTTTACCAGTAGTCTGCTCATAGCACTTCTGACACCAAATGTGTGTGAGGTTTTCCAACACAAGCAATTCTCCAAAACTCTCTAGACACCAACTGGGTATCTTGCAATTCAGTTATGACATGAATTACCTGGAGTTAGCATAAACCTCACAGGTTAAGGGCTCAGTGCCACAAAATTGTCCCCCACTTCAGACATCCAAGGCTGTCACCTGTATTTCTGACCAACTTGTTATAAATTAGGGGTTCATATAACCCCCTCCTCAGGTTCAATAGTGGCTCATAGAACTCAGGAAAACACATTTACTCACTTATTATAAAAGATATAATAAAAGATACAGATGAATAGCCAGATGAAGAGTTACATAGAGTGAGGGCCAGAAGGGTCCTGAGTATAGAAGCTTTTGTCCTTGTGGAGTTGGGGGTGTACCACTCTCCCCAAATGTGGATGTGTTCTTCAATATGAAAGGTTTCTTAATCCCATAAGGTAGGGATTTTTACGGAACCTTCATTACATAGTCAAACTCAGTGACTAACTGAATTTCCATCCCACCCCTCTCCCCCACTCTGGAGGATAAGGGAATAGAACTGAAAGTTCCAAGCTTCTAATCATGGCTTGGTCTTTTGGTGACCAGCCCCCTTCCTGAAGTTATCCAGGAGCCCATCAAGACTGGCTTCATTAGAATACAAGACAGCTCTATCTCCAGGAAATTCCGGGGGATTTAGGAGATCTGTGTCAGGAACTGGGGGCAGAGACTAAAAATACATCTTTGTGTCATAGTGCCTCAGGGTGTATATGTTGAATGAATGTGTCAGTGAATAAGACTGCTGATTTGGGGATCTTCTGAGAAAAGAAAGTAAAAGGAATACTTCAATAAATACAAATTGCACATTTTTTTTTATTATTATCAAAACAGTTAAGACATCTGCATTGCCAAGCTAGAATTAGGAAGGGTTTTAAGAAGGATTCCCTCTAAAGAGAGGAATACAAGTCTATAACCAATGCTACATGAAATCAGGCAGGCTTACAAGAAAGCAGATCTCCGATACAGAGATGAAGCAGTGAATACTGTGCAATTACTATAACAGAAGAATGGATTTAAGTACAAAAACCAGACCCTATAAAATGTGACTTTAATTAGGATGCCTTTGGCGATGACACTGTTTTCTACAGTAGACTAAAAATAAGAATATAAATGTGATGCATGTTATTCTAGGAAGTGTCAGACATGCAGTTGACGTAACACTTCACCCTCTCACCCAGAGCATCTGGGAAAGGTGAAGGAAAACAGTAGGTGGATCCAGTGATTATTTGTCATTCCAAATTCTGACTCCATCTGGGGCCTCCATAAGGTGAGAGAAACACACTAGGAATAAGGCACCAAAAAATTTCATGTGAAGGCTCAGAGGCTATCAGAATGGAAATCTGTAGCAGGTACATAGAATTCTTGGAGTAAAAAAGTTCAGTTCTGAAGAAGTCATATATAATTCACTTTTCAAAAATATCTCTGAAAGGTAGTAAAAATGAGAGTTAAATCTGGCCCAATTAACTTGATTCCTGAGTTTAAAGCCAGATAAAATGCTAGGTCAAAAAAGGAAGGTTTTTGTTCATATTATTTTACATTAATACAGTAGAAAGCTGGTGATTTTTAAAAAGTATCAAAATGCTAAATATTAAAGAGTATATATAAAAACTCACACACCATTTATTAGTCACAGTTTTGAATAGTGCTCTGTATTTATTGTTTAAAATAGTTGTCATTTAGAAACAGTCTGTTCTAGTGCTAAAACCTTGAAAAGGAAATCCTGAGGAGGATCCTAAAACCTGCTATTCATTTTTATACTCTCAGTGGTTGATGGATAGAAATGGTAAGAGCTTTGAGTGTCAATTGCTTTTTAAGTAGCAATCAGACTGTATCCATTGTAATTGGTTGCAAAGTACAGGATGTTAAAGGCATAAAGGTGGCTTTTATTTTTTCCAGTTTTTAACAGCAATAGTTACTTCCAGTCATAGAAATGTGATGTGGATTGCAATGTACTGGGTAGCTCAGCAGTTAGATTTGATGGATTCCAGAGCTGGTCTGGTGAGTTACCTGATTTGGTCTGCAGTCACATATATATTGCTGAAGATATATATGGTGCATATATATATACACATATATATATTGATGGCTTAAAACTCAACATTCAAAAAATGAAGATCATGGCATCCAGTCCCATCACTCCATGGCAAATAGATAAGGAAACAATGGAAACAGTGACAGATTTTATTTTCTTGGGCTCCAAAATCATCGCAGATGGTGACTGCAACCACGAAATTAAAAGATGCTTGCTCCTTGGAGGAAAAGCTATGACAAACCTAGACAGTGTATTAAAAAGCAGAGACATTACTTTGCCAACAAAGGTCCATCTAGTCAAAGCTATGGTTTTTCCAGGAGTCATGTATGGATGTGAGAGTTGCACCATAAAGAAGACTGAGCACTGAAGAATTGATGCTTTTGAACTGTGGTGTTGAAGAAGACTCTTGAGAGTCCCTTGGGCTATAAGGAGATCAAACCAGTCAATCCTGAAGGAAATCAGTCCTAAATATTCATTGGAAGGACTGATGCTGAAGCTGAAGCTCCAATACTTCAGCCACCTGATGTGAAGAGCCAACTCATTAGAAAAGATCCTGATGTGGGGAAAGATTGAACGCAGGAGAAAGGGAAGACAGAGGATGAGATGGTTGGATGGCATCACTGACTCAATGGACATGAGTTTGAGCAAGCTCTGGAAGATGGTGAAGGACAGGGAAGCCTGGCCTGCTGCAGTCCATGGGGTCACTAAAAGTCAGACATGACTGAGGAACTGAACAGTAACAACACATATATATATATTATGGCTGATTTGCATTGTTCTACAGTAGAAACCAACACAACTTTGTAAAGCAAATATCCTCCAATTAAAATAAAAGGAAACCTAAGCCCTCGAGGGGCTCCAGGGATGTCCAGGCTGCCTAAGAACCTTAGAACCAGAGAGGGTGTAGGCTGAGTCTACATCCTATGAGTCGGGCTTGCTGTCTGTCCCAGTTATCTGTTGCTGTATAACAGACAACCCCAAACATAGTTTAAGATAACAATTCTGTTCTGTGGGTTCACTGGGAAACTCTCACTTAGGGTGTCTGTGCAGCTGCAGTCATATGTTAGCAGGATCTGAAATAGTCTAGAGGCTTCTTCTCTCCCATGTCTAGTGACAGGCTCAGATGTCTTGAGTGCTGGGCGCTGGTCAGGCATCTCTCCTCTCCACGTGACTGCTTGGGCTTCCTCACAGCAAGATGGACTCCAAATGGCCAGGTTTTTACATGAGAGCTGATTTTCTTTGCAGCAAGAGTTTCAAGGGACAGGAAATAGAAGCTGTCAGCATCTTAGGACCAAGACCCTGAATCAGATACAGCATCACTTTATCATTGGATAAGGTGAGCAAAGCTGTCAAGACCCAAGGGGAGGAGATATAACCCTCAGGTCCTGTGTAACAGATGTCAAAAAAATTTGTGGCCACTTTTAACCATCCTCATTCTTTAACCAGGACCCAAAGGGTTTGTTCATGCTTGGGCACTATCCTAGTCTCACCTCAAAATGATCTGCTTCGTATTCATCTAGTTAAAAAACTACACATTATTTTTTAAAAAATTCATTTTTGGCTGTTCTGGGGTCTTCATTGCTATGCAGGCGTGGGCTTTCTCTAGTTGCAGAGAGCAGAGGCTACTCTTCGTTGCAGTATGCGGGCTTCTCATTGCAGTGGCTTCTCGTTGCGGAGCATGGGCTCTAGGGCATGGGCTTCAGTAGTTGTGGGGCATGGGCTTAGTTGCTCTGCAGCATGTGGGGTCGTCCTGGATCAGGGATTGAACCCATATCCCCTGCATTGGCAGGTGGATTCTTAACCACTTGACCACCAGGGAAGCCCATATTCATGTAGCTTTTATGCATTAATAAGAAAATTTGTGTACACTGTCTCAATTTGCTCTCCTAATTGTGAAACAGTAGGTTGGCTAATAAGGCAACTAAGGTACAGAGGTTAAAGGCCTGGGATCTCAACCTCCTAGGGATAGAACGGAGAAATGAATCTGAATCTCTTGACTCTCATCCATGCTGAGGGATTCTGGTTTATCTGTTGTTTGTTTACCCCGTCACTTTGCTCTCTGACACATGTAGAGCTGGGGGAGAGGAAAGCCCATTTCCCTTTGGCTGAAAATCTGGACACACATCCTTGCAGGTGAAGCTCAAGGTGCAAGCAAAGGCAACATTCTGTGCCTGCTCAGCGCATCAATAAGGACTCTTGAAGCCGCTGTACTGGCCTTCACTCTTGGGGAACTCTCTCCGGATCCTCCAGCGGCAGCAACTGGGCAGGATGGCGAAGTCGGCCAGGTCCTGGGAGCCAAAGCGCCAGGTGGTGTAGCTCCTGTAGGCACAGTGCCGCAGCCGGCTGTTGGCAGAATCTGCATCCAGCACCAGCAAGGGCTCCTGGTACTGCAGTAGGAACTGCAGGGCCCGCCTGGACAGCACAAGGTCCCTGAAGAGCTTTGAGGTGGTGATACAGGCACCCGGCTTTTTCCGGCAGCATAGCTCCTCCAGGCATCTTTGGTTCTCAGGGAGCTGGGATGGAAGGCAGTTTCCACACTGGCACCAATCCGGGCAGTCCCTGGATTTACGGTGCACCTCTTCATCGAGCAGCTGGATCTCCTCTGGTTGTCCGGGAATGGGGGGTGAGTCGTGAAGAGACAGAGGCAGCCAGGACAAGTCTGCAAAGTCCAGCTGGGGTCTCTGAAAAAGGCAAGTTTCCAAATCCATCAGCAGTGACAACCCCTAGGGTCCTGGGTTCTTTAATTTTCTTATGAACTTATAAAATTACATTTGATACTACATTAATACTAGTAGCTCTCATTTTTTTTCTTTTGTACCATTTATTTTATTTTATTATTTTTTTAGGTTTATTTTAATTTTATTTATTTTTATTATTATTATTTTTTTTATTTTTAAACTTTACAAAATTGTATTAGTTTTGCCAAATATCAAAATGAATCCACCACAGGTATACATGTGTTCCCCATCCTGAACCCTCCTCCCTCCTCCCTCCCCATACCATCCCTCTGGGTCTTCCCAGTGCACCAGCCCCAAGCATCCAGTATCGTGCATCGAACCTGGACTGGCAACTCGTTTCATACATGATATTTTACATGTTTCAATGCCATTCTCCCAAATCTTCCCACCCTCTCCCTCTCCCACAGAGTCCATAAGACTGTTCTATACATCCGTGTCTCTTTTGCTGTCTCGTACACAGGGTTATTGTTACCATCTTTCTAAATTCCATATATATGCGTTAGTATACTGTATTGGTGTTTTTCTTTCTGGCTTACTTCACTCTGTATAATAGGCTCCAGTTTCATCCACCTCATTAGAACTGATTCAAATGTATTCTTTTTAATGGCTGAGTAATACTCCATTGTGTATATGTACCATATTATTATTATTTTTTACTTTACAATATTGTATTGGTTTTGCCATACATCAACATGCATCTGCCATGGGTGTACACGTGTTCCCAGTCCTGAACCCCCCTCCCACCTCCCTCCCCATACCATCCCTCTGGGTCATCCCAGTGCACCAGCCCCAGGCTTCCTGTATCCTGCATCGAACCTGGACTGGCGATTCATTTCTTATGTGATATTATACATGTTTTAATGCCATTCTCCCAAATCATCCCCCCTCCCTCTCCCACAGAGTCCAAAAGACATACAGATGGCTAACAAACACATGAAAAGATGCTCAACATCACTCATTATCAGAGAAATACAAATCAAAACCACAATGAGGTACCATTTCACGCCAGTCAGAATGGCTGCGATCCACAAGTCTACAAGCAATAAATGCTGGAGAGGATGTGGAGAAAAGGGAACCCTCTTACACTATTGGTGGGAATGCAAACTGGTACAGCCACTATGGAGAACAGTGTGGAGACTCCTTAAAAAACTGGAAATAGAACTGCCATATGACCCAGCAATCCCACTGCTGGGCATACACACCGAGGAAACCAGAATTGAAAGAGACATGTGTACCCCAATATTCATCGCAGCACTGTTTATAATAGCCAGGACATGGAAGCAACCTAGATGTACATCAGCAGATGAATGGATAAGAAAGCTGTGGTACATATACATAATGGAGTATTACTCAGCCATTAAAAAGAATACATTTGAATCAGTTCTAATGAGGTGGATGAAACTGGAGCCTATTATACAGAGTGAAGTAAGCCAGAAAGAAAAACACCAATATAGTATACTCACGCATATATATGGAATTTAAAAAGATGGTAACGACAACCCTGAATACAAGACAGCAAAAGAAAAAAAAAAAAAAAAAAGACAGCAAAAGAGACACAGACGTATAGCTCTCATTTATTAAATGTACACGTCAAGTCTGTGTTTCACAAGCATTGCCTCATTTAAGCTTTCGAAAAACCTCATGAGGGCTTCCCTGGTAGCGCAGTGGGTGAGAATCTGTCTGCCAATGCAAGGGACAAGGTTTGATTCCTGGTCTGTGAAGATTCCACATGCCACGGAACAACTAAAGCCCGTGAGCCACAATTTCTGAGCCCATGTGCCTGGAGCCTGTGCTCCGAAACAGGAGAAGCCACTGCAGTGAGAGGCCCGTGCACCTCGGCGAAGAGTGGCCCCTGTTCACTGAAACTGGAGAGGGCCAGCGTGTAGCAACGAAGGCCCAGAGCAACCAAAAATAAATAAATAAATTTTTTTTTTAAAAAAGGAAAACCTCGTGAGCTATGTGTCCTGATCTCTATTTTACAGGTTTGGAAAGTGAAATTCAGAAAAGCCAGGGCTTAGTGCCTATATCCTCTGTCAGAGACCTCTGGGCCCCGCCCACCTGATCTAGGCAGTTCCTCTCCTCTCAGGTCCTTCTCTTACCACACGATGATGTTCTATGCTCTTCATTAGTACTTACCACCATCTGAAATGATCTTATGAACTGGTATGTTTCCTGGATGATTCTTCTTCCACAGGAAAACAGGGGCCCTGTTTGCTTTGTTTACTGCCTGTGTCCCCAGTGCCTAGGACAGTGCCCAGCACATGGTAGACAATAAATATTTGCTGACTTAGCTCTCCTTTCTCACCATGCTCCCTTTTCTGAAAAGTCCCTTTGTTATCCTCCAAGGGAATTTGCCATAATTGCCATCATTTATGTCTATTCTTTGTGACATATACCTTCATTCACCAGACAAAGAGAGTGTGAGTTGAGTACATTAAAACTAAATGGTTCATGTACATGACTGTACACAGCACCATTTTTATAATAGCCAAAGGGTGAAAATAACCCATGTCCATCAGTGAATGAATGGATAAAAAAACTGTCATGTTCAGGACTTCCCTGGTGGTACAGTGGTTGAGAATCCACCTGCCAGTGCAGGGGATGTGGGTTTGATCCCTGGTCTGGGAAGATCTCATATGCCACAGGGCAGCTAAGCCTGAGCACCACAACTACTGAACCCGTGCTCTGCCAACAAGAGAAGCCACCACAGTGAGAAGCCCACACGCCACAAGAGAGTAGCCCTTGCTTGCCACAGCTAGAGAAAGCCCACATGCAGCAACAAGACCTACACAGACCAAAAAAAAAAAAAAAAAAGTATGTTCATACAGCTGTGAAAAGGAATAAATTACTGACAAATACTAAACGTGGCTGTTTAGCTAAACATGGATGGAACCTTGAAGACATTATGCTAAATGAAAGGAACCAGACATAAGGAGACAAATAAGATTCAATTTACATGAAATGTCCAAAATAGGCAAATTCATGGATACAGAAAGCAGATTAGTGGTTGCAGAGGGCCTGGGGAGAAGTGAGTGGGAGTGGCTGCTGAATGGATTCAAAGTTTCCTTTTGGGGTGATGAAAAAGTTCTGGAGCAAGGCAGTGGTGATGGTTGCTCAGCATTGTGTATATGCTAAATGTCACTGAATTGTACTCTGTAAAATGGTTTAAAAGGTAGATTTTATGTTATGTGTCTTTTACTGCCCTTCCCCAACATATGAGAGTTCACTTTATACCCAGACCTGATAAAAACATTACAAGAATGGAAAAATTTTGGCCAGTTTCTCTCAAGAAGAGATGTAAAGTTCTTAAATATTAGTGAATTGAATTCAGCAGTAAATACAAAGAATAATACATTGCATTCAATGTATTTTATTGCAGCAATGAAAGGTTGGCTTAATCTTTGAAAACCAATCAGTGTAATGTACTAAAAAACAACAAAAAAAGAAAACTCATTATTTGAAAAGCCTGAAAAAATACATTATTTAAAACTCAGTATCCAGTCATGATAAAAATTCTTAGTGAACTAGGAGCAGAGGGGAATTTTCTTAATCTGATAGGGTATTCTTTAAAAACCTGCAACAGGGAATTGCCGGGGCTCAGCACTTTCACTGTGGTGGGCCAGGTTCAACCCCTGGTCAGGGAACTAGGATCCCTGCAAGCTATGAGGGAAGCCAAAAAACAAAAACCCTACAGCAAATACAATAGTAAAATAAAAAAAACTTTATTCCTGAGATAGGAAATGAGACAAAGATGCCTGCTCTTATCATTTCTGATCAGTATCCTGCTGGACATCCTAACAGGTGAAATAAACATCTGGAGCTGGAATAAAAAAGAAAGGAGACTCCCCCTAGAGCCTTCAGAGAGAGTACAGCCCTTCTGACACCTTATTTCAGACTTCTAATGTCCAGAACTGTGAGAGAATACACTTCTGTTGTTTCAGGCTCCCTAGTTAGTGGTAATGTATTACCGCAGCTGGAGAAAACGAATGCAGTCAGTGAAGATGTCCAGCAGCCAAAACTGCTGGGGAGAGTGTGAATGAGAACACCCCCTTTAGAGAACTTATAGGTAGTAACTATGAAAGCTGCGCACAGGCCTGCCTCATGACTCAGCAGTTCCGTTTTCAGGTGCCATACGTCTACTGTAGCGGCAGCACTGGCATGAACCCCAGAGTGGAAACTAACCAAATGGGTAGTTCATTCAACAATTGAATGGATAAATAAATTGAATGTTTATAAAACAAAAATTATACAACAATGAGAATGAACCACTGCTACACACAACATCATGGATGACTCTCACAAAAATAATGTTGAGTGAGGGAAGCCACTCAACAGGGTGTGTACTGAATACATACTATAGGATTCAAATTTTGTAAAATTCTATAAGAGGGAAAATGTTTGAATGCAGGATAATGTCTACTTTTAAGGGAAGATAGTAATTGGGTAGACGCATTAAAGGGCCTTCTGCTAGTAATATTCACTTTTAAAGTCTGGGTGCTGGTACCATGTGTTGCATGGTGTTTACTTTGTCATCAGTTGTGATTTATACACATTTCTAGATATATTTACATTTAATAGTAAGTATTCTTTTAAAAAGACTGGGATTTCCCTGGTGGTCTAGTGGTTAAGAATCCACCTTGCAATGCAGGAGACACAGGTTCAATACCTGGTCGGAGAGCTAAGATCCCACATGTGGCGGGGCAGCTAAGCCCACACACTGCAACTGCTGAAGCCAGAGCACCACAACTAGAGAGGCTGAGAGCCTCGACCAAAGATCCCACATGATGCAAGGAAGATCCTGTGTGCCACAGCTAAGACCCCACACAACCAAATTAATCAATTAATTAGTTTGAAAAGACTAATGAGAATTCCCTGGGGATCCAGTGGTTAGGACTCCAGGCCTCCACTGCAGGGCGTGTGGGTTCCATCAGGGAACTAAAATCCCGCAGGCTGTGCCGCGCAGCCGAAAAACAGAAAGCAAGCACCAAACAACTTACCAGGACTTTTTCACCTTTGACATCTTGCAGACTTCTCCCAAGCAGTCTTTCATTTACCATCCTAATACAGGTTTCATCCACAAAGGACACATATTTTAATGTCTAGGAGATAAAAATTAAAGGGTTAGCCATTTTAGTACAGCGTTACACCTACTGTGTATCTGAACATATCTAAAGGCAACTGTTATTCCTACTTGCCAAATGATAACCCATTAAACAAGCTAACCAGAAACTCGTGCTAACTAAGAAAGAATTGATTCTGAGTATCAGAAATGGAGCCCCCGCCACCTTAATTTGTAGACTTAGAGTATCCACAGCTTACTGCCTATTATCTCCAGGTACCCCAAGTGCTATATAAAAATTCCTTTGTTATGTTCCCTCAATTTCAGTTATGCTAAGGTTGAATATCTCCAGAAAGTTATACTATTGCAACTTAAATTATTTATATCTTCATTAAATTGCCTCCCATCTTGGGCCATGAAATGGTGATTAATTTTAGTTGCAAAGATGAACTTTGATTTTAATTGCAAATACATGTACAATGAACAATGAATTGTGCATTCAGCCGCTACAAAAGGACAGCAGTGTTCTTGGACAAGGTAAAGAAACCCTCTTTGTTGTTTTTAAAGTACCAGAGATTTCTCTTTGATTGGAGGAAATCATGGATTCCAAAATTAATCAAATTCCAAATGAATCAAATCAAAACCATACAGGTGAACTAAAATTTCCTTTGACTACTCCCCCATCCGAGGCTCCTTTCCATAAGCAATCACTGTGAGTGATTTGTGAGTGTCCCAACCTTTTTGTATACATTTATTACTTCCCCACACATTTACGTGTGTGTGTATAATGCACATAAAAATATACAGAATATATATGTATGTATATAAATAGACATATATATGTGTAGAAAATACATTAAATAGTTTTTGTGTATAGTTGCTTTTTAGCCTATATATCATACCACAGATATTGTTCCATAGTTTGCTTTTTCACTTTCAGCAATCTTGGATATTTGCTCATGTCAGTACCTCTAACATAATAGTTATCAACAAGGATTCTGAAACCAGCCTGCCTGAGTTAGAATTCGATCTCTGCCAACTGTATGACTTTGGGCAAATAATTTATCCTTCCTGTGCCTCAGTTTCCTCATCTGCAGAAAGATAACAGTAGTACCTATCTAGAGTTCTACTGATGATCACACAATCCTATAAACCCACCTGTAAGGCTGTGTGAAGGTTCATTGAGTTAACGTATACATAGCACTGGGAACTCTATATGAGCATTTGCTTTTATAATTATCTGTGTCATGTTTTAAAACTGGTGCTAGGCATTCCCTACTATGGACTTATCATAGTTCATTTCACCATTCACCTGTTGGGCATTTGGGCAGATGCTCTTCATCACCGTCACACATAGCACTGTGATAGACATCTTGTGCACCACTTGGGTACCCATGTGAGTGTTTCTCTAGGGCAGGTATGGAGAACCAGAAATGCCAGGGTGTAAAGAATGTCCTGTTTAAATGTTACTAGATTGACAAATTGTTCTCCAAAGTTATTATACTTTTATTGCACAACCAGTTTAATAAATCTGACCAAATTGACAAATCCTGGAACACAAACATTTGTTTTCCCTATATCGTGCTTCTCCATTTTTGCCTCTTTTCTTCACTACAATGAAAGGATTCATCTGACGGAGAATGTGGATTGGGGTAGGGTCCTGATACTTATCCACCACGGGATTGACTGCACCTGTGATCGTGGCCTTATTTCTGCACTCTCCTCAGTGATCCAATAGGCCCTGTTCAGGTGTTTTGATTTTGATATCCTGTAGACATATCGAGTCTTACCCGTGTTGGCTCCACAATGGATTCATACTTCTTCTTGTAGTAGTATTCATTGACTGCGCAGGGTTGACAGCACTTGCACCAGGGATAAACATGCGATCGACAGTATTTACTTGAATAAGTGTTGATGAGCATGTCAATGAACACGGTGGCCTGGAAAGAACCAGACAAGCACCTTGTCAGTGAAACTTTCTTTAGCCACATCATTTTCATAAAGTGTGAGAAAAAGAATCTCTTACCAAACCAAAGTAGGAGAGGGTTGAACCAATGTACACGATCAGCTGGATGATGTCAAATTTCCCCCCCTTGAAAAGAGAGTACAAAAGATTACTTGGTTGAAATTCAGAATCATGCTTTTCTGCTCTAACATGTAATTGTAAGTTCCAGCAGAGGAGGGAGTCTAGTGCCATGAATTTGACAACTGCATCCAATGTGTTCACAGCAACAACGATTAAGGAGACTGAAAAATGAATCCCATTCCTTCTGCTTCTGTCTCTCAGGATGTGCTTGAAAACATGGGTGTTTTAAACTAAGAAGCACTGGAACCCACACACTGAGAGGAGAGCCACTGAAAGTTTATTTTTCCATTCAAGGTGAGTGTTTCAGAAGAGCTTTCCCTAAAAGTGATTTGAAATTACTTTGGAAACAGAGGGAAGGAATGTCTGCACAAAGTCTCCCCTTAGATGTCCTTGTGATTTTTATTCTCAGTGTCTTTGTATCTTCTCACTATATCTCATTGATTCTTGTGGGGCTTATTACCACGTTAGGTAAATAATATGCTGTCAGACAAGATATGTGGGCATCCATTGGTTTTTGCATCTCTCCTCCTTCTGGAGACAGCATGCCAATTTTCCTCTGGAGAACCATCTCTGTGCATACTCAGTCCCTGTAGTTTGCAGGAAAGAGGCTGGTTCAGGGCTGGTCTAAGACCCATTGTGAGTGACCGTAGTCATAGTGTTTAGTTCATCAGTGAGTATGTGGCTCATACTGGGCCAGTCAAAGCCAGTGGCATCTGCTGAGGTTTTTGCTGAGATGTTCTCTTTCTGTGGAGGTTGCTAAATTACAAAGATATAAGTAGCTGCTGACACTACCACCTAGAGATGACCCACTGGGAATGACGCCACAACAGAGGAGAAAAATGTAAGAGATGGAGGGGGGCAGATTCCTCATGATGTTATTAAAACATCTGGATTCAGCGATATCTGAAGCCTGAAAATTGCCTCTGGATTTATCAGTTATGAACTAAAAAAAAGGACATTTTTTTCTTTTTTCCTAACCCAATTTGAACTGGGTTCTGTTCCTTACAAACTGTTTTACAGAGGGATCTCTTTCTCTCTCCTTTTTTAAAAAATTATTTTTAATTAAAGGATAATTGTTTTACAGTATTGAGTTTGTTTCTGCAACCCATCAGCATGAATCAGCCATAGGTATACATACGTCCCCTCCCTCCTGAATCTCCCTCCCACCTCCCGTCCCTTCCCACCCTTCTCGGTTGTTGCAGAGCTCCAGTGTGAGCTCCCTGCGTCATGCAGCAAATTCCCACTGGCTACCTGTTTTACATATGGCAGTGTATATGTTTCCATGCTTCTCTCCCCATCCTCCCCATCCTGCCGTCTCCTTCCTCCCCCCTCCATCCTGCCGTCTCCTTCCTCCCCCCTCCACGTCCATAAGTCTGTTGTCTATGAATGTGTCTCCATTCAGTTCAGTTCAGTTGCTCAGTTGTGTCCGACTCTTTGCGACCCCATGAACCACAGCACGCCAGGCCTCCCTGTCTCCATTGCTGTCCTATAAGTAGGTTTGTCACTACCATCTTTCTAGATTCCATATATATGCATTAATATATAATTTCTCTCTCCTTTTTAAGCATCAGAGTATTTTTAAAGTTGAGTTATTAGGTTTTTTCCTCAAGCCCACTCTTGTACTCATTAGATGACTTGTCCAGGAACAAGGACATTTCATCCCCTTTTATATCCCACATGCAAAGTGCATAGTGCCAGCTAATGACTATGACCAAAGCATTCACCCTTTGAGATACTATGGCAGTAATTTAAGACACAGTCATAGGAACGGAGATGCCAGTGGCTGAGAGCGGAGAAGAGACTTACGGTGCCGAAAACCAGGACGTCAAATCGGATCCCGTAAGCCTTTATTAGTGTCCGCTTTTCAGTGTTATTTTCCTTATAGTACTTGGCATATCTGTAGGAGGAAAAAGATCCATATTTATAAAGACCTATCTGAAACTGCTGGTATTTTATGAAAAGAAAAACCAAAACAGTAGCCGATCTAGTCTTCTAGTCTTCTTTCAGCTCTGCTGTTGTTAGCAAAGGGAAGAACACAAATTTCTCTCTCTTCACCTGGAACCAAAGCACCACCTCCCCACATCACCGCCTCTACTTTTGGCAAAACGGAGTGATGGAAAGTCTGCTTTAAAAAAAAAAATTATTTTTGTATATTTATTTAGCTTCCTTTGTGGCTCAGCTGGTAAAGAATCTGCCTGCAATGCAGGAGACCTGGGTTCGATCCCTGCGTTAGGAAGAGACCCTGGGAGAAAGGAAGGGCTACCCATTCCAGTATTCTGGCCTGGAGAATTCCATGGACTGTACAGTCCATGGGGTCATAAAGAGTCCAACACAACTGAATGACTTTCACTTGGCTGCTCCAGATCTTAGTTGCAGCATGCAGAACCTCTAGTTGTGATCTTCGAACTCTTAGTTGTGGCATATGGGATCTAGTTCCCTGACCAGAGAGATTGAAGCCAAGCCATCTGCATTGGGAGTTCAGAGTGTTACAGACATTTACAGCAAAGATATAAGTAGCTGCTGACACCACTGCATAGAGATGACCCACTAGAGATGGACCACCAGGGAAGTCCCAGGACATTTTTTTTTTTTTTAGTTTTCTGAATGTGAGTTTTATTTATTTTTTATTTTTTTTCTTTGAGTTATTAACTCATAATCTACTTATAGGTGTGGGGAGAGAAGAAAACAAAAAAATGAATGCTCTGCCAAAATATAGTATGGAACATCTGAAATTCTTATTTTTATCTTTTTTTAAGCTCTCTGGATCTGACATAGAGATGAATTAGATGTTCTCAGCACTTTCCGTGCCTGTTTCTGGCCAAAGAGGTTTCGGTTTCTTTGCATCTGAATGTTCTCATTTAATGACAGCACTTTCTTTTGCTCTATTAACTGATTTGCTTTTTAAAATGCAAGGCAAGCATGCATCACCACTCCATGCCCCAGGGTTGCATAATCTCTCCATGCAAGCTGTTTTTCCTGGAAGGTTAACACTGTAGTAAATACTTGAATTTCAGTTTTCAGGGGTTTGGTATGGTGGTTCTCATACTGAGGGCAAGAATCACTTGGGAAGCATTTTCAAAAGGCAGATTCCAGGGCCTCACCCCCAAAGGGTGGTTTCAAATGGTGTGAAATGTTTCTGGGAACCTGTATGTCCAGGAAAGGGACCAGCTGGTTCTGATACAGGTGAACAGTGGACCACACTCAGAAATACCAGGCCCTCATGGGCAAGGATGCTTTTGCATGCTGTAGTGGGTTGAATAATGCCCACACCAAAGGCAAGTCTCAAGTGCTTAACCCCTGCACCTGCGAATGTGACCTTATTTGGAAATAGGATCTTTGCAAGTGCAGATGAGTTAAGGATCTCAAGATGAGATCATCCTGGATTTAGGGTGGGCCTTAAATGCAATGACTGTATCCTTATAAGAGGAAAGAGAGGGAGAGTTGAAACAGAAACACAGAGGGGAAGCCCATGTAAAGACGGAGGCAGATACTGGAGGGAGGCAGCCACGAGTTAAGAACTAAGCAGTTTCATCTCGTTGGAATTGGCTTGAAACAATATTTTGGGTCAATCAAGTTTTCTGTCTTAGGAATTTGAAATTAAAAAAACCACTAGAATTGGCCTATTTAAAAAAAAAATTGAAGTTCTAGATGTAGTGCTGGTGCTAGAAAGGCTATGGAGTTAACTTTTGAACAGCACAGGGGTTGGGGTGCCCACCCTCTGCCCAGTGGAAAATCAACTTTAACTTACAGTTGGCCCTTCATATCCATACTCCCTCTGCATCTGTGCATTCAACCAACTGCAGATTGTGTAGTACTATAGTATTAATATTTATTATTTAAAATAGTGTGTGTGAATGGACCCATGCAGTTCAAACCCATATTGTTCAGTTATATATTGCAAGAAGATATCCTTGATAAGCAGAAAAAATAAGCATTAGTCACATTAAGAGCAGAGCACCAGTGAAGATCTATAATTCCCTGGTGGCTCAGTGGTAAAGAATCTGCTTGCCAGTGCAGGGAACTCGGGTTCAATTCCTGAGTCAGGAAGATCCCTTGGAGTCGGAGATGGCTACCTACTTCAGTATTCTTGCCTGGAGAATCTCATGGACAGAGGAGTCTGGCGGGTTACAGTCCATGGGGTCGCAGAGTCGGACGCGACTAAGCACAAGAGCCATCGGAAGCCAGAAGAAGCAAGGAGAGATCCTCCCTTGGGGCCTTTAGAGAGAGTATGTCCCTGCTGACACCTTGATTTTGGACTTCTTGCCTCCAGAACTGTGAAGTTTCTGTTGTTTTAAAGCCACCAAGTTTGTGGTAATTTGTTAAAGCAGCCACAGGAAATGCATACACATATATACCTGTTCTGAGAGCAGAGAATCCCATCAAGCATTCTGTCCTGCTTTACACATCTTGTAAATAAACTGAATCATTGCCTAAGGACCTTTGGCCACAGATCTTTAAAGGATGAAATTTCTGCAACGTAATCAATTCCTTCAACTTCCTGTATTTTAGAAAGCTTATATTTTCTCATATACCTCATATAACCTCTAATTTCATTCTCTTTTCTATGGCTATTTGAAAATAAAGTTACCCATCAGGTCTCCACAATTTATTTTTGGCTACAGATTTCTTCTGGTGCTTGATTCCAGAGAACAAATGCTCTAATACTTTGAGCTGAAAGATCAACCAGTTCTTCAGAAAGCTCAGATCTCTCCAGGAGATAATGTTCTTAGGCTCAGCTCAGAGACTTGAAGGACATTTGCTAACATCTGATGGGTACATTGCCCTGCATGCGTCTGCTGGCCGCTGAAAAAACAGCCTGGGAGGGCAGTCGGGGACCACTGACCCAGGCCTCACTTCCTACTAATGGCCACAAGCCTATTCAGTAGAGCAGCAGGGAATGATCAAAACATTACCTAAACTAGGAGCTGGTTTCAGGGCCCTGGATAAGACTCCATGGCCCCAGAAAAGGCAAAAAGCCTCTTATGGGACTTCCCTGGTGGTCCAGTGGTTAAGATTCCAAGCTCCTGATGAAGGGGGCTCATGTTCGATCTTTGGTCAGGGGACTAGATCCTACATTAAATTATAACTAAAAAAGATCCCACATGCTGCAACGAAGTTTCCGCTTGCAGCAACTAAGACTCAGGGCAGGAGGGGGAGAAGCCAAATAAATAAATATGAAAAAAATAAAGTCACTGAAGCAAAGACAGTGTTCTTTAAAAATGCCTCTTGTGTGTTGATCTCAGCCAGCTCTTAGTCAGGAGTTTCAAACTCAGATGCCTGTAGGGGCCAGACAGATGAGAGAAATGAGTGATGCAGCCAGATATGAGGCAATAAAGAGTGGTGAGGACTGTGGCAAACCAAGAGGGAACCACTGATACTCAGCTCCAGCTGAGTGCTCTCCTGTGGGATATGAAGCCAGTGTTACATGGTTTGATTTTTTCCCAAATAGTTTAATTTTTCAGAAAAAGCAGGAAGTCCATATTTTTATGTAGAATATCTCAACATTCAAAACATTGTACAGGCAACAACAATAACAACAATAACAAAAAAGTTTGAAGTCTGTTTGCCAGTTAATGATGCTGCTTTACCTAAAATATGAATAGATCCATTTGCTTGAGTGGATAACAAAAAGTCAATAAGAATGCTAGCAGAAGGGTTAGGAGGCAGTGAATGAGTGTGTGTGTGTGTTTGTACATGTACTTTGGCCTGTATTTACACACTCAGATTAAGTATAGACACCTCATTTTATTCATTCTCCCGGGCAACTAGCAACCTGGTTGTAAGAAACAAAATATAGTCAAACAAAACATCAAAGAAGAAAGCATGTTTGGGATGCTAGATGACATAGCCTAGACCAGTGCTTCTCAAATTTTAATGTGCACATGAATCTTTTGGGAATCATAAGATGTAGATTCTAGGCACTAGTGGTAAAGAAACTGCCTGCCAATGCAGGAGACATAAGAGAGTAAATTAAGAGTGGAAGCTGAGATTTTTACATCATAACAAGCTCCCATGTTGAGGCAAGGCCCATGTTCCTGGTAACAGGATCACATTTTGAGTATCGAGGGTCTAGATTAGTGATTCTCAAACGAGTTTGCGTACAAATAACCTGGGAGGGACAATCCCCGGAGTGTCTAATTCAGTAGGTCTGAGGAAAGCCTGAGAATTTGCATTTCTAACAAGGTCCCACGTGATGCTGATGTGGGGACTCATACTTTGAGAGTCCAGACCATTAGTAGTAAAAGTATTCAGGGAAGCTAATATGTTTGCAAGTTGATTCCCTAAGATGGACTCCTATGTGTGCAGTTTCCCTTCTTAACTAGGAAAGCTCACTTTTCAGGAAAGTGCACAGTGCCTATGGGGGGTTCCTATCCCGTCCTTGGAGAGGCCTTTTCTGGGTGCATTCCCGCTCCCCACCCTATCAAACTATCTTGTTTGATTTTCTTTGAAGCATGTATCATCATCTGAAATGGTCTTATTGGATTTCTTTGTTTGTTCTATTGAGATATAATTAACATATCATAAAATGGATGTAAAACGCTTACTCCTTGGAAGAAAAGTTATGACCAACCTAGAGGGCATATTAAAAAGCAGAGACATTACTTTGCCAACATAGGTCCATCTAGTCAAGGCTATGGTTTTTCCAGTATTCATGTGTGAATGTGAGAGTTGGACCATAAGGAAAGCTAAGCCCTGAAGAATTGATGCTTTTGAACTGTGGTGTTGAAGAAGACTCTCTAGAGTCCCCTGGACTGTAAGGATATCCAACCAGTCTATCCTAAAGGAAATTAGTCATGAATATTCATTGGAAGGACTGATGCTGAAGCTGAAACGCCAATACCTTGGCCACCTGTTGCAAAGAGCTGACTCATTTCAAAAGACCCTAATGCTGGGGAAGATTGAAGGCAGGAGGAGAAGGGGATGACAGAGGATGAGATGGTTGTATGGCATTACCGACTCAGTGGACATGAGTTGGGTAAATTCCAGGAGTTGGTGATGGACAGGGAAGCCTGGCGTGCTACGGTTCATGGGGTCGCAAAGAGTCGGACACGACTGAGCGACTGAACTGAACTGAACTGGTATATGAAAACACCTCACAGAATACCAGGTTATACATATTATATGATCTCATATAAGTCCCACAAGTGTTGGTTAGACAAAGGAAATTTCACCAGAAGGTTATCTTCGGTTATCTCAGGATAGAGGAATTATATGGGTGATTTTTATCCTCTTTTCTATGGTTATCTCTGTTTCCCAAGTTTTGCTTTTTATCTTACAAAGAGAGTGCAGTTCTTTAATAATTCATACAAAAATTCAGTCACTGCCTAGCTCTCAGAGGAAGTCTTTTACATTCATCTTGTTGCCTTGGGAAACAAAACTAGTCTTACTGGCTGCTGGGGATACAACTCAGCAGGGTCTGGGAGGTCCCTGGGAACCAAGGGCTAGTTACTGGGCAAATCTGACCTGGAGCACTGTTACCTGAAGTTGTAGCCAGGGTACAAAGACTCCTTGGCGGTCTTGTCATCAAGGCGACGGAAACTGTATTTTGGACGGCAGTGATGGAACCATCTGTCCAGGTTGCAGTCCCAGTAGATCTCAATGCCCATGATTCCTCCCTGGGAAGAAAACAAGAGATAATCTCTAAGCCTCGCTGGACGTGGGTTATGCAGCTATCAGACATCTCCCTGCATAGTGATGATCACTGAAGGAAAAGTTTGCTTTTGAGGGTAAAAAATGCTGATAAAAAATTTCAGAGCTCTAAGTATCATCCAGTTTAACTCATACAAAGACTACTTTGGCAACTACAAATGCATCTCCCTGCTCCTCCTCCCACCTGGAACATACTACCATTAAATTTACTTTCCTAAAATACAACTTTCAAAAAGTAGTAGTAATGTTAGTCGCTCAGTCGTGTCTGACTCTTTGCGATCCCATGGACTGTAGCCCACTAGGCTCCTCTGTCCATGGGATTCTCCAGGCAATACTGGAGTAGGCTGCCATTCTCTTCTCCAGGGGATCTTCCTGATCCAGGGATCGAACCCAGGTCTGTGGTATTGTAGGCAGATCCTTTACCATCAGAGCCACCAGGGAAGCCCAACTTTCAACAAACCCCTCCTGTAATCAGACATTATTAATGCTTCCACCCCCATTAAAGATTATATGAAACGAGTTGCCAGTCCAGGTTCGATGCACGATACTGGATGCTTGGGGCTGGTGCACTGGGACGACCCAGAGGGAGGGTATGGGGAGGGAGGAGGGAGGAGGGTTCAGGATGGGGAACACATGTATACCTGTGGTGGATTCATTTTGATATATGGCAAAACCAATACAATATTGTAAAGTTAAAAAAAAAAAAGATTAAGTTGAAGCTTATCATACTGGAATTCAGCGTGCTCCATCACTTCCTCTCTGCTTATCTCCAAATTCTCCCTTGGAGAAAGCTGTTACACCAGACTATGCTTTTCCCAGACACGCTTTGCATTTTCACTTCTTTTTTATTTTAAAATAAAGCTGTATCTCAACAGCTTTATTGAGATACAATTCACATACAATTCGCCCACCTAACATGTACAATTCCACACTTACATTCATGTATGTGTGCAACTGCTACCACAGTCAATTTTACAGCATTTTCACTACCTCCAAAAAAGAAAAACCATGTAAACTTTAGTTATTACCCCTCTCAACACTAAGCAACCACTAATCTACTTTTTGTCTCTGCAGAGTTCCTTATACTGAACTTTCACATGAATGAAATCATGTAATACATGATCTTTTATGTCTGGCTTCTTGTGCTTAGCATAATGCTTTTAAAGTTCATCCATGTTGTAGCAGATGTCATTACTTCATTCCTTTTTGTGGTGAAAGAATATTCCATTGTATGAATACACTACAGTTTATTGATCCGTTCATCCTTTGATGGACACTTGGGTCGTTTCTATCTTTTGACTATAATGAACAATACTGCTGTGAATGTTTACATACAAGTTTTTGTGTGAATATAAGGTGTCATTTTTGGGGGGTACATACTTCAGAGTGGAATTACTGGGTATACTTTGCATCTTTTAATCTTGGCCCTTGACCTTTTCTCCCAGTGAAGCATTTCTCCCACCCACTTCTATAGCTAAATTCTGCTCATCCTCCAAGACCCAGCCAACATCCTTCCCCATCCACGCAAGCACCCCTATACTCCTCAATTCATGGTGACCTTTCTCTCCTCTAAACTTCTAAAGAATCTGCTCATCTCTTACCTATACTTGGTACTTCCTTTTTTTTCTACAGACATTTTTTGAGCACTGGCCATCATATTTCACTGAAGCTTAGACACTGTTGCTTGTAAGACACACAGGGTTTTTTTTTTTTTTTAATGTTCCTCCAAGGAAAAAACTGGTGTCAATTAAACTGTGAGATTCCATCAACTGAAAGCACTTACTGATTTCAAAATTATTAAAAGTGAAAAAAGATATCTCTTTGAATCCATGAAATTAGGCATTTCAAGACAGTATGCTAGATGTAGTATTCTGAGGATACAGAAATGAGTAACAAAGAGGTTCTGACTTGGAGAGAGGAGAAATAACACAGAAAAATCACAACTGCCTTTTTTGGGGGGTCAGGCACTAAGCCAAGCACTCTACCTACTATAGTGAATGTATTAATACCTTTGTCACTTGGCATCCATTTTGCTGGCTTCTGGGAAAGCTACCTGGAATTTCTTTTAGGAAACACCTTTCCTAACTCTCCGTGGTTTGAATGGGGCTGTGACCTCTCCCAGGAGTGGGCACCTGACTCAGTCCTGGCCAATCAGGACAGTGCTTCCCTCTGGACCTGATGATTAGTTCAGATAGATTATGTGGCCCAAGGTAGGGTTAATCAGAACTCTCCTTGAGACATTTTGCCAGAACCATAGGGGAAAAGGTCCTCTATTGGTTGAGACCACTAGCTATGGAGTGTGAAAGTCTAAAGCAGCACTATCTAATAGGATTTTCTCTGCTGATGGATATAGTCTGTATTCATGCCCTATAAGGCAGTAGCCAGCGGTTATTGAAATGAGGCCAGTATGACCAAGGAAATAAGTTTTTAATTTTAATTAAGTTTAAGTTGCTGCATGTGACTTGTGGCTACCATATTGGATAGCAGAGTGCTAGAGCTTTGGTGGCTTTGACTTGACATGTGGAGAATATCATCATTAAGGAAACAGTCAAAAAATGAAAGGAGTCGGATTCCTGAAGACATCATTTGAGTTCTGGGATGCAGCTATGCCTAAATCTATCGTACTCTTCATTCAGCCAACAAATACTTATTGACTGTCCATTATCTGCTGAATGTTATACAAAAATGAACCAAAAAAAAAAAAAGAGCTACCTTCATGGAACTTACATTCTAGTCAGAGAAAATAGACAACAGACAAATGGATATGATGTAAAATATATAGTATGTCAGATAATGCTTGGTACCAGGGATAAAAATAAACCTGAAAAGGGCCTGCTGGGATAGAGGTGGGAATTGTCATTGTAAATGTAGCAGTAAGGGAAAGCTTCACTGAGCTATATTTGAGTGAATACTGGAAGTAAGTGTAGAAGGCAGTTAATACTATGTCTGGGGCTAGACTGTTCCAGGCAGAGGGAACAGCAAGGGAAAACTCTCAAGGTAGGAAGATGCTTTGGGTATACTAGAATGTTCATTCCACCTGGTCTTTCTACACAAGTTAATATGGCTTCTTTTTGGTTAAGTCACTTGAATTTTGTTTCTGTTATTTGCCTCTAAATTACTTTTTATTTTTTGCTTAAATCACTTGAGTTGGATTTGTATAATTCGCTACTGGAATAATCCTGAGTAACCAAAGTGTGGTAGTCTGGATAATTGTTGTTGTTAGTCTCTAAGTTGTGTCTGACTCTTTGCAACCCCATGGGCTGTAGCCTGCCAGGCTCTTCTGTCTGTGGGATTTCCCAGGCAAGGATACTGGAGTAGGTTGCCATTTCCTTCTCCAGGGGATCTTCCTGACCCAAGGGTTGAACCCACATCTCCTGTATTGGCAGGCAGATTCTTTTCCACTGAGCCACCAGGGAAGCCCAGCCTGAGTAGTAGCTCCCCAGATACACCTAATCCTAGGTCCTAATCCCCGCATCTCTGAATATGTTACCTTAAATGGCAAAAGAGACTGCATGCGTGCACACTCAGTTGCTTCAGTCATGTCCGACTCTTTGTGACTCTATGGACTGCAGCCCACCAGGCACCTCTGTCCTTTGGATTCTCCAGGCAAGAATTCTCCTGGAGTGGGTGCCATGCCCTTCTCCAGGGGATCTTCCTGACCCAAGGATCAAACCCACGTCTCCTGCGTTGCAGGCAGATGTTTTAGCACTGAGCCACTAGGGAACCCCCCAAAGAGATTGCTGCTGCTGCTGCTGCTGCTAAGTTACTTCAGTCGTGTCTGACTCTGTGCAACCCCATAGACGGCAACCCACAAGGCTTCCCCGTCCCTGGGGATTCTCCAGGCAAGAACACTGGAGTGGGTTGCCATTTCCTTCTCCAGTGCATGAAAGTGAAAAGTGAAAGTAAAGTCGCTCACTCATGTCTGACTCGTAGCGACCCCATGGACTGCAGCCCACCAGGCTCCTCCGTCCATGGGATTTTCCAGGCAAAAGTACTGGAGTGGGTTGCCATTGCCTTCTCCAAAGAGACTGCAGGTATGATTAAATAAAGATCTTGAGAAGAGGAAATCTGGATTATCTGGGTGGACCCTATAAGGATACTGATCTTTATGAACAGAGAGGCAGAGGGAGATTTAACACAGGATAAGAAATCAGTGTAGGGGACTTCCCTGGTGGTCTAGTGGTTAAGACTCCATGCTTCCAGTGCAGGGGACACAGGTTTGATCCCTGATCAGGGAACTAAGATCCCACATGCCGCAGAGCAAATAGGCCTGCAGGCCACAGCGAAGGATCCCATGTGCTGCAACAAGGACCCAGTGCAGCCAAATAAACAAATATAAAAATATTTAAAAAAAAAAAAGAAAAATGAAATCAATGTGACCACTGAAGCAAGATGCTATGCTGGTGGCTTTGAAGCAGGAAGAAGGGGCTATGAGCTAAGAAATGCAAGGAATGCAGTTTTAAAAGGTGGAAAAAGCAAGGAAATGGATTCTCTCCTGGGGCCTCCAGAGAGAGCATGGCTCTGCCGGTATCTTTATTTAGGCCCAGTGATACTCATTTTGGACTTCTGACCTCCAGAAGTATAAAAAATGTGTTGTTTTAAGCCACAAAGTTTGTGTTAATTTGTTACAGCAGCCACAGGAAGCTAATAGACGAAGGGTTTCACACATAGGGTTGTTGTGGGATTAGATGTGGTGATGCAGGAAAAGTCCTTGTCATTGAACATGGATTTACAAAATCCTCCATAAATAAGAGCATATTATTAAGACCCAGTGGTCCAGCCTCTTGGCCATTGGTCATCCTCCATCCCTTGACCCACCCTCCCCACATTCCACTTTAAACATCACCAACCTGAATGGCCACTTCTGAAAAATTATCTCCTGTTTCTTGGAAGATATCTCCTAGTCGGAAAATGGGACACTGTGGATCCCGAGTCTTGTGAAAGGTGCAAGTGGTGTTTAAACCCGGCAAGATGTTTCTCCTGCACATGATGAAAAGCAAACAAGCATCTCAATTGAAAACTGGGATCCTTCTCTTTCATGGGAGTGAACCAGTGTGGCCCCTGGCACCGTGAGGGCCTCCAACGATCCTGCCTTCTGGATTCACACCCTTGTGTATTCCCCTCTTACACTGTCCAGTGTTGGTCTGTGTGGCCAGTGATATATGACAGAAGTGATGGTGTGTCACTTCTGAGATTAGATTATAAAATACAGTGGCTTCTCTCCTGGTTACTATCTGGCATGCTTGCTCTTTGGCTTGGATCACTTGCTCTGGGGAAGCCAGCCACCATGTCCCAAGGGGACTCAAGCAGTCTGAAGGAGAAGTCCACATGGTGAAGAACTGAGTTCTCCTGATGACAGTCACTTGAGTGAGCTTGGAAGAGGATTTTCCAGCCCCAGTCAAGTCTGGTGATGGCTGCAGCCCCTATTGACAGCTTGACTGTATCGTGAGAGACCCCGAGCCAGAACCACCCAATGAAGTCATTCCCAGATGTCACTCTGGGATGCCCAGAAACTATGTGGGAAAATTACAGTTTGTTGTTTTTAGCTTCTAAATGTTGGGGTGAATTGTTATGCAACAGTAGATAACAAATACAGCCAAACATTCTGGGCACTTACGTGGTATAATTGTGGCCAGGGAAGTCGATATTATTCTTGATGAGTACAGTAAAGTTTTCAGCACTGACCAAGAGCGCAGGCCTGAGAGAGAGAAATGCAAAATGGGGATCAGTGACTACAGGGACCAAGGGAGTCAGTGAGCCAGTGACCAGAGGCTCTGATTTCTTGCTTGGGTCAATATGATGGTTGCAGAGAAATGCAATCCAGTGAGCAAAACCTTCCAAAATTCTCTAGCTTCCCTAGGAAGAATTTCTCCCTTCTTAAGACCCCATGGAAGGAGTTCCCTGGTGGTCCAGTGGTTGATAATCCTTGCTTCCACTGCAGGGGCATGGGTTCGATCCCTGGTTGGGGAACTAAGATCCCATAGCTGTGTGAGGTGGCATAAAAAAAGACTTCGTGGCATTTACTGTAATACTTGTCACTCTGATATAATGGTATGTTTAGGTATGTACAGTGGTGTGTTGGTAAATGTTTAAAAACCAGCTCTCCAGGAAAACAATAAGCCCTGATATTGTAGCAGTTACTGACTACTGTGGTATAAATACCCCCACCATCGCTGATTTCAAGCTACCCGTAGAACATCACTGAATTGGAATTGGGAAGGGATGAGCATAAATGGCTCAGAGCTGGTATAAGCCAGCTCCAGCACACTCCTGTTTGTATTTTCCACAATCAGCTTGGTGATCCTGCAGGGCTGAGACAATAATTTTCTCATCTTGGCATCCTCAGCCTTTAGCACAGGGCCACACATACATACTTGACTCTACCATTCACTCTCTAGAGGCTCTGAGTGGTATAAAATCCTCCATGAGTGAGAGGAGCCCAAATTCTAGACTGCCAGAAGGTCCACCCACCATCCATGCATTCATTCATTCAACAAATATTTATTGTACCGGGAATGGGGCTGGGCCCTTGGGACGCAGTGATGAACAAGACAATCGAGGTTTTTGTTCTGGTGAGGTTGAGAATCTGTTAAAGATGGAAAGAACAGGCTCCACAAAATGATGCCACTGGTATCCTGTTGCCTGGCACACCTGAGTAGGTGGCAAATATGCATGGGAGAAGCACAGGCTAAAGGTGGAGGGTATTTGGAAGGAAACATCAAGAATAATCTGCTCTGGGGGCTTCCCCGGTGATCCGGTGGTTAAGACTCCGTGCTTCCAGGGCAGGGGACATGGGTTCCTTCCCTGGATGGGGAGCTAAGATCCCATATACCACAGAGCAACTAAGCCTGGGCGCTGCAACTACTGAGCCCACACTGTGGAGCCCGTGCTGTCACGAAGATCTCGTGTACCGCAACTAAAATCCAATACAATCGAAAAATGTTTTAAAAAAGAATGATCTGCTTTTTATTTCAGGACTTCCAGAGCCCAACTTTGGCTCTACTGGGGATGTAATTATAGAGAACACTGTAATTTTTGCCTTTCCACATCAATTCCCCCCCTCTAGCAGTAGCACCTCAATTTTTTCCCTTTGGGAAAGCCAGGTCTCTTCCACTCTCAGTCCACTCTCATCTCCTGCCCATTCCTTACAGCTCCCAGGGTGGGCATATGACCCGGAGCTGGTTTAACAGTGTAATCCACAGAGTCCAAAAGTCTGTTCTTTACATCTGTGTCTCTTTTGCTGTCTTGCATATAGGGTCATCTCTGTGGGAGAAGGCAAGGGTGGATGATTTGAGAGAATAGCATTGAAACCTGTATATTACCATATGTGAAATGGATCACCAGTCCAGGTTCAATGCATGAGACAGGGCTCTCAGGGCTGGTGCACTGGGATGACCCTGAGGGATGGGATGCGGAGGGAGGTTGGAGGAGGGTTCAGGATGGGGGACACATGTACATCCATGGCTGATTCATGTCAATGTATGGCAAAAACCACTACAATACTGCAAAGTAATTAGCCTCCAATTAAAATAAATAAATTAATTTAAAAAATCACATCCCAAATGAAGCAGCTTGAATTTCATGGTAGTCTTAATATAGTCTACACTTTTAATAAATCATCAATTAAAAAATATTTAATCCACCAGCTTTGTGATGAACCATCTTGACAGAGATAAAATACCATTTTCACTTCAAAGAGTACCTAATCTGATTGGAAAATACTAACATAAAAGCAATAATAAAACTATACAATAATGACAGAAAAAAAACAAACAGTGTAATCCAATCCCCTTGGCTTCAGTGATTGATTCTTTGACTGTCACATGCCTTAGGCCATTGAGAACACCCCAGGATTATTGTGGGAACTATTGGGAAAGAAACACTTGTTTTCTCTAGGATTATTAGTAGCAAGGACAAGGTAGACCTGGAGCGCCCCAGACCACAGTGTGAGGCCAGCCAGCATGGAAGAAAAGAAGAGCTAGAGGTTGGGGAGAGGAGAAAGGTAGAGGAAGAGAGAGAGAAAAATCTTAAGACATCATTTAAAGCCTTGATCAAGCCTTGCCTGAAGCTAGTATTTCTGGACTTCCCATTTACGTGAGTCAAAAACACAAGCCAAAAATTAACAGTCCCTTTTTTTTTTCCTGAAGCCATTTGAAGTTATATTGTCACTTGCACACACACAAAATCTTGTTTACAACAGATGCCTGCTATTTGCCAGACCCTTTGCCTTTAGAAGATTTCAAACTTCTGGGAAACATGCTCAGAATCAAAGGACTAAATGGTTCCCTTTATTTCTCTTTCATGACACTTAAAAATTTCCTTTTTGGAATGACAGCTCTCTGTGCATGTGTCTTATCTCTTCTATTAGATTGCAAAACCCTTGGGACCTGCTCCATATCTGGGTCTTCTTGTATTTTACAAAAAAAAAAAAAATGAGCACAGTTCTCCCTACTATCTGATAATGGATGTGCTGGAGAAACAATTGAATGACTCATCTTAGTAATGCTTTTGTATAACATATGAGAAACTGAAGGTAAGGGAGTTACTTGTCCAGGGTCATGTAAAATTGCAGCCCAGGTCACAAAACATCAGAGATGCCTGGTATTTATGTGATGAATGAGTTGCTGGCAGAGCCAGAACTGAAAACCACAGGTAATCAAGAAGCCTCTTGCCTTGAACCAGGGCCTTCTTGAATGTAGGCTTATGTCCCCCCAGGTCTTGGATAATTTCTTCCAGGACCTACAAATGAACCTGGGTGGTGCCATTAGCGAGTGAGAGCCGGACAAGCTGGTACTGCCTGGTGCTTCCCACTCTGACATCAGGAACTTTTGCCCGAAGCTTCTAAGAAGTTAGTTTGGGGAAGTTTTCTCTTTGCCCCACAGATGCTGATGGTGTGGCCCTGAGTCACATTTCTCTAGAACTACACTGTCCAACATCCCCTAGGCATGTGTGGCGTGTGTGACTATTTAAATTGTGTCTGTGTGTGCTCAGTCTCTCAGTCGTGTCCAACTCTTTGTGACCCCATGGACTATAGTCCGCCAGGCTCCTCTGTCCATGGGATTCTCCAGGCAAGAATACTAAGTGGGTGGCCATTTCCTCCTCCAGGGGATCTTTCCGACCTAGGGATTGGACCCATGTCTCCTATGTCTCCTGCACTGGAGGCAGATTCTTTACCACTGAGCCACTGGGGAAGCCCGACTATTGAAATTAAATTAAACTCAAAATTCAGTTCAGTTGTGGTAACCACATTTCGGGTGCTTAGTAGCCACATGTACTAGTGGCTACCGGATTGGATGGTGGAGGTACAGAATCTTTCTGTCATTGCAGAAAGTTCACTGGACAGTGCTGGTCTAGAACCACCACACGTCGAGGGGCAGGTCCTGTGTGTGTTTGTGTTATTGGGCACTTTACAGTGTGCCAAACACAGGGCTCATTGTGCAATCACCGTGCAATTATCATCTCATTTAATTCTCACAACAGCCCAGGAAGGTTGGTGCAGTTATTATCCTCATTTTATTTTTAACTGAAAAAAATATATTTTGGCCACGCTGCATGTGGGATCTTAGTTCTCCGACCAGGAATGGAACCTGTGCCTCCTGCGTGGGAAGTGCAGAGTCTGAATCACTGGGCCTGCTGGGGAAGGCCTGTTATTCTCATTTTAAAGATAAGGAAACTGAAACCCAAAGGGGTTAAGGCACTTGTTCAAGGTCACATAGCAAGGGTGCATTAAAACTCGGATTTCAATCCAGCTCCCCTTATTCTCTGCTGAAATGCAGCCCTCCCAGTGTTTTCTGAGGTTTAACATCAAGTTCTGCCTTCTGGGCCTGACCTTGAGAAGAATCAGCACAGGGGAACACCAAATATGTACGTCACTGTGAACATTTAAGGAAACTTCCTTTGCCTTCCCTTCCTTCTCTCCTCCCTTCCCTTCTTCTTCCTTTTTCCTATTTCCCCTCCCACCTTCTCTTCCTTAAGCACTCAGTACAGACACTGACAGTCAAAATGGACCCTGCTATAGCACTGGAGGTGGTGTCTGGAGGTGCCCTGGAAAGTGCTGGAACACTCAAGGGGCAGGGGCACCCGAGGGTGCTCAAGGCAGTAGCTATTTATCAGCTGGTCCAGAATTATGTCAGTATTTTGACCACAAGCAAGGCCCTCCCAGAGACTGCTAGTGTGTCTGGCCTGGGAGTCACTAAGCCAGTAAGACCCAGGTCTTGGGGAGGGAGGGTGGTGCTGAGAAGGGAGGCTGGGGCAGTGCCTCGCAGGGCTTCATCTGCTTGAAGCTGCGGGCCACTGTGTCTGTCCCCTCCCTACAACTCACTCCGGAGCCTTTTCCGCTGTCTCGACAGGACACCAGGTGAAGACTTCACAGGTCTTCTGCTTCTCATTATAATCTATACACCTGCCGGTCTGGATTCCTGTGAAGGGTCAAGGGGTTGTAGAAGCACAGGTGTGAAAGAACTGTGGGAGGAAACTCCACTCCACTCAAGCAAGAGGCTGTTTCTCAATCCAAGCAGTTTTAGTTTCTGTGTAACCTCATCCAAACCACAGGCTTACATAAGAAAAACCAAGCAAGCAACACATCGAATAGTAAGGTTTTCAAAGAAGGATCAAAGAGAAGACATAAAGACCACAGATGCTGTTAGATTTTTGCTTGCTTGTTTGTTTCTTCACAAGAAAAGATGCCTGAGAGGGAGGCAGAACAGGGTATATTCTTTTGCCTGGTATAAATGGACTAGCACATGACTTCTAAACAGACATCTGAGTTCCTCTAGGTGTGTACAGCAGGGACCAGGATGTACAGGGCCATGCAGTAAGCATGGCACATCTTCCTGGAGCATCAGTGTAACTAACAGATATTTAAGGGGAAAGTTAAATAGTAAATAGTGTTAGTTAACTCTCCTCCAACTCAAATGCACAAGCATTATGGAATGGAATTGAATATTAATATGCCTTTCTGTGTACATGTGTGTTATAAACTGGCTTTTAAGGCAATGGCACCCCACTCCAGTACTCTTGCCTGGAAAATCCCATGGACGGAGGAGCCTGGTGGGCTGCAGTCCATGGGGTCGCAAAGAGTCAGACACAATCAAGTGACTTCACTTTCACTTTTCACTTTCATGCATTGGAGAAGGAAATGGCAACCCACTCCAGTGTTCTTGCCTGGAGAACCCCAGGGACGGGGGAGCCTGGTGGGCTGCCGTCTATGGGGTTGCACAGAGTCGGACACGACTGAACCGACTTAGTGGCAGCAGCAGCAGCAGCAGTGATAAAGAACCCACCTTCCAATGCAGGAGACATAAGAAACATGGGTTCGATCCCTGGGTTGGGAAGACCCCCTGGAGGAGAGCATGGCAACCCACTCCAGTAGTCTTGCCTGGAAAATCCCCATGGACAGAGGAGCCTGGAAGGCTACAGTCCATAGGGTTGCAAAGAGTTGGACACAACTAAAGTGACTTAGCACATGTTATAAACACTGATGGCTGGAGAGGATGTGGAGAAAAGGGAACCCTCCTACACTGTTGGTGGGAATGTAAACTGATACAACCATTATGGAGAACATACAACCATTATGGAGAACAGTGTGAGATTCCTTAAAAAACTAGGAATAAATCTACCATATGACCCAGCAATCCCAGTACTGGGCATATACCCTGAGAAAGTCACAGTTCTAAAAGACACGTGCACCCCAATGTTCATTGCAGCACTGTTTAGAATAGCCAGGATATAGAAGCAACCTAGATGTCCATCTACAGATGAATGGATAAAGAAAATGTAGTACATATACACAATGGAATATTACTCAGCCATATAAAAGAACAAATGAGTCAGGTCTAGTGAGGTGGGTAAACCTAGAGCCTGTTGTATAGAATGAAGTAAGTCAGAAAGAGAAAAACAAATATCATATATTAACTCACATATATGGAATCTAGAAAAATGATATCAATGAACCTATCTGAAGGGAAAGAATGGAGAAGCAGATGTATAAAATGGACTTGTGGACACAGTGGGCTAAAAAGAGAGTGGGACGAATGGAGTAAGTAGCATTGACATATATACACTGTCATGTGTAAAATAGATAGCTGATGAAAAGTTGCTGTATAACACAGGGAGCCCAGCCTGGTGCTGTGTGATGACCTAGAGGGATGTAAAGGAGGGAGGGGAGAGAGGCTCAGGAGGGAGAGGATATATGTATATCATGGCTGATTCAAGTTGTTATACGACAGAAACTAACACAACATTGTAAAGCAGTTTTCCTCCACTTAAAGCAATGATATTTTTACTTTTTCTTGTTCTTTTTTGCGAAATTTGTTTTAATTTTATGTGTCTTTTTAAGTTAAAACAAGATCTCTGGAAACTCTGAAGGTTGATATTGCCTCCAGGGGCCCTGGGCGGGGTACACATTCATGTTTCTCAACCTTTGGGGAAATTCAAGAGGAAACGTGTAGAATACTCAGATGATGCTACTGGGAAGTTCAAATTTTCTATCAGTGAGGACCCTGAAGGGGCTAATTCTGTGAGGTTTTCAGGAGCTGCCCTCACTGGGAATTAGAGTCACATTCATAGTCAGCAGTTGGTCTTCTGGGTTCAGAGTCGAGGCAGGGGGCAGGCACAGGCTCATCCATTGCCCAAGGAAGGTGGACAAAGGCAGCTGAGAGCCAGAAGCTAAAGAGCTGGTCTTCTCAAACATCACCAGGATCCCAGACCATCCCCCTGCAGGTCTCAGAAAAAGAAACAGAACGTACCTTTGCTCTGCGGGCCCAGCCATCCCTTTTTACAACCCTGATCAGAGGAACAGAGCGTCCTGCGGGTGGGGTACTGCAGAAAGAAGGACAAAATAGTGGGGAATAAGTTGTGTCTCTAAGATATAGGAGAGCAGCTGTCTATCTTCACACAAACAGTTGTGTGCAGATAATGCTCAAAAATCCAAACAGCCCAAACAGCCACCAATAGATGAATGGACAACTAAAATCTAGGACACTCATGCAATAGAATGTTATTTGGCCATGAAAAGGAATGAATGAGTACTGATACCTGCTACACTGTAGATGAAACTTGAAACATGATGCTAAGTGAAAGAAGCCAGACAGGAAAGACCACGTATTATTGTATGATTCTGTGTATATGAAATGTTCTGAACAGGCAAGTCCATAGATAGAAGGGTGATTGGTGGTCGCCAGGAGCTGAGGGAAGTAGAGTACTGAGTGTGACTGCTATAGTGGGTATGATGTTCCTTTTTGGAATGATGAAAATGTTCTGGAAACTGACTCAGATGATGTTTGCCCAATTCGGTGAATATACTAAAAACCACTGAGTTAAATGCTTGAAAATGGTGTGTTTTATGGTACGTGACTTATATCTCAATAAAAAATAAAAATAGGGACTTCCTTGGTGGTCAAGTGGCTAAGACTCCGCACTCCCAATGGAGGAGGCCAGGGTTCGATCCCTGGTAAGGAAACTAAATCCCTCTCACTACTACAAAGATTTTACATGCAGCAATGAAGATCCTGCATGCTGCAACTAAGACCTGATGCAGCCAAATAAATGAATACTTTTTAAATTAATAAATATATAAAAATAAGTAAAAGTCTAAGAAGCATATGCCAGGGGCCACTTTCAGGGAACAGCCCTTGGTTTGGAGAGCGGGGGCCTGGATCATGCAGCCTTGTGGCTGAGGAACCAAGTGAAGCAGACAGGTGCAATGGCTCAGCAGGAAATGTGGAAATAAAGGACTCCAGCCAGCCCTCTCTCCTGGCCTGAGAAAAATGAGGTCAGTCAGCTTCTAAGACTAAGGGCTGAGGGCAGAATGAGGAAAAGAAAAGTGAGATGGCTTGGTTTATGCATTCTCGACTTCCCGATTTCTGAGGACCAGGTTTAATGGCCAGTCTTAGGGAGACCAGGAGTTTCTTGAAAATAGGCTGTTACAGAAATTCAGGGGAGGGTCCAGGCTTGGACGCAGGTGCAACCAGGTCTGGCGATAGCTGCACCATTTTCTAGCTGAGTGGCCTCAGCCAGGTTACTTTGCCTCTCTGCACCTCAGTTTCCTCACCCATAGAAGGGGAATGGACGGATTTGTCTTATATGTTTGTTGTGAAGATTAAATGAGTTATGATGAGAAAGGGGTTAGCCCGTAGCTTTTGTTTAGTGAATGTTTCCTGTAGTTTCCAATCTCTTTCACTTTCATGTTCTCTCTTCTTCCCAAGTTGCCTTCTTCCTGTCACCCAGCATGTCCTTGGTTTGCTGCTCTTGTGATCCCTGACAATATTGTGAACCCTTTGAACACAAAGCCTGGGTTGTTCTTTGTAGTCTGAGTGCCTGACACATAGTCGGTCTGGATAAACGTGGAAAGAATGAATGAATGATCATTCACCATGGCTCATGGGAAGTTACGTTATTTTGATTATCAACTGGAAAGAAATCTCAGGAAAGAAGATAAACCTACTCTATTTTATTTTACTCTCAAGGTGAAATTCCAAAATTAAAAAAAAAGAAAAAACAATAGACATTCGAATCATCTCTTTTGTGATTGTCACATGCATCAACGATGGCCACAAATTCTTTGTCACTCTTGCTGTTGGGAGCTAGAGCATCTTCCCTTCCCTTTGAAGCTAGGTCTGACTCTGAGTGAATAACCAACAGAAGGCAGTGGGAGTAACGCTGTGTCAGCTCTAGTCCTGAGCCTGGGAGGCCTGGAAGCTTCTTTTGGTCTGGCGGATCCTGAGCTGCTGTGAGGAAGTTTGGAAAGACTACATGGAGAGACCCTGAAAGGAGGAGAAGCCTTAAGAGTCCCCAGAGAGGAAGAGAAGGCCAGCCAAGCCCAGGCCATGAGAGCCCCCACACAGATCCCAAGATCAGCAGAACTGCCCAGCAGAGCTCTGTCAACCACTGTACTATGAGAGTCCCTAAAATGCTCATGGCTTTAGGGACTTCCCTAATGGTTGAGTGGTTGAGACTTCACCTTCTAATGCAAGGGGTACAGGTTCCGTGCCTGGTCAGGGAGCTAAAATCCCATATATCTCACTGCCAGAAACATAAAACATAAAACAGAAGCAATATTGTAACAAATTCAGAGAAGACTTTTTAAAAAATGGTCCACATCAAAAAAAAAAAAATTAAAAAAAAGAAATGCTCCTGGCTTTAAGTCCAGCAGGTTCAGGGCAGTTTGTTATGTAGCAATAGATTATTAGGACCAATGTCTCTTCATTTTGGTGTACACCTGGGGCTTGGCCATATTTACTGGAGACAGATGTCAAGCCCTATCCTTGACTTCCACCTTCTGATAAGAGTTTCGGGCCGGGGCTGAGGGGAGGGGACTGTGGGGGGTGGCTGTCGATATGCAAAGAGAGGAGGCAAATTTCCCATTAGAGCAACCCAAACCAGCTCGGATCACAGATAAAAATCCCAAGAGTTACATAGTATTCTCCAGGCTGGCATTGCCTCCACAGAGCTCAGTCTGAGTGACATCCTGTCTGAGAAGGAGTAACTTGTCATTTGGGTCATAACAGCTAGCATTGGAGTGCTTTTTACAATGTATCATGCTTTGTTTCCATCCTGTCACAGAGATGCGCTCATTTGTTTCAATAATCCCAAGACCTAGGTTTTGCAATCAGCCCCTTCTTGCAAATGAATACACCAGCGCACAGAGCCGTGAAGTTACCTGCCCAGAGTCACAAAGGTAATAAGTCAAGTTTTGAACCATTTGCAGTCTAGCTCCTAAAACCCAGGCTCTTAATCTCTGCACTATCTTGACTCTCTTCCTCGACTTCTTTTACAAGTCTCTTTATTAATTTCTTGTAAGTCTCAATAACTTGAAAAGTATCTGTGAAAAGTGCTACGGCGCGCGGGGGTGGGGGTGGGGTGGGGGAGGAGTGTGAGTAGCAATTTCAGAGTATGGGACAGGAGGGAACCAAAGGCCCCAAATTGGATTCAACTTCAGATGCTGCTGGGTAGGGAGATGGAAGGGAATATTTAGTTGGACAGGTACCTGGCTACTTCATTAGAGTAGCAGGGACATTTAAGGGGAAATGGAGGCAAAATAAACGTAGAGGGGTCTCTTTTTAGGGGAGCATTATTGAGACAGACCTGAAGGGAATGTTCGCTTATTTCCAAATTTAGGTAGAAATGATGGCAAGGACTGTGATGCAAGAAAGCATATCCACACTGAGTTCTCACTCAGAAATCTAGGCCTTGTCACCAGAGAGGGCTGATGAGCAAGACCCACAGGCAAGGCGGGTCTTCCCCACAGGCGCTGCACCTCACCTCTCGGTGTTGGGACAGTCCCTGGTAAAACACAGGTGTCTTACTTGAGAGGGGAACAACAGGAGGGTATTGCCTAGGAAGACATCACTATAGACAAACTTATCAGAATAGCTAGTTGTCATTTTACAGAGCAGTGAACAAGACTGGGGTGGGACAGAATAAGATACACATGGTTTTATAGGGAAGAAAGTTTTCCAGAAGAAGGCAGAAGGTTGAGAGAGAGTATGGAGAGGGCAAAGCAAGGTGGGGAGAGTGAGTGGATGGTGGTAGTGAGGGTGGGAGATATCGGGGCTTCCCCACTTCACATAGAGCCTAAAACTAAAGAAGTGCAATGAAATACCAGACTTGCACTGTCTGACATCTTCCCTGGCTGGCCCTGCAGGCAGTTCAGAGTGAACAGTGGGAGAAGTTGTGAATGAGGACAGGTGGATTCTAAATCTGGCTCTGCCTCCAGCAAGCTGTGTGATATTGGGAAGGTCCCTGATCCCAATATCAGTGCTGATCTTTGTGCTGACCTGTAAAATAAGGCTGGGAGTGCTGTTACCCCCTAAAGTTGTTGTGAGGCTCTGCTAAAACATGAGACACTATGCAAATGCCAAGGTTCCATGCTGTCCCAAGCTGCTCCGGGAGCAAGCGGCGGAGAAAGCAGGCCTCGAGCTGCACAGGCTCCTAGTGCTACAGCTGGAGACCCAGGGCAACAGACAGAGATCTGGTGGTTACAGAGCGAGAAATGCAGGGTCTTCTCACCCTTACCAGCCACCCCAGATCTACAGCCCTGCTCTGTAACAAGCAGAGGCTCAGTCAATATTTGTGGGCTCCACAACACCCCTGGTCCCAATTTCCATTTCCTCTGACCTGCGCCTCCTCCAGGATCTCTTATCACCCATCCCTCTCTCCTTACCTCGGGACACAACCCTTGCTCTTGGCCTTCTGTCTTGAGAAAGTTTGTCATCATAAAAAAGGAGTTCCCCTGCAGAGAAAAAGGAGAGAAGGCAAAATGGCAAGCCCTTTGAGAACAGAACTACTTAATCATAGTGATCCAACTGGCTAAGTGCCTGGGGGTGAACCTTTCCACTCTTCTAAGCTTCAGTCTAGAAATCTGGGTCTGGAAGCAAATCGACTACCCAGAGCGCTTAATATCCAAGCTGGATGAGCTGCCCTAATGAGCTGAGGGAGAGCGGAGGAACAGTCAAATCGATTGAGCACTCATTTTCCATTCCAGCCTCAAAAGCAGCCTTTTCATTTTGGGGGACACAATAAGTCCCATTACGTTGAAAACCAAAAGATGTGGGGAGGTAGAGGTGGGGGTGTTACCTCCATCAGAACGCTGTTCAGATTATCCAGGACTTTAATGAAAGGGTCATAGGGCATCCCACCACCTCCTCCATCAGAACGCTGTTCAGATTATCCAGGACTTTAATGAAAGGGTCATAGGGCATCCCACCACCTGGGCAATAGGTGGAGATTTTAATGACCCTCTGTTAGAAACAAATGGATAGCAGCTTGGCTTTTATGGTTTTTCAAAGCTTTCCAGCTTCCAGGGGCTGCCAATGGGCCCTTTTGTCCCTCTTACCACCCTCCTCCATCTGTTCTTTGGTGTTCTCAACTCCACTTCAATCTTTCCCTTTTGAGAATTCTATGTTCGTTTTATCTTTTCGCAGATTGAGACAATATCAAGCCCTTTTGCTATGGTCCACACCTTTCCATTCTTTGTCATCTATAGCCTTCCCTTGTGCAAAACTGTAGCCAAGATTTTTCCTGGAGACATTTTTGTTGATAAAATGCTGCACAAACAATACAGAAGGGCTGGTCCCCTCAAGGCAGAAAGTTCTTTGCCTTTCTGGATCTAGGCAAAACTTGCTGACTTGATGGCCCTGGTTCTGAAAAGCTATGTATAAATAAAGTTTGAGTGAATCAAATCATGTTTTCAATGCACCAGGACACACTGCTATTTTGAGAAACCCTGTAGGAATTGATAAAACAAAGTGTCATCTCCTTTGAGTTGCTGCATCTGACCCAATTTTGCAATTTTTAGGTTTTCTCAGTTGGGATTTTCACAGAGCTTTTTAAATGGGGCCAGTGTTTTTCTGGAGCGAGTCTCTAGGTCCCAGGGGAGGAGGAAGAGGCCCTGGGGACAGTGACCGGGGACGAGTCCTGGGAGGATGCTGACAGGTGCTCACCTGCAAGGGGAAGGTGTAATCCGCCATATCAAAGACACTCTGCACAACCTTCTTCTGCCCGTTCTCCATAATCTCCTTTTTCACCTCTGCTATCCCTTTTATCTTGCTGTGCACAGAACTGATGACAGGCTCTTTCCGTTGGTACCGCTTGTCACTCACCAAAGCAAAGCTAAATGACAGACACAGAAAAGCATCAGCGATTTTCTCAAGGGAGACACAGTGCCATGGTTTTGGAGGCAGGAACTGAAAGCCAGCTCCATTAAAATCCAGGCTTTGCTGGGTGACTTTAGTCAAGTGACTCACCTTCACTGTGACTCATTTTCCTTACCTGTAACATGGGAAGAATAGTCATACCTACCTCATGGGGTTGTTTTGAGGATGGACTGAGATACCCATGCAAACTCCTCAGCACTGTATCTGGCTCCTAGTGAGCTTTCACCATGTGGAAACTGTTGTCCCCAGTACCAGTCTCTAATATCACCTAATATAGACCTTAATTTATAGATTGCCTTCTCAAATAGTAAAGTCCACTCCCAGGTCAGTCCACCAGCTTTGTTATGGGACTCAGCAACACATTAGCATCTACCTAAGGGTTTGTTCCAGGTTTCCCAGATGGCGCTAGTGGTAAAGAACCTGCCTGCCTAATGCAAGAGACATAAGAGACCTGGGTTCAATCCCTGGATCAGGAAGATCCTCTGGAGGAGAGCATGGCAACCCACTCTAGTATTCTTGCCTGGAGAATCCCATGGACAGAGGAGCCTGGCAAGCTACAGTCCATAGTGTCACAAAGAGTCAGACAAGACTGAAGTGACTTAACATGCACACACACACGTAAGGGTCTGTCCAGCAGGTCAGCTTCCTGTTTTCCAGAAACACCTGCCTAGTTTAAAATAGCATTGGTAATAGCAGCTTACCCTTTATTGAGTACTTAGTACATGTTCTAAATGCATCACCTCCTTTAGTGCTCACAACAGTGATAGGAGACAGTTCCTGTAATCATCCCCTTTTGTAGATGAGAGAATGGGCTCAAAGAGGTGAAGGAACTTGCCCAAGATCGCACAGGTCATCAGTGGCAGGCCTGAGGTCTTTGACTGGTCTACCGTAGAGCCCAGAGCAAGACCTCTTATTCATGTGCTATATTTGTTCATACATGATGTGGCTTTGCCTCTGGTGTCCTGCCTTCTGATCTATTCATAAGCTATTAAGGCCTTCTTTAGAATATGACTCTAAGTTACTATGGTGGGGGGAAGAGAGGGAAAAAGTAGAATTGATAACTAAAAATGGTAGATTCCATCTCCATTTATCCATTTCCTGTTTCCCATTGCCCTGAATAATTGAATTTATTTTATTTTATTTATTTATTTTTTGCTGTCCCGTGCATCATATGGGATCCTAGTTCCCAAACCAGGGATCAAACACATGCCTCCCCTGCAGTGGAAGTGTGGAGTCTTAACCACTGGACCACCAGGGAAATCCCCTAAGAGTTTGTTTTAAATGCTTTGTTTATTCATTGGGCATGTATCTATTTGGTCTCTTCCCTCTGCTCAGCCTCTAATATCTGAATGTTGTTAGGCAGTCAGTAGCTGTCCTCTATGAGCTGACCTTGGGAAACTGGAATACTGTGGGCCAAGGCTTGGTCCCAGCTGTTCTCAACCTTGGCTGTACAGTGTAATTACTTAGGGAGCTTTCAAAATTGCAGCTCCCTGGTCTCATCCCTGGAAACTCTGATTCAATAGGTCTGGGGAGTTATCCAGGTGCCTATGTATTTTTCTAAAATTGATTCTAATACACACTCAGTGTTGAAAACCCCTAAGAGACTCATGGAAAAACAGCTCACATTTGGCAATATGAAGTACTGTACATTTGAGGTGCATTCCCCACGCCCCAACAATTTCACTCTTAGGTATATGCCCCAGAGGAACCCTGAAAGATGGCGCCCAACAAGTTATGTACAGGAAATTGTAAAGCTGCACTATTTATAACAGGGAAAACTGGAAATCAGGGAAATATCCTCGAACACTGAGTGGGTGAATAAATTGTTGGATTTATTTGCTGGAATGTTCTGTAAGAGTGAAAGTGAATGGAGAACTGCTCGCATCAATGTGGAAATAACGTAACATTGAGTAAGGAAAGCATGCCACAGAACGAGATAGAGTTTAAAGAAATTAAAAATGACATTATCTGCTTAAACAAATACCTGTTCACACATATTCATGGCAGCACTATTCACAATAGTCAAAAGGTGAAACAACCCACACATTTATTAAAAGACGATGGACAATCATCTACCCATGAAAAGGAATGAAAGGAGACACATACAGTACTGTGGAAGAACCTCAAAAAACTTTGTGCTAAGTGAAAAAAGACAGACATAAAAGACCATGTAGTGTATGACCCCACTTATATGAAACATCCAGAATAGGCAAATCCACCGAGACAGTAGACTGATGGCTCCCTGGGGCTGGCGGAAGGGGTAAATGGGAAGTAAGTGCATAATGAGGTTGTCGTTGGGTTTTAAATTTATTTTTGGCTCTGCTGGGTCTTCATTGTTGTGGGGGGTTTTCATCTAGTTGTGGCGGGCAGAATTGGGGGCTACTCTCTAGTTGCGGTATGCTGGCTTCTCATCACGGTGGCTTCTCTTGTTGTGGTGCATGGGTTTAGTTGCCCCACAGCATGTGGAATCTTCCCAGACCAAGGACTGAACCCACGTCCCCTGCATTGGCAGGTGGATTCTTAACCATTGGACCCCCCAGGGAAATCCACATAATGAGGTTTGCAGAGAGCCCAGTTTGAGATCCAATGAGCATATATGAGACAGAGCTAGCCAGTGTAATTCCATAGACAAATATGATGATGCTTATTCAACAGTGTATTTAAGCCTATCATCACAAAGTGCAATGTTCTTCTGTGTTGGGTATTGCAACAGTCTCCCAGAATAACCATGTCCATTTGACCCTCCATTTGGGAAGCTCAGTCTCTTGTTGGTTAGTTGCTCAGTCACATCCAACTCTTTTGTGATCACATGGGCTGTAGCCCACCAAACTCCTCTGTCCATGGGATTCTCAGGCAAGAATACTGGAGTGGGTTGCCATTTCCTTCTCTAGGGGATCTTCCCGACCTTCTCTAGGGGATCAAACCTGCTTCTCCTGCATTGGCAGGCAGGTTCTTTACCACTGAGACACCTGGGAAGCCCTTAGTCTCTCATATTCATCCCCAAATGTATGATGTGGTGTAGATCAGCCTTAATGGAATCCAACCCTCTCAGAAATCAGAAAACTTGTCTTTATATATTCATGGTTCAGTGTCTTAAGACTCCACACTCCCAATGCAAGGGCCTAGGTTTGGTCCCTGGTCAGGAAACTAGATCCCACATGCCATAGCTAAAAGGTCTAAAGATCTTAATGTGACTGAAAGGTCCTAACGCAACGAAAACTGAAGATCCTATGTGCCACAACTAAGAACTGATGTAGCCAAATAAAGAAATAAATGTTTTTCAAGAAGAATCAAAATGCTTCAGAGATGCATCAAGAAAATAAAGAGGAAACGAAAGAGTCCGCATATGGAAAGAATATTCTAATGGTTGCCCCAGCAGCTGTCTCCCGATCTCCTTGGTGAATCAGACAAGCCATGCCACCTCTCTGGGAAATGGATTTAGTCCCTGAATGGGGAGATAACTTGGACAGCAAAGAGATCAAACCAAATAATCCTAGTGGAAATCAACCCTGAATATTCATTGGAAGGACTGATGCTGAAGCTGAAGCTCCAGTACTTTGGCCATTTGATGCTAAGGGCCGACTCATTGGAAAAGACCTTGACGCTGAAAAGATTGAATGCAAAAGGAGCAGGGGTCAGCAGAGGATGAGATGGTTAGGTAGTATCACTGACTCAATGGAAGTGAATTTGAGCAAACTCCCAGAGATAGTGAAGGACAGAGAAGCCTGGCATGCTACAGTCCATGGGGTGGCAAAATGTTAGACACGACTTAGCGACTGAACAGCAACAACAACAACAGGGGGATAACTCCCGGGCTCCCTAATCCCTATGACTGTTCAGCTCTAAGAAGCTACAATTCTCTGCATTCAGAAGAGGGCAAAACCAGTGGTCCCTGGAGTGAACAGGGGCATGACGGAGCTGGGGGAATTCAGCTGGGCCTTGTAGGATGGATAGGTGGAGATGGGGGAGAAGAAAGCTGAAGAGTCTGGGAAGATGGAAGAGAATAAAAGTGAGAGAAGCCTGGGTCCTCACAGACCAGTCTAGCTGAAGAGGAGGGCTGTGGAGGGGCGGCAGGAGGACAGAAGGATGGAGGGGAAGGTCCTCTGGGGGAGTCCCCAGACTGGCACACTGCACCTGACTCACCAGTTGTAGACCACGATGCCCACCATAAAGAGGTTTTTCAGAAACCCAATCCACGAATTCTCAATGAGAAGGACTTTCACAGACATGAACTGGCATCTCAGGGGGGGTTGGCTGCATGCACCCATGGTGAGAGAGTCCTCAACGTGCCACGGGAAGGAAGTGCCTCTCAGCAAAGCCAGACTTCACTTGCACGGTGCCTGAGCTCACCGAACAAAGGTAACGCTAGAGTGAAAGGGTGTGACCTTAAAGTGAACCATCCTCCCATCCGGTTAACTGATGCCTACCCCAGGGCCCATAGACTTCTGTGGGCCCCTAAGAGAACTGTGGGTCCTGGGCCCTCTGTGCCTCGTGGAGTAGTCGAGCCTGCAGCCTATGTATCTTATATTTAAAATCCCAAGAGAAGAATCTGATCGTGTCCAACCCTGGTCCACTCAGCTGTGTGTGTGTGTGCGGAGGTGGTCAGAAAGGCGCCGGGGCAATCAGAGATGTACTGCGAAGAAAGTGGAGGAGAGCCTGCACCCTGAAAGGCAAGTTAAATGCTGGCTTCCTGTGGCTGCTGTAATAAGCCACCAAGAACTTAGTGACTTAAAATAACACAAACATTTTTTCTCTTAGTTCTGGGGAGTCAGATGCTTAAAATCATTCTTAGAGGATTCAGATCAAGGTGACAGCAGGCCTGCTCCCTTCTGGAGTCTCCACTAGAGAGTCTGTTCTCACCTCTTCCAGCTTCTAGACCATCCCTGGGTTCCCAACCACAACTCTCTACCCTCAACTCTTCTTGGCACGTTTTCTTTTTTTGACTTCAACTCTCTTGCCCCTCCCCCTTCTGAGGACTCCTGGGATCATGCTGGGGCCACTCAGATAATCAAGAATAAGCTCTCCATCTCAAGATCTTGAATTTAATCACATCTTCAGAGTTCCTTTCGCCACATAAAGTACCATATTCACAAGTTCCAGAGATCAGGACATGGAGATTTGGCAAGGGGTGGGGGCCGTTATCCAGCCTCCTACAATATAGGCAGGGCTTTCCTGGTGGTTCAGCAGTAAAGAATCCACCTGCTGATGCAGGAGACGTGGGTTTGATTCCTGGGTCAGGAGGATCCCCTGGAGAAGGAAATGGTGACCCACTTCAGTATTCTTGCCTGGAAAATCCAATGGGGAGAGGAGACTGGTGGGCTATAGTCCATGAAGTCGCTAAAGAGTGGGACACAACTTAGCTACTAAACAACAACAATATACCAAGCCCGTTCTACTCTGCCACACCATTCCTTGAGCTAGCTAATGAAGGGGGTTCAGTTTCCTGTTACTCATAGCTTGGCTAAGACATCATCTGTTCTTCCAATTTTCTTTGACTATTGCACTTCTTATCCACTATCTAGTTCATTTGGAAAAACCTTCCTTTTCATACTTCTTAAACTATCTCTCTATCATTCCAAAAACTCCTACTCCAGAACACAATACTTTCTACACATCCTACTATATGGAGAGAAGAGAGTGAGTCCTAATCTATTAGTTAATGTTTACCGATTAGAAGAAATATTGGACTGGCCAAAATTTTCATTTGGGTTTTTCCAGAACACAGTATGGGGAAATCCAAACGAACTTTTTGGCCAACTCAATATAAAGGATAGGTGTAAAGGCATTGAGTTCAAAAACAGTTATACAGATACAGGCCATGGACCACCCAAATTAGCAGAGGTTTATCTTAGAGGCCCAACGTTTTAAATAAGTCCAAACCCATATTAGCCAAAATTGTGTTACATCCTCTAGTAAACAAAACCCAAAAAACTAGTGTCGTCTTAAGCTTTGGTGAGAGAAGTAGAATATTCTCCTTGAGGGTGGTGATAAGCCAATGACCTATGCCCTAATTAGGCAAGAAGCAGAAGGAGCCTTGTGTTCAGGTCTTATGAGGCACACATTTAACGAGAATCCCTTTGGTGTTTGTAAAAGTGTAAACTTCACAGAAAAGCACAAAGAACATGAAAAGTTTCCAACGTTCTCACTCTCAGAGGTTATCTCTATTGAAAATGTGTGCACATGTTCCTGATACCTCTTTATGCCCCCACCTAGACACACAAACATGGCCACACTCTACATGCTATTAAATAACTTGCTGTTTTTGCTCAATAATATGTTATTAACTCTTTTCACAATAGTAGTGTAAAATGGATGATAAAGATAGATCTATGATATGTACCCACTTTGAATGGTTACAGGGTATTCTAGTGTTTAGGTTGGAACATATGAAATTGCCTGTTTTGCTGACAAAACAATAGAATATTGGCAATTCCATACGGTTCAGCCTAAGAAGTGAATTGTGAAAATTTGCCAGCTGTTCTCTTACTGATGGATATTGAACTGGAACTTTAGTTCAGTTTTGTAAACATTTTTGATAGTCTTGATATAGCTTTTACTATGTGTCAAGCACTCTTCTAAGCATATATTAAGAACAAATACTAACTCTTTCCACCCTCACCTGCCCAAAAGTAACACTGTAAAGAAGGAACAGTCTTACCCTCACCTTGCTGCTGCTGCTGCTAAGTCGCTTCAGTCATGTCCGACTCTGTGCAACCCCATAGACGGCAGCCCACCAGGCTCCGCTGTCCCTGGAATTCTCTAGGCAAGAACACTGGAGTGGGTTGCCATTTCCTTCTCCAATGCATGAAAGTGAAAAGTGAAAGTGAAGTTGCTCAGTCGTGTCCGACTCTTAGCGACCCCATGGACTGCAGCCTACCAGGCTCCTCCGTCCATGGGATTTTCCAGGCAAGAGTACTGGAGTGGGTTGCCATTGCCTTCTCCGTACCCTCACCTTATAGCTGAGCAAACTGTGACACCAAGAAAGTGAGCGCAAGTTCACGTAGTGCTGTAGACTCAATGTTTGTGACCCCCCTCCCCAAAATTCCTAAGTTGAAACCTAACCCCGATGCAATGGTATGAGAGGGTGGGGCCTTTAGGAAGTGAGTAGGTCACAAAGATGGAGCGCTTACGAATGAGAGTAGTGCCCTTATAAGAGGCCCCTGAAACAGCTCACCTCTTCTGCTGTGAGAATACAGCAGAAAGATGGCCATCTGTGAACCAGGAAGTGGGTTTTTACCAGAAACCTTATCTGATGTTGCACTGACCTTAGGATTTCCAGCTTCTCGAACCATGAGAAATAAATTTCTGTTGTTTACAAGCCACTCGGTCTTTAGTATGTGTTACAGTGAACTAAGACATGTGGTAAGTGGCAGCATTAACTGCCAGCTCATGCTCTGTGTGCTATTGTAAATGCAAGTGCTTTCTTAATTTCTTTTTTAGATTGCTCATGGTTGGTGTGTGGAAACATGACTGATTTTTGTGTGTTGATTTTGTGGCTTGAAACTTTACTGATTGGTTTATTGACTTTAATGAGTTTTTTGTGAATTCTTTGTGATTCTCCATATATAGTATCTTTTTTTTTTTTTTTTTTTTAAATTTTGGCTATACCAGGTCTTCCTTCCAGTTCACGGGATCTTTAGTTTCAGCATGCAGACTTCTTAATTGTGGCATGCGTGGGGGATCTAGTTCCCTGACCAGGGATTGAACTGGGGCCCCCTGCATTGGAAGCCCAGAGTCTTACCTACTGGACCTTCCAGGGAAGTCCCCCATATATAGGATCTTATCATCAAAGTATAGTTTACATCTTCCTTTCCAATTTGGATGCCTTTTATTTCTTTTTGTTGCTTAATTGCACTGGCTAGAATCTCGAATACAGTTTTGAATAACAGGCATTTCAGTGGTAAAAAGAGTCATCTTTGTCTTGCTCCTGATCTTTGGGGGTGGGGGAAACCCTCAGTCTTTTGAGGCTCAGTCCGTTCTCTTCAACACTATACTTCATTAATTCTCCACTCTCCCCTTTCATGTTGTCAGGCACATGTTTACACAAGAATCTTATCACATTTCAGTTAAATTTTACACCTTAAGATAAGTCTCTGAGTCAAAGGTCATGCACATTTTTTTTTTATCTCAGTTCATTTCACCAGACCACAAAAGCTTGAACCATTTCATGTTTCTACCAGCAATGCAAGCGTGCAGGCATCACTTTTTAAGAGAGCCTTGACAAACCAGAGTGTGGTTGCGTGGGCTTGACTGGGATAGTAGAGAGTCTGGATACTGTCTTAGGGGTACAGAGCCAGAGGGACTTCGGCTATTATTTTGGAGAAGTGGAGAAATGTAAGAGCAGGCTGAAGCCATTTGGAAACTGTCAAGTAGAAAATGGACCACAGGGCAGAACTCTAACCAAAAGGGAAAAATTACAGGGAGATAGATTTTGGTTCAGTGTAAGGAAGAAATGTCTAATAATTAGAACAGCCCCAGAACAGAACAAGCTTTCCCTGTAGCTGCTAGTTGGTGACAGTGATGAAAATGGCAACAATGATAATTTTCATTTATCCCATCATCTCCCTTTCTCTTGAGTCTCCTCTCCATCTGCATTTCAGCATCAATTTCCCATCTTAAAAATAAACCTTCCCTTGACCCCACATTCTTCTCCCACTACTTGCTGCCTCTCTCCTCCTTTGTATCCAAGTCCCTTGAAAAAGTGAGTCACCACATCCATTTCCGAGTCTCCAATTCACTCCTCTGCTCACTCCAAACTGGCTCCCACCCCTGGAACTTCTATAAATCCTCTCTTGTCAAGTAAACAACAACACCATCACTGAATCCAGTAGACGTGCCATGGACCTGATCCTCCTGGAATTCTCAGCAGCGTTTGACACCAGTGACCATGCCTCCACTTTTCCTCTCACCTTCCCAAATCCACACTCTCCTGACTTTCTTTGGATCTCTGTTTGCCCTTTCTGAGAATCCTTTGGTGACCTCTGTGCTTTTCATCACTTAAAGGTTAGAATTCCTCAGGGGTCTGTTCTAAGCCCTCTTGTCTTCTCATCTACATCCTCTCTTGCTCTCTTTAAGATTCTTTTGTATGGCAAATGGTTCCTCTGCAGACAAAAAAATATATATGTATATTATTCAGCTTAGCAACAATGGCAAAATATATTCATACAGTCTATAACAAACATCTATTAACCAAAGTGTGCTATGTCTGGGAAGGGCTCTGAAGGGAAGGGAAGAGGAAAACAAGGGAAGGGAAGCCCAGACAAAGGAGAACAAGTGGGGCTTCCCTGGGGATCCAGTGGTTAAGAGTGCTACTGCCATGGTTCTAGTTAACCATTTTTATGCTGGTGATATAGAAATCTACATCTCTAGCTCCATATTCACATATCCATCTATCAAATAAGTATCTACATTTGTATGTCGCATAGACTTGTGCCTGTAGTGCCTTCAGTTCTGAATTCATCTTCCACCCTAGATGGGCATTTCCCCCCTTCACATTTCTTATCCCCAATAAGTTCTTCTACCACTCATCAGTGGCCCAAGCCAGAACATGGCAAACCGCCTAATTTATCCTTTCCCTCATCCCCCCCATCCATTCCGTTGTCGAATCTTATTGTTATGTCTTCCTAGCATTATTCAAAACCATTTACTTCTCTCGTCTACCGCTGTTAACTCCTCATTCCAAATCACCATGAACTCTCACCTGGATGGCCCGATCCTCTCCTAAATGGTCTCCCTCCCTCTGTTTGTACTCTTACCTCCTCCGTTTTCTACACTACTTTATGGGGAGCTTGGGCTCTGGGTTCAACATCGGCTATATCACTTACTACTCACATGACCTTGTGTAAGTTACTTAGCCTTTCTTTACTTTTTCTTTAATTTTTAGTTGCAGTGGGTCTTCATCGCTGCACGATGGCTTTCTCTAGTTTCAGTTCATGGGCTTCTCATTGGGTGGCTTCTCTTGTAGCAGAGCACAGGCTCTAGGTGCACGGGCTTCAGTTGTTGCAGCATGGAAACTCAGTAGTTGTGGCACACGGGTTTAGTTACTCCTGGCCCAGGAATCGAACCTATGTCGCCTGCATTGGCAGGTGGATTCTTATCTACTGTACCACCAGGGAAGTCCTACTTAGCCTTTCTGAGTCATCGGTTCTTCTTCTATAATTAGGGGATATTAGATTTATATTGGGCTTCCCTGTTGGCTCAACTGGTAAAGAACCTGCCTGCCAATGCAGGAGATGCAAGAGACGTGGGTTCAATACCTGGGTCAGGAAGATCCCCTGGAGAAGGAAATGACAACCCACTCCAGTATTCTTGCCTGGGAAATTCCATGGACAGAGGAGCCTGGTGGGCTACAGTCCACAAGGTTGCAAAAAGTCAGACACGACAGAATTATATTGGCCAGGGTTTCTAGTTCTAAACAACAGAGTCCACTCTGCCAAGTTTAAGAAAATTGTCTAGAAAATGCAAATCTATAGAGGTAGGGTATAAGTTAGTGTTTGCCTGGATCCAGTGGGTAGGACTGGGGAGTGACTGCAAATGGGAATGAGGGATCTTATTGGAGTAATGAAATATTCCAAAACTGAATTGTTATGATGGTTATCCATCTTGCAAATTTATTAAAAAATCGTTGAAGTATATGCTTAAAATGGGTGACTTTCATGATATAATAAATTATACATCTGTTGGATCACAATAAACTGTGGAAAATCCTGAAAGAGACGGGAATACCAGACCACCTGACCTGCCTCTTGAGAAACCTATATGCAGGTCAGGAAGCAACAGTTAGAACTGGACATGGAACAACAGACTGGTTCCAAATAGGAAAAGGAGTACATCAAGGCTGTATATTGTCACCCTGCTTATTTAACTTATATGCAGATTACATCATGAGAAACGCTGGGCTGGAAGAAGCACAAGCTGGAATCAAGATTGCAAGGAGAAATTTCAATCACCTCAGATATGCAGATGACACCACCCTTATGGCAGAAAGTTAAGAAAAACTAAAGAGCCTCTTGATGAAACTGAAAGAGGAGAGTGAAAAAGTTGGCTTAAAGCTCAACATTCATAAAACTAAGATCATGGCATCCAGTCCCATCACTTCATGGCAAATAGATGGGGAAACAGTGGAAACAGTGGCTGACTTTATTTTTCTGGGCTCCAAAATCACTGCAGATGGTGATTGCAGCCATGAAATTAAAAGACACTTACTCCTTGGAAGAAAAGTTATGACCAACCTAGATAGCATATTAAAAAGCAGTGACATTACTTTGCCAACAAAGGTCCATCTAGTCGAGGCTATGGTTTTTCCAGTAGTCATGTATGGATGTGAGAGTTGAACTATAAAGAAAGCTGAGTGCAGAAGAATTGATGCTTTTGAATGTGGTGTTGGAGAAGACTCTTGAGAGTCCCTTGGACTGCAAGAAGATCTAACCAGTCCATCCTAAAGGAGATCAGTCCTAGGTGTTCATTGGAAGGACTGATGTTGAAGCTGAAACTCCAGTACTTTGGCCACCTCATGTGAAGAGCTGACTCATTGGAAAATACCCTGATGCTGGGAAAGATTGAGGGGAGGAGGAGAAGGGGACGACAGAAGATGAGATGGTTGGGTGGTATCACTGACTCAATGGACATGAGTTTGGGTGAACTCCAGGAATTGGTGATGGACAGGGAGGCCTGGCGTGCTGCAGTTCATGGGGTCGCAGAGTCGGACATGACTGAGCAACTGAACTTAACTGAACTGAAAGTTGTTTAAAAAATAAAGGAAGAAGGAGATTTTAAAAGGACATTAGGTAATTCATACAGTCTCTTGGTAGACCAAAAACCCAGCTTGCTGAAACAATGCACAGCTAGGAACAACACCTAGAGAACAGGTACTGTTCCAGAGAAAAGACTGCCAGCCACTGCCGAGCCATAGGTAGAAATTCATGCCAATAGTGTTTGAGTGCCAGAATCTTAGTCACGCCATGTCCCAGTGAGCTCAATGCCTGGGGCCACATCTGCTATAGGAGGCTGAATAATGACCCCAAAGCTAAAATGTCCTAATCCCAGAATTTATAACTGTTACCCTGTTTGGGGAAAAGGTCTTTACAGATGTGATTAAGTTAAGGATTTTGAGATGGTGAGATTATCCTGAATTAGGTAGGCCCTACATGCCATCATATGTGTTCTTATAACAGAGAGACAGAGGGACTTCCCTGGTGGTCCAGTGGTTGAGAGTCCACTTGCAAATGCAGGGGACATAGGTTTGATCCCTGATTCAGGAAGATTCCACATGCTGCAGGGCAACTAAGCCTGTGAGCCGCTACTACTGAAACTGTGCTCTAGAGCCCTTGAGCCACAGCTACTGTGAACCCCTCATGTCCTAGAGCCTGTGTTCTGCAACAAGAGAAGCCATTGCCTTGAGAAACCCATGGACCGCAACTAGAGAGTAGCCCCCACGCAACTAGAGAAAGCCCGTGTGCAGCAAAGAAGACCCAGCACAGCCAAAAATCCAAAAAATTTTAATTAAAAATTAAAAAAAAAAGACAGGAGATTTCATGCACACATACATACACACATACAGGAGAAAGGTTCATGAAGGTGAAGCGGAGAGTCAGGGATGCAGGCCTTGAAGACTGGTGTGATGTGACTACAAGCCAAGGAATACAGGCCACCCCCAGAAACTAGAAGAAGCAAAAAAGTCTTCTCTAGAGCCTCTGGAGGGAGCATGGCCCTGCTGACCTCTCAGTTTTGACCTAGTGATACTGATTTTAGGTATCTCTAGAACTTGGAGAGAATAAATTGTTGTTTTATGTTACCAGGTTTGTGGTTGGATTGTTCCATCAGTGATGGAAAATTAACAACTAAGAACAAGTGGAGGCAGAGGAACAAGTGGAGGCCCACATACTGCTTATTTAAACATTTGAAAGTCATAACAGACTTTCTGGGGATTCCCTTATGTGCTTTTTATTTTTGCTTTTTCCTCTCTGCTTTTAATATTTTTTTCTTTGTATTTAATTTTTGATAGTTTGATTGATATGTGTCTTGGCATATTTCTTCTTGGGTTTATCCCATACGGGACTCTGTGCTTCCTGGACTTGATTGACTATTTCCTCTCCCATGTTAGGTAAGTTTTTGACTATATACTCTTCAAATATTTTCTCAAATCCTTTCTCTTTCTCTTCTTCTTCTGGGACCCCTATAATTTGAATGTGGTGCATTGAATGTTGTCCCAGAGGTCTCTGAGACTATCGTCAGTTCTTTTTTCTTTTTTCTGTTTCATGGCAGTTCCTTCTGTCATTCTATCTTCCAGCTCACTTATCTATTCTTCTGTCTCCTTTATTTTGCAGTTGATTCCTTCTAGTGTATTTTGAAAGATATTTATTTACTTTTAACTGCACTGGGTCTTATTGCTGCTCGGGGGCTTTCTCCAGTTGTGGTTAGCTAGTTGCTATATACTCTGTAGTTTCCATGCAGGCTTCTCATTGCAGTGGCTCCTCTTGTCGCACTGGCTCTGGGTGCACTGGCTTCTGTAGTTGTGGCGCATGGGCTCAGTAGTTGTGGCACCCAGGCTCTAGAGTGCCGGCATCAGTACTTGTGGCCCACAGGTTTAGATGCCCTGTGGCATGTGAGATCTTCCTGGACCAGGGATTGGACCCATGTCTCCTGCATTGGCAGGCGGATTCTTAACCACTGGACCACCAGGGAAGTCCCTGAGCCTTTAAAAGTATGGAATTTCCTTTGGTTGCTCCCAGAAGAGAGGTCAGAGATTTGAGGCATGAAAACATTGTGCCATTGTTGGCTTGAAGATAGAGGGGAGCCACACGATAAAAAATGCAAGAGGATCTGAGAGTGGCCCCTGGCTAGCAGAGCTCTGAGTCCCATGATGGCACAGAATTGAATTCTACCAACAGGGAGAATGAGCTTGGAAGTGAATTTTCCCCTGAGTCCCAAAATGAGAACTCAGCACAGCATAACGCTTTGATTTCAACCTTGTGAGACCCTGAGCAGAGAACCCAGCCATGCCAGGTCCAAACTACTGACCTACAGAACCGTGAGCTAATAAGTGGCTGTATTTTAGGTGAGTTTGTAGTAATTTGTTATGCAGCAATAGAAAACTAATACAGTCCCACAGGCTCCTTACTCCATAGGGAAGCTCACAGCTAGCAGAGGGCCAGGCTGGGATCTCTAAACATGGGGTCCAGGAAGTGGCCCCTATGGTGTCAGTGAAGGCTGGTGTCAGCCCCATACATTCCTTCAGATGAATTCTGCTCATGCTCACCACCCCATGTTATTTCCTGTGTACCAAAGCACTGTTGCATGGTCCATATGTTTGAAAAGCTCGGGTCTCATGCCTGTGTCCTAGCTGCAAAGGAGGCTGGGAAATTAAGTTGTGACATACAGTCAAGAGGTGGAACCCTTTACCTGGGAATTTCCCAGTAGTTACGCTGTTCAAATCATGGTTACAATTATGAGGACCAATTCTGTAGGGTTATTTACAAGCATCAAACAGGCTAATACATGTCATAAGCTAAGAACAGAATCTGGCCCATGCTAAGCACTAAGTAGTACTCAATAGGTGTTGCCATATTGAAAGTAGAATGCTTTCTTTAAAATGAAATTATGAACCCTCAGTATGAACTCTGAATCTATAAAACCCTTAATGTTTCCTTTATGGTTGGAATTTGTCATAATAAAACGTTGACAGTGGGGTAGGAAAGACTCTTCTTCCTTTCCCAGTGTCCTCAGGATGAAGTTCAAGTCTGTTCCCAGTTGGATTCCCGCTGGCTTCTTTAGTTCCACTTCTCTGGCATTTTGCACACCAGTCAGTTAACATGTAGTAGTGTGAATAATCTATGTAATCTGGTCCTTGCTCTTCCCAGCATGGTGCTCAAAACCCAGGGGGGCTGGGAGATCTCTACCCTGGTGGGAAGCAGGGCTCGAGTGTGGTGCCCAGAAGCCTGTCAGTACATGATAGCCGGTCCACAGAGAGGCCTCTGCCATTCTGCACTGAAATGAGAAAACCAGGACAACAGGACAAGCTCTTCGTAAAGTGAAAATCATTCACTTAAAAAGACCATTTTTTTTTTGTTTTTTTATTTTAAAAACTCTGTGCTTCTAGCTTTTTTTAGTGTTTTGCTTTAGACATTAGTGTAGGGAAGCTGAAATATGGTAGTAGTCGAGGTGTTTTAATAGTTTGACATAGTTAACAATGCTGCGTTAGTTGGCAATATAGCCTCTTCTTGGTCTTTTATGTTGATAAAAGGCATCATCATCCACCAAGAAACTTAGAGTCATCTTTGCCTTCTAGAAAATCTGTCAGTTCCACCTCTAAAACATAGCCTGTTTGCTCACTTCTCTCCAGCTGCACTGCCCCATTCTAGTCCAGGTCACCACCTTCTCTCCTCTGGGTGGCTCCAACAGCCTTCTTACTGGTCCCATCACTGCCCCTTTTGCCCCGCAACAATCTACAGTCTGCACAGTGGCCTGACAGTGCTTTTAAAAGCGTGAATCAAATGGTTTCACTCCCTTGTATAAAACTTTCTAGTGGCTTCCCATGGCATTGAGAAACAAATCCCAACCCTGGCCCCTGCCTACCTGTCCTCAGCTCCTGCTCCTTCCTTCTCACTCACCAGGTTCTGGAACACACTGACCTTCTGACTGTTCCTCTTTTTTGCTTCCATTCATTTGTGTTTCTGGCCTCTTGGCCTCATATATAAGGTGACTCAATTCTTCTCCCGGAGGGGGTCTCCTCCTGAAGTGGTCTTCTCTGGGCCTTCCCATCTCTGTCGCATCCCCCAGGGGCCCGGGGTGGGTTGAGAACATGGCAGATATCATCATGTTTCTGTCACCCTCAAGTGGCAGGGGCCATGCCTGAGTTGGATTTGCCTCTCTCTGGCCTCTGGTGACTCTTTCTGCCTGTGCGGTGGACTCACTTCCATTCAACAAGAGGAAACCCAGCCACACAAGTGTGTGGTCACCCTCCAGTAATGGGCAGCCAGCCAGGAGCTACATTTAATGATTGCAAATTAGCACAACAGCACCATCTCCATGGTGACAGACAGCCTGCGGCTGTGCAGGACAATGTTGCTTTTGCTATTGGCCTGGGCGGCTAACTTGAGGGAGAAGAAGCAGTTGTGAGTAGAGTTTGTTCTCCTGTTTCTCTCTCAACCTTCCCTGCTCTTCTGAATTTATTGGAAAAGCTTCTGAGAGGACTAGTCTCTAGTGAAGCGGGAAATCTTCCCAAGAAAACACCAATATCTTTTACTTCTCATCTTTAAATCTTCCTCTCAACTCATTCAGAATAAAATCCAAATAACTCAGAGTGGGCCTTCAAGGACTTGAATGGTCTGTCCTCCCATCTCCACCCAGGTTACCTTTCCTTCAATGCGTTGTTCACTCTGCTTCTACCACTCTGACCTCCTTGCTTTTCCTTGAATACTCTATCAAGTCCTCACCTCAGGGCCTTTGCACTTCCTATTCCCTCCATCAGAAACACTCTTCCAGATATTTAGTGACTTGTTCCCTTTCTTTGGGCAGGTCTCAGCCTATAGGCCTCTATCACACATATGCTCATTCTCTGTCCTCTTCCCTAATTTATTATTCTTCATAACACTTAACACCATCAGACATTTTATTATGTTTCTACATTTTCATATCATGTCTCTTTCCTCCATTAGAATATAATGCAATGAGTTGCCAGAACTTTGTTTCACTGACTGTTATTAATATAATCTCTATTATATTAATATTAACAGAGTCTGACTCATAGTAGATACTCTAAAATTTGGGGAATGGGGACTTTTCTGGTGGGCCAGTGGCTAGAACTCTGTGCTCCAAATGGAGGGGGCCCAGGTTCAATCCCTGGTTGGGGAACTAGATCCCACATGCTGCAACTGAGAGTTTGCATGCTGCAAGTAAAGATCCTGCATGCCACAACTAAGACCTGATGCAGCCACATAAATAAATATACAAAATAAAATAATAACATTGGGGGAATGAATAAACAATGGAGAAATACAAAATGATGGGATGCTCATCCCCGCCTCCATCATCATCCTTCACTTGCCCTGGTCAACTCAGAAAGACAAAGAAGAGCCTGGTGAAAAGGAAGAATGGTTGGCTAAATATTGAGGAGACCCAGTGCCTGGGCTTTCAAAGTCTGACAGAGAACTACTTTAGCAGTATGGTTTGTGGGTTAAGAGCATTGGTTTTGGATTGAAATGTGGCTCAGACGGTAAAGCGTCTGCCTACAATGTGGGAGACCTGGGTTCAATCCCTGGGTTGGGAAGATCTCCTGGAGAAGGAAATGGCAACCCACTCCAGTATTCTTGCCTGGAAAATCCCATGGACAGAGGAGCCTGGTAGGCTACAGTTCAGGGGGTCGCAAAGAGTCGGATACGACTAAGCGACTTCACTCACTCACTTTCTAACGGGATGACTTTTAATAATGTAACTCCATCTTTCATAGCTTCCATTTCCTTATCTGTGAAATAATGAAGAGAATACTTAAGTCCCAGCACATCAAATGAGATGATATAAATAAAGCTAACAGTAGAAAGAAGTTATCTTTATTGTCATTCAGGTGTTTGAATCTCAGCTTTCCTGGAGTGTAGTCATCATTATCCCATTCTTCCCATCTCATTGAGGCCAGAAGATGAAACAGAGTATGTCTTGGAAAACCAGGAGCTGATTCTCAGAGGCATTTTCTGTTGAGGATACCAATGTCCCAGCCTTGACAATAATTTGGGGTAGAGTCTCCACAGCCCAGGTGCTGGGTTGAGACAAGCCAGGGATAGACCTGTAGCCTTCAGAAGTCCCTAGAATTCCTGGCTTTTGGAAAGACCTGTAGTGGCTATTTGGTTTTTGCCTGTCTCTTCCTTCCACCCACTTTTCCTACTTCATCTGGGATCCCCTGGAGTAGAAAATGGTAACCCACTGCAGTATTCTTGCCTGGAAAATTCCATGGACAGAGAAGCCTGGCGGGCTACAGTTCACAAGGTCGCAAAGAGTCGGACATGACTGAAGCAACTTAGCATAGCACAGGCCAACCAATCAGAGTCTTCTCTGTGAATTTTTTGCCAGAGCTATCAGAAAAGACTTGTTTGTTCCTCTGGGGTTGCTAAAAGGGGAGGATGTGGGGATATGAATGTGACATCTAGCTACATAGAGAGCCTATTCAAGAAATAGAGCCAAGATGTGGGGAGAGAAATATAAATGGGGAAAAAAAAAAGTGTGTGGGGAGAGACCCAGCCCCTACAGTTTCACAAAGCTTGAACTTTTATAACCATCCATGTCTGAGGACAGCTCCGTCTCTTCCACTGCCCAGTTATGTGAGAATAAATCCCCCTATGTGGCTTGGTGGCTAACATGACTTAGGTTTCTGTCACTTAGTAGCTGAACAATTCCGCCTAACACAGTCCTATTCAGTATGCTCTTCACGCACTCCCGGAGCCCTGGAGTCTGGAGCTACATGATCTTGCCTGTAGCTACAGTCTTTGCCTCTGATTCTAAATCTGAACCCAGTTGTGAAGGACTGTGAGATGCTCATCAGCCTCTTGTCTTATTTCCTCTATTGCCTGCCTTGTACCTCCCTGTCTTCTTTCATTATCCTGACTCTTTGCCTTTTCAGCCAGAGTGTAGACAGCCTCTGAACCCAGGACCCCATGACCAGAATCCTCCCCCTGGTGCTATATATATCCTGAGTATTACCTAAATCTGTCTGGATTTCCGCCTCTGGTCTACATCAGTCCTATTTGATGTCAACTACCTCCCCCCAATCCCTGTGCATCATGGGTCTACCCATTTCACAGATGGCCTAGCTGCAGTTATATCAGCTTGAGGCCTCACAGTACATTGTAAGGCAGCATTTTCCAAGCTGTGTTCTATGGTAGGGGTCCCCAAACTCTGGGCCACTGACCCATACTTGCCACGGCCTGCAAAAGCAGGCCACACAGCAGGAGGTGAGCTATGGGCCATTGAAGGAAGCTTCATCTGCTGTTCTCCATTGCTTGCATTACCACCTGAAACACAGCTCCCACCCCACACACCCACCCCCCATCCGTGGAAAAATAGTCTTTCACAAAACGAGTCCCTGTGCCAAAAAAGCTGGAGACCAGTGTTCTATGGGACTTCATTCAGTGAGATGTAAATAACTATATGGTTAACATAGACGGGGGAGAAAGCAAAGCTGGAAATACTTTTTCTTCAGTTTTATATTTTAAAATATAAACAGTGGAGAAGCATTTTATGTGGGGGATATCTTGTAAAGTCATCACTTAAGGTAAAACTTGTGTCTTGTTAAAGTTGCCTATGTTTTAAATCCTTGAATTGTTCACTGCTATTGCTGCTGCTGCTGAGTCACTTCAGTCGTGTCCAACTCTGTGTGACCCTATGGACTGCAGCCCACCAGGCTCCTCTGTCCATGGGATTCTCTAGGCAAGGGTACTGGAGTGGGTTGCTGTGCCCTCCTCCAGGGGATCTTCCCAACCCAGTAATCAAACCTGGGTCTCCTGCGTTTCAGGCAGATTCTTTACCACTGAGCCACCAGGTAAGACCCTAAATTGTCCACAAAGCATAGCAAACAGATCTTCCACCTCCCCACGAGTTCATCAGAGCCAGTTTTCCCTTCAGCTCTGGAACAAGCTGCTGTTTTTCCAGTTTTGCTCTCGGTGAAGGAGTTGGCTTATTTTAGGGGACATTTTGGGTGGAAAACATTCACAGGTAGTGTGGCAAGATGCTCACTCTTATGGAAGCATGTGGGAACAGAGACTGAGGGAACCCCATCACGAGGTTAGTCCTGGGCACCCAATTGTTGAATCATTGCACTGTTTAAATTGTGCTGTCTCCACAGATGTATAGAACAGTCTTTTGGACTCTGTGGGTGAAGGCGAGGGTGGGATGATCTGAGAGAATAGCATTGAAACATGTATATTATCATATGTGAAACAGATCGCCAGTCCAGGTTCGATGCATGAGACAGGGTGCTCAGGGCTGGTGCACTGGGATGACCCAGAGGGATGGTATGGAGAGGGAGGTGGGAGGGAGGGTTAGGATGGGGAACACATGTACACACATGGCTGATTCATGTCAATGTATAGCAAAAACCACCACAATACTGTAAAGTAATTAGCCTCCAATTGAAATAAATAAATTTAAAAAATAAATAAATTGTGCTCTCTCTCCATGCTCCTGTGGATCATGTACAGCTGAACTTGAGGGACTTAAATGCTCTTAAGATAAAATTCCACCATATGAAAGAAAAATATTTATCATTGTAAGGTGTTCATATAATAATCTGTTCTTATATATACAATAATCTGCTTTTAAGACATTGTGTGCTAGACCCAAGAATACTGGGAAACCACATCACAGTGTGGAACTGTGATATGTGATCTATGTATTGACTCATAAGGGAGCATTTGCTAACTTTGTTCTTTATTATCTGTTCAGTGATATCTGGTCTAAGTAATATGTTTTATTTTAGAATTTTAACATACATGCTTATTATTTTCCTGGAAAGTCCCATGGACAGAGGAGCCTGGTAGGCTGCAGTCCATGGGGTCTCGAAGAGTCGGACACGACTGAGCGACTTCACTTTCACTTTTCACTTTCATGCATTGGAGAAGGAAATGGCAACCCACTCCAATATTCTTGCCTGGAGAACCCCAGGGACAGGGGAGCCTGGTGGGCTGCCATCTATGGGGTCGCACAGAGTCGGACACAACTAAAGCGACTTAGCAGCAGCAGCAGCAGCTTATTCTTTATTGAATAGTAAACATATGACAAATAATGATAATCCTGGTAATATTATTAAGAAGAAGAACTAACACTTTGGCCTGGCCATATGTTGAGTATTTTTCACAGCCGTTTTACATTTTATTAATTCTTTTCATTCTTACAACCATTATCCCCAATTTACAGATGAGGAGTCAGGCTCAAAAAAGTGATGGATATTTGAATCCACATTTCCAGATCTCAAATCCAAGCTTGGGCATGGTTACTTTAAAAGTCAAAGGAGAGAGTGTTTGTGAAAGTACCTATTATATTCGAAAAGATTATTTTTAAAAAAGAGCTATCATTTGTGAAGCTCTTACCCTGTGCTAGGCATCGATAAGGGCTTGTCAGGCCTTTTCTTGTGTGATTATCACAACAGTGCTATGCACAGATGCAGAAACTGAGGCTCTGAGAGGTTAAGTGACTTAGTCAAGGAAACTTAGCCAGGTTTATGAAGTAAGTTGCTTTAACCTTTAGCTGGTAAACTACACTGTCTCCCTAATAGATTCAAGTTATCATCATCACCATCATCATCACAGAGAGCAACGGGGCTTTAGCCATTAGGGAATTGTGAGTCAAAAATCAAAGTGAAGACTTCACTGGTGGCACAGTGGATAAGAATCTGCCTGCCAATGCAGGGGACATGGTTCAGTCACTAGTCTGGGAAGATTTCACATGCCGCAGAGCAACTAAGCCAGTGGGCCACAACTACTGAGCCCACGAGCCACAACTGCTGAAGCCCATGAGCTTGTGCTCTGCAACAATAGAAGCCAGTGCAGTAAGAAAGCCTGCATGCAGCAACGGAGACCCAGCACAACCAAAAATAACAATAAAGTAAATTATTTTTAAAAATCACAATGAGTTAATCACTCACTAGGATGCCTATACTCCAAAAGACAGACACGATCAAGTAATGATGAGGATGTAGGGAAAATGGAACATACATTGTTGGTGGGAATATGAAATGGTGCAGCCGCTGTGAAACACAACTGGGTAGTTTCTCCAAAGGTTAAAAATAGAGTTTACCAAAAGTGCAAGTGAAGTTGCTCAGTTGTTTCCGACTCTTTGCGACCTCATGGACATCAGGCTCCTCCGTCCGTGGGATTTTCTAGGCAAGAGTACTGGAGTGGGTTGCCATTTCCTTCTCCAGGGATTCTTCCTGACCCAGGGATCAAACCCAGGTCTCCCACATTGTAGACAGACGCTTTACTGTCTGAGCCACCAGGGAAGTAAAGGATCCACCAATTCCATTCATAGGTACATACCCAAGAAAACTGAAGACATGTTCATACACAAACATTCATAGAAGCATCATTCATCATAGCCTGAAACTGGAGACAACCCAGATTTTCACCCCACAGTGGTATATCCATATAATGAAGTATTGCTCAGCCAAAAAAGGGAATGCAGTAAAGATACATGTTCCAGCATGGATGAACCTTGAAAACACGATGCTAAGTAGAAGAAGCCAGACACAGAGGACCATATATTGCATGATTCCATTTATATGAAATATCCAGAATAGGCAGATCCATAGAGACTGAAAATATAATAGTGGGTGCCTAGAGCTGCAGGGAAATAGATGGATGAAAGTGATGGTTAAGGGATGTGGGAGTGGTTTTTTTGAAGTGATGAAAATATTCTGAAATTGATTATGGTGATGGTTGCACAACTCTGACTATACTAAGAACTACTGAATCATATATACACTTTAAATGAGTGACTTGTTTGGTATGTGAATTCTACCTCAATAAGATGTTTTTTTAAAAAAGTCAAAGAAGGTCTTCTTGACACCTGGGAGGGCCTAAAGTGAACTTGCAGGTCTGATCCTATTCCTCCCTGAAGTGGTGATGACTCACATAGATGCCAGCCTTGTACCAGGCGCACCCTGAATCCTTGATTCCTCTGCTGGAATCCAGGGTGTTGCCCTGCATTTTCCCACCTTCCCCGGGCATGCCCTGGCCCAGCTTGCCCCAGCAGGCCTGGGTTAGAACCCAAAGTGTCACCCTCCCTTCCCGTGGCTTCTTCTTGCAGCTGACTAGCACTGCTTCCTCCTGCCTGCTGCTTCCTCCCTCAACTCCCACTCCTCCCCAGCTGGCTGTCAGCCTCACATCTCAGATTTTAAAACCTCAAGGAATTCAGGATGTGCCCCAGAAGCTGAACCTTGAGGTTTTCTGTGCTGCCAGCCACTGCAGAGACTTAGGGTCATCCCACACCCTACTTACCCAATGTAAGAAAAGAGCACAACGTGGAAGAGCCATTTAATGGTGCCATAAGTCTTGCTTTGGATCCAGATGATTTTGTTTGTCTCATACTGGAAAACATCATTCCAGCTGCAGCAGGCTGTCATGGTGAGAGGCTCGCTCTCCACTTAGGGCTGGACCAGGGCTCAACCCTCCCAGTCTGGCCACAGCAGACCCTCCAGGACAAGGAGAGTGAAATGTCCGGATTCTTAGCAGAAGGTTTTGAGTTCCTCCAATGACGGCAGAGAGGGGGCGGGTCCTGGCAATGGCCCCAGAAGTGTCAGGGAATAAACAAGTGAAGCCAAGTGATACGGATGTCCACGCCCCATCTGGCCTCCCCCAGATGCCTACACAAAGATGGTGTTCAAAGGAAGGGCATTTTAAGAATTCTGCCTTATCCCATTTTTCCTTTCACTATTTTTTGGCTCATTTCAGCTGGGTTAAAGGGACAGCCCTTTAAATGTCAGGAGACCCAGTGCTTCCACTGTGCCTTAGTAAAGAGCCCAGATCTTTCCATTGCCTCAAGGCCCACTCAGAGACAGATGAGTTCATTTCTAGAACCCTTTATTCAGCCCCAGATGTATGTGAATGCTGGATGAATGAAGGTTTCCCCATTCCTCACTCCCTCACATCTTCACAACACTCTGTTCTGTTTTGCTGGGGGCTGGGTTTGGGAGAGGACTTTATTTCTATGGGGAATATTTCCTGCCAACTCTCTAGATCCACTTTCCACTCTGCTCTATGCCCTGGGAGGTCAACCCATGACCTACCCAGTCAGCCTAAAAGAAACAAACCTGCCATCCAACAAAATTAGATTTATTAATCCATTCGATGAGGGCGTGCACATCATCAATCAAAGGGATGGAATTCTCATCAGATTCTGGGAAAGGTGGAGTTTAGATCAAATTCAGATGAAAGCAAGTTTCCCAGGTGACTCAGTAGTAAAGAATCTACCTGCCAATGCAGGACTCACAGGGTTTGATCCCTGGATTCCATAAGATCCTCTGGAGAAGGGCATGGCAACCCACTCCAGTATTCTTGCCTGGAAAATCCCATGGACAGAGGAGCCTGGAGAGCTACAGCCTGTGGGGTTGCAAAGCGTTAGACGTGACTGAGCAACTGAGCATGAGCACGCACAAGTTTTCACAGGCTCAGAGCAAAGCAGGTTTATATAAAACGGCCAACTTCAGACCTGGATTTCAAAATGGACCCAGGGCCCTGTTTCCTTGGAAGCAATAAAGCTAAGATAGATGTCGATTGTTGTTTCCAGAAACACTTTATTGGAAGTTCTATACCTGAGCTGAAAATTGAGGCTGCCTTTCTGTGTCAAGATGACTTAGGTTCTCCAGGCAAAACAGGAACTTTCATCCTTTTTTATTTTTTTTTAATATTTATTTATTTGGCTGTGTTGGGTCTCAGTTGCAGCACGCAGGATCTTCGTTGCATCATGGAGGATCTTTCATTGTGATGCATGGACTCTCTAAATGTGGTGCATGGGCTCTAGAGCACTCAGGCTCGCTCACTGCAGGACACAGGCTTAGTTGCCCCGAGGCATGTGGGATCTTAGTTCCCCAGCCAGGGATCCAACCCACGTCCCCTGCATTGCAAGGCAGATTCTTAACCTCTGGACCACCAGTGAACTCCCAGGAACATTTCATTCTTACTGATATAATTTCAAATAGCAAAGTTTCTGATAGTCTGTGATTTTAGAGGATGACGTTTCTCATTGAATAACAAAGCAGCAGCCACTCACTCAAAGATGGGGAGTATTATTACCTTGTGCATGCTAAGTCGCTTCAGTCGTGTACGACTCTTTGCGACCCCATGGACTGTAGCCTGCCAGGCTCCTCTGTCCATGGAATTCTCCAGGCAAGAATACTGGAGTGGGTTGCCATTTCCTTCTCCATTATTACCTTGTAGCTATACAGAAATGCTGTTTCTTGTTCCCTTTGCAGTGGAGTTTATCCATTTCTGCTCTTCCTGCCTGCTAAGTAGCCAGGCAGATTTTTACTTTTCCAATCTGAGCTGATTTTTACTTTCTCACCTGCTGTGTCATGGACTCCCTTACCTCCCAGCTCCCAGTTCAGGAGGCAGGAGAACAGGAGGACAGTGAGGTTAGATATGTGTTTCCTTGGCTTCTCTCCACCCAACTGCACATGGTAGGGCTTCTGGGCACCACTCCCTCCTTTCCCCTTCAGGCTCAGATTTGGTTGCCAGCCCCAGGGGGCTCACCATCCCTTACTGGTTTTTCTGAACTCTGCCCACACCTCCATAAATGGCCCCGTCATTAGTTATCTGGCTGGAGTACACCACTGCTTTCCTGGCAGGACTCTGAATAATACAGTTATCTTCATCTGTGTGAAGAGGAGATCCACAGTAAAGCTTGATGGTTAGAGCACAGTGCTGAGGGATGAGGGACTAATTGTCTAGCTTCTTTTTAAAATTAATAATTTTTTTTAATTTGGCTGCTCTTGGTCTTGGGCTTCCTTGATAACTCAGTTGGTAAAGAATCTGCCTGCAATGCAGGATACCCCAGTTCGATCCCTGGGTTGGGAATATCCCCTAGAGAAAGGAAGACTACCCACTCCAGTATTCTGGCCTGGAGAATCCCAGGGACAGGGGAGCCTGGTGGGCTGCCGTCTATGTGGTTGCACAGAGTCGGACACGACTGAAGCGACTTAGCAGCAGCAGCAGCAGTACCTCAAACTCTTGAATGAGCATTTAAATGCTCTCTTGACCCCATCCAACCACTGGGGAACCAGAAAATTCAGTCTCACTCTATATCCCTCATGTGCCCAGAAACAGAAGCAGAAATATTTAGTGAACAGTATTGACAACTTTGCATCTTCTCTCTGGAAAATTTAATTCACACATATTGTTTTAAGAATCACCAAAAGCTAAAACAAACGGGGGGCGGGAGGGTGAGAGGAGCAAATATGTCTATTATTTGTTTAACTCTGCGATATATAGCTGTAAACAGGTCCTCCTGCCTAACTTGGGGAGAGGCAGTGCAAATTTAAAATGTAGGTTCCCTTATTCAAAAATGAAGAATTTCAAGATGGCATCTGCAGGGCATCAATCCAAGCTCAGATCTGTTCTAAGCCTAGGTTCCTATGTGACTGTACAGGTCTCATGTCCATGCAGTTGGCCGTGTCTGAAACGATATGAGATGGTCTCCAGGGAGAGAATTGGGTATTAGTCCTTGTCGAGAGACTTACTTATTACCTTTCTGTGAAGTTTTCTCCACCCTATATATGCATTACCTTACCAAAACAAACAAAACATTGACAGATTTTAAAAAGTTGTGTCTCCAGACCAAACCTGCCTTTGGAATTCCACATCTGTAGTCTATGAAACTCCAGATCCAAATATCCCACAGATCCTTCAAATCACAACTTCAAAATGGGATACTTTCCCATGAAATAATACAGCAAATAAGGATTAATGAGAGTGGAGACAGTAGAGATGGGCTACAGTGGTCTGTTGCCTAATGAAGTAGGAGCTTAGGTCTTGAATGGAACGGAGGCTGGAGGGCTTTGGGTGAATTTCTCTTAGTCAAGGGTGTTTGTGTGTGTTTCTGGTTACAGAATCAGAAAATCAAATGACTTCCTTCAGAAAAAAAAGGTTTTGTTGTTGCTGCTGTTGTTGTTTCTAGGAAAGACTGTTACCTCACAGAACTGAAATGCATAAAATGTGGCCCCAAATGGTGAGAACCCATCAGGAGAATAGGAAAAAAAAATGCCCTGTGCTGAGGTTGCTCTTCCAATTTGTCTAAAGCTGTAATGTTCCCCCCTCTGCATTTCTCTCTTTCCACCCACTGTGTCTTTCTCTAAATGCTGGCCATCTCTGCTTCTCAGAGGCTATTGTGGATAGAGGTCCACCATTCAAGTGATAGCTTCCCTGATAGTTGGTAAAGAATCCACCTGCAATGGATTGCAGGAGACCCCAGTTCGATTCTTGGGTCGGGAAGATCCACTGGAGAAGGGATAGGCTACCCACTCAAGTACTCTTGGGTTTCCCTTTTGGCTCAGCTGGTAAAGAATCCACCTGCAATGTGAGAGACCTGGGTTTGATCCATGGGTTGGGAAGATCCCTTGGAGAAGGGAAACGCTACCCACTCCAGTATTCTGGCCTGGAGATTTCCATGAACTGTATAGTCCATGGTGTTGCAAAGAGTTGGACACTACTGAGTGACTTTCACTTTCACATTCAAGTGAAAGCCCAGATCAGTGCCCAACTCCAGAATTCCAGGGGAGTGAATCTTAGGGCATTGGCTACCTTCCCTTCTTTCTCTATGCCACTTCCCCACTCCCCTTCCTGGGCTCACATCCCACATAAGCTACTTTCACCCAGATCCTGTCTCAGGGTCTACTTAGGGAAAACCAGTCTATTTCAGCCTTCTCTACTGTTGTTAAGGAGTCAGAAATTTATTCTGAGAACAATAGGTCAATTTCTAAGCAGCGCTGTGACATGATCTTGTTTTCACTTTAGTAAAATCACTCTGGCTGCGCTGTGGAAAGTGGATAGAAGGGGCAAGAGTGGAGGCAGGCATTCGGCCCAGAGAGGGGGCATCGTGACATAGAGGGGGGCTGAGGACAGATCCCCAAATAACCCAATACCATGGAGACTCAGCAGAGGCATTAGGGAAGGAGTGGAAGACCAAGGGCATGCGTGCACTCTGAAGGCAAGGAGAGAGCGGTTCACAAAGAAGCCAGTGGCCACAGGAGATATTAAGAGCAATTATAATGCTGCAGGATTAAAGGGCACTAGTTAGGAGGCTGATGCACAGAGTCGGACAAAACTGACACGACTTAGCAGCAGCAGCAGCAGCAGTTAGGAGGCTGACAGGTAAATTAATGGAACAGAATAGAGTCAAGTATTAAACACAGGATAGGCAGGAACTTAGGGTATGATAAAGGCATTTACAATCAGAAGAGAAAGAAATTACTCAAAAATGTGATCTCGGAGCATTTGGCCAGCCATTTAGAGGAGGTCAGTGGTGGGAGAGGGATGTGGTATTCTAACCTTTCATATATTAAAAAAGATGTGCAGCTGTTTGAAATATAAAATCATCAAAAGTGAACAGAATCAGCTACACAAAAGAGATCATCAAGCCACCATTCTGCTCACATTGCACACATTTTGTGTTATGGTAGAAATGCAAAGATAATTGGCTGATTGTTTTGTTGTTTGAAATAACTGACAACTACACCACACCAGTAGCTGGCTGGTGCTTGGTTATTTCTCCCACTCAAACTTTGCCTTAGTGTCAAGTCTAGCATGGATTTGCAGTGATAATAGATGATAAGATGATGATGCAAGCCTCTTACTCTCCTTCAGAAATGCAATGTTTTAGCTAAGACTCACAGTGGTTTCTTTCCTGGTAACTGGAGCTACTAAAAGCAGCACATCAAAATGATATTTATTTTACCTTTATTTCTCCATGGCGGTTTCCTGTGAACCTGCCTCTCTAACCCTCACTTCCTTCCTTCTTATCCCCCAGTTCATAATTCTCATAAGTTGGTCAAGAGTCTACTGCTCAGGGATGTCACAGAGTTAGGAAAAATCCTAGTACCCTCTTATTGGACAATGTTTTTCTTTGAGTTACACTAAGTTGGTGTTGTCTAATACGGTGGCCAGGAGCCATGCATGGCTGTTTAAATTTAAATTAATTAAAATCAAATGAAATTTAAAATTCAGTTCCTCAATCTCACTTGCCATAATTCAAGTGCTCAACAGTCACATGTGGCCAATGGCTGCCATACTGAAAATGTAGAACATTTCCATTACCTAAAGTTTTATCGGACCACACTGCTGACTAATCTGTGAAATAGAGGAGAAATTGATGTACAGTTGCAGGTAGCTGAGGAAGGTCAGGGCAGTCCCAGTCAGATGGCATCTATATTTTGTGTGAAATAGGAGGCAGAGAGAATAGGATGTGAGAGAATGGGAGGCAGAGCAGTAGGAGGTTCTGTGAGCTAGAAGAAGATTCAAAACAGTTGCTATGGTAACCAGGAGAAGAGAGCCAACAAGGAAAACAGGAATTCCAAGGTAGTATTGAGAATCAAAGACTATGAATGTCTTATTGCAACAGTCTACATTGACTAAAATTATGATAAAGGCCTGCGGGCCTTCCCACCTACAGGATTCACCTCCCACCTCCACACCCAGAGACCAACCAATGCTTGCCAAGTGGCTCAGATAGTTTTAGAGTTTGTGATCATTGATATCTACTGCCTTTATTCTGGTCTTCGACATTTGTTCCAGAAACGTGAGCAAAGCTACATCTCTGCCTCTCCTTCCACCAAAGTCACCCTTCTGCTGGGGCTTGTATCCTTTGCTAGCCCCACAGTGCAGGGCAAGATGCTTCCTCTTTTCCCCCTAACCCAACCAGAGCCCTAAGAATGACTTGGTTCGCTCAACTTATTCTGGGTGTAATTCCTGTATCCTTCTCATGGTGCTGGATTTCTTTTATCCCAAGATCGTCTCTCCAAGCCAAATACACATGCTCTTCTTGGGAGCTTTAAAAATCCATTTCCTAGTCAAGAACTGGCCACTTCAGGGACTTCCCTGGTGGCCCAGTAGCTGCACCCAATGCAGGAGACCCAGGTTTCATCCCTGGTCAGGACACTAGATCCCACATGCTGCAATTAAGATCTGATGCAGCCAAGTAAATATATATATATATGTATTTAATTTTAAGAGCTGCCCAATTCAGGTGATAACTGAGATGTTCTGTAAACCTAAATACAGAGAATAGAGAAAGGGTGGGGGAAACTGGCATTCTTCTAACGGTGGATGGGAGAGAGGTGTGTGGGGTTTCTTCAAGACCATGGCCCATTGTTTTCTCCATCAGTCTTAGCAGGACAGGTATGAACACAGTACTGAAGGATATGTACATTGATCCAGGGCTGATCTTTTGCTGGGAGTTAAAAATTATGTCATTTAAGGTGATTTTTTATGTGAAAGAAATAGAATGTTTGACTCAAACTGGCTTCATATGAAATAAATTATTATCTCATGTAATAGGGTATTGAGAGGGAAGACAAATTTCAGAGTGGGTTGATTTTGTGGCTTGGCAACATCATCAAGGTTCTTTCTACATCTCTGCCCTACGATCTTTGTTGCTGGGTTCATCCTCAGAAAGAAGGGGCTTCCCTGGTGGGTCAAATGATAATGAGTCTGCCTGAAATGCAGGAGACCCTGGTTCGATCCCTGGGTTGCGAATATCCAATATCATCCCCTAGAGAAAGAGATGGCAACCCACTCCAGTATTCTTGCCTGGAGGATTCCAAGGACAGAAGAGCCTGGCTGGCTGTAGTCCATGGGGTCACAAAGAGTTGGACACGACTAAGCAACTAACGGGAGAAGGCAATGGCACCCCACTCCAGTACTCTTGCCTGGAAAATCCCAGGGCCGGGGGGGCCTGGTGGGCTGCCGTCTATGGGGTCGCACAGAGTCGGACACAACTGAAGCGACTTAGCAGCAGCAGCACCAGCAAGCAACTAACACTTTCACTTTTCAGAAAGAAAGATCAATTCTTTGTCTCTTTCATGGAAAAATCTTTTCTGGAGCCCTTATCCCCACCTTACTCTACCTTCTAGTAATAGAAATTAGTCACATGTCTGTTCCTTTACTGACAAGAGAGAAGAAATGACCGTGAGCAGCTCGGACCAATCACCTGGATTTAAGTAGATGTATATATATAATGTTTGTGTGTAATCTGAATTACTTTGCTGTACACCAGAAACACATGTTATAAATCAGCTATACTTCAGTTTTTAAAAAAGTTTCATTCCTTTTAAAATGTGAATTATTCTGTCTCTCTCTTTGTATATTTTATTTATCCAGTCACCCACCAGTGGACATTTAGGCTGTTTCCACCTTTTTAGGTATTGTGAAAAGTCTTGCTCATTTTACAAATTTCTGGTCATGTCTCTGTTTTCAGTTCTTCAGGGTATATGGCCAGAAGTGAAATTGCTAGATCATGATAATTGCATGTTTAATTCTTTTTAGAAACCAAGTTGTTTTTGTTTTTGTTTTTAACTTAACAGGATATCCACATGAAAGCTTCTCCTTTTTAACCCCAAAGCTGAATATTTCACCCTCAGGAGGGCAAATACTTCCCTCGTATCAATGAGTTACCTTCTCTCTCATTAAAGCAGAGATAAAAACCATTAATTCCAACAGGGCATTCTGTTACAGAGAATAGAGGGAAACACTGAATAAGGTTATGCTGCATAGATGGAAATTTAGGACATGAGATGAAAAGTAGAAGTAGAGAGACAGAGAGAAAGCAGCTAGAAGATGAGTGTGGGACTGTGGCATGAAGACCCACCAGCTCTAAGGGTCCCTGGAGTGACCCTGAACAGAGAATTCTTCATTAATTCTGGAGTCCAAAAAGCCTGACCCATTTACAACTGCTTGGTTGTTTTTTTTTGTTTTTTTTTTTCATGAAATCCCATGTTACATATTTTTCTCTGATCACATGCATAATAATTGTGACTAAAAGGAAAAACCTCTATCTCTATATTCACAACACTCCTGACACCAAATGTGTGGGTTTTCCATACCAATCAATTTTCCAAGTCTCTCTTGTCTCTCCCCAACTAGATATCCTACAATTCAATTATGACACTAACTGCTGACAGTTAGCACAGGCCCCGAGGTTAAGGAATCAGTCCCACAAAGCTGCCCCTAGCTTCAGACACCAGTCACAAGCAGTGGGTCCAGGTTTTGACTTGACTACACACTGGGGTTCCTGTGACCCCTTCCCCAGGTTCAGTAATTTACTATAATGGCTCACAGAACTCAGGGAAACATGTTTACTGATTGATTGTAAGGGATAAGAGACAAGAACAGTCAGGTGAAGAGGTACATAGGGCAAAGTCTGGCAGGGGCCCAAGTGCAGGAGCTTCTGTCCCCGTGGAGTTGGGGTGTGCCACTCTCCCAGCACGTAGAAGTGTCTGCCAATCAGAAGTTCTCCAAGCTCCATAGTTTAGGTTTTTATGGAGGCTTCATCACATAGGCATGATGGGTTATTAACTCAATATCCAGCCCCTCTTCTTTCCCTGGAAGATGAGGGGGTGGGACTGAAAGTTTCAAGCCTCTAATCATGGCTTGGTCTTTCTGGTGACCATCCCCTATCCTGAACCTATCGAGTACCCCACCAAGAATGGCCTCATTAGGACAAAAGTTGTTCCTATCACCCAGGGAATTCCAAGAAATTTAGGAGTTCTGTGTCAGGAACCAGGAGCTGAGACCTAACATATATATTTCTTATTATATCACAGTGACCCAGTGTGACTGAGTATTTATTCCTCACAATCAAACAAGCTTACTAAAATAGTCTCATTATCTTGGCCCCTGTCAAACTGACAGCATCTTCACGTCAAAGATGTTGACCTGCTTCTGCCCTTTCTGTGGAGTCACTGATGTGGCTTTCATCAGGGTAGTCTCAGTCCGGCTTAAGAGCTCCAAGCCACATGAAGAAGTCAATGGAATGGATAGAAACTGGGATCAGGTCACCAGGCTGGGGCCGGACACATGGAGATGGTGACATGTAACAGAGCAGGTACAACAAAGAGGAAGTGAGGACCCGAGCTGAGAGTGGGCCAGGAGGCTGAGCTCCAGGAGGTTCCATGAAGAAGAGTTGGGGACATCACCCCAATTCTCTTCTGCTAAAAGAGGGTGAGGGTGTTGGGGAAGTCCATGATTTGAAGATCTGTGAACCTCTCCCTGCCATTTCATTGCTCTTATCAAAACGCTCACTGCCCACTTTATCCAGTCAAACTTAATTTCCCTTGTCTGTCTCTTTTTCATTCCCACCCCCATTTCTCTTATGCCTAAACAGCCTCCTACTTAGCATCTGCCTACCCAGGAAATTGCCTTCCTTTCCATTGCACCTGCCACTTAGTTTCTCCAAAAAAGTGAAAGCTGAATAATTATACTTCTTCTCCCAAAGCATACCTCTTCATCCCAAATGTCTCTGGGTTGCCATACATGATAAAAGGTCTCTGATTGACTGATTTTCCTTAAAGGAATTAACATGAGATTACTCATTAAAAGCACCATGCCTGGTACATAGTAGTGTTTGGTGAATTGCAGCTGTTAATTAATAGTGATATGTTCCTAATTATAGTAACAATAATAAGAAGAGGATATAAGATCCTAGAAGACAGGGACAGTGGTTGCTCTTTGCCCAGGTTCAATAAGTCAATATTTAAAGATTTAATTTTAGCAGAGGTAATACATTTTTCTGCCATGCCTAACTTCTTCTAGCTCAAACTGAAACCAGCAGCCCCTGCCCTTCATATCCCTGCTACTGCTGCCGCTAAGTTGCTTCAGTTGTGTCCGACTCTGTGCGACCCCATAGACGGCACCCCACCAGGCTCCCCTGTCCCTGGGATTCTCCAGGCAAGAACACTGGAGTGGGTTGCCATTTCCTTCTCCAATGCATGAAAGTGAAGAGTGAAAGTGAAGTCGCTCAGTCGTGTCCGACTCTTAGCGACCCCATGGACTACAGCCTACCAGGCTCCTCCGCCATGGGATTTTCCAGGCAGGAGTACTGGAGTGGGGTGCCATGGCTGATTTGATGAGGGTGGGCAACTGCCAAGCAGAGCCAGACCATTGGCTGGCCAGTGACCAATTGGGGTCTCTCTATCAAGAGTATAAATTAGACTTCCCTGATGGTCCAGTGGTTAAGAATTCACCTGTCAATGCAGGGGGCACGAGTTCAATCCCTGGGCCAGGAGGATCCCATGTGCTGGGGAGCAGCTAAGCCCATGCCCCACAACAACTGAGCCCATGCTTTAGAGCCCATGCTCCAAAACAAGAGAAGCCACCACAATGAGAAGCTCGTCTACCATAATGAAGAGTAGCCGCTGTTCGCTGCAACTAGAGAGAGCCTGTGCACAGCAACAAAGACCCAGTGCAGCTAAAAATAAAGACACATTATTTTAATGTTTTTAAATTTTTAAAAATGAGTATAAATCAAGAGGCAGTGACATTAAGGGATCAAGCAAAAAGAAGAGCAATAGAGTAAAAGTCCTCCAAGTCTAACTGATGTGGTCCCTGAAATCACTCTGGTTCTTGCCCTTCCTAAGGCTATAGCTTTTCTAGGACATACCATTAGAACTATGTCTTTAATATGCAAATCATTTTCTGGAACTAACTTGAATAAGTGGTTCTAGGCACACCTCACAACTCTGCTACTTCTATGTGATTGGAAGAAAGTTATTTAACCTCCTTGAGCCTTATTTTCCCCATCTGTAAAAGGCGATGCTAATACCTACCTTATGGTGCCCTGGTGATTAAGTGAGACACTGCACTCTCAAACTAGCATTTAGCAAGGATGGACATCCTTGTTTTATTTTTTTCCCTTCTCTGCCTAAAGGCCATTGAAAATGTCCTGATGCAGGCACTGTTATCAGTTAGGATAAGATCTCAACTGCATGCGTTAAAGACATCAAATAACAGTGGCCTAAATAAGGTAAGGGAGAAGGCAATGGCACCCCACTCCAGTACTCCTGCCTGGAAAATCCCATGGACGGAGGAGCCTGGTAGGCTGCAGTTCATGGGGTTGCTAAGAGTCGGACACGACTGAGCGACTTCACTTTCACTTTTCACTTTCATGACTGGAGAAGGAAATGGCAATCCATTCCAGTATTCTTGCCTGGAGAATCCTATGGACAGAGGAGCCTGTTGGGCTGCCGTCTATGGGGTCGCACAGAGTCGGACATGACTGATGCGACTCAGCGGTAGCAGTAGCAGCAAATAAAGTAAAAATGGATTTCTTTCTCACATACAGTCTGGATGACAATGGTCCAGGGCTGGTATGGCAACTCTGAGCAATGAGTTCATCAGGGATCCATCTCTAGGCTCCCTTACTAGCATCGTCCAAAATGACTGCCCATCAGAGTCAGATTCCAAATAGAAGGATGGAAAAAGGAGGAAAGGAGAAAGAAAGGGAATGGCATGTTCTTCCCCTCAAGAGCACAGCCTGTCACTGCCACTTGTGGCTCATTAGTTAGAACTTAGTCACGTGGCCACACCTCCTTGCAATAGAACATGGGAAATGTAGTCCTTATTCTCTTTGACCATGTTCCTTGCTTAAAATCTGATGGGGGGTTTTCTTACTTTTATTGAGAAAGGAGAATGGATATTGAAGGACAACCAAGAGTTCTTGCCACTGGTACCAATGAAATGGTCTTATGACCTGGAGCTGAGTAGCCTGAATGAGTAGCCTCTTCCATGTATGAGTTTCCCTAGTAGTTCAGTTGGTAAAGAATCTGCCTGTAATGCAGGAGACCTGGGTTCAATCCCTGGGTTGGGAAGATCCCCTGGAGAAGGAAATGGCAACCCACTCTAGTACTCTTGCCTGGAGAATTCCATGGACAGAGGAGCCTGGCAGACCACAGTCCATGGGATTGCAGAGTCAGACACTACTATGCAACTATGTTCATGCTCATGTTCATGCATGGAAGGAAATTTTTATGTTCACAGGGAACCTGGTCAGCTATAAGGCGTGTCATATGGCCCAGCCAGGGAAGAGCTCTATAGAGAATTTATTTGCCCAGGTAAAATGACCTGATAGTGTTTTTGCAGAGGAAATTGTTGTTGTTCAGTCGCTCAGTTGTGTCTGACTCTTTGCCACCCCATGCACTGCAGCACGCCAGGCTTTCCTGTCCTTCACTATCTCCTGGAGTTTTCTCAGACTTATGTCCATTGAGTTAATGATACCATCCAACCATCTCATCTTCTGTTGTCCCCTTCTCCTCCTGCCCTCAATCTTTCCCAGCATCAGAATCTTTACCAATGAATCGACTCTTCACATCAGGTGGCCAAAGTATTGGAGCTTCAACTTCAGCATCAGTCCTTCCAATGAGTATTCAGGTTGATTTCCTTTAAGATTGACTGATTTGATCTCCTTGCTGGCCAAGGAACTCTCCAGAGTCTTCTTCAGCAACACAGTTCGAAAGTGTCAGTTCTTCGGCACTGGGCCCATATGATTTCATCTAGCTTGGCAACTTTCTCACAATCTTTTCCCCATCCTTTTGTTTATTAATTCAGACAACACATGTTTATTGAACACCTACTATGTGAAAGGCTCTGTGTCGAGAGCTGGGTGTATGCAGTGTGGTGGTATAGTCTGGCCGGCTACAGTCCATATGGTTGCAAAGAGTTGGACATAACTGAGCAATTAAGCAAAAGCAACTTATCTAAACCAGTGGCTTATTACAGGGGTAATTGTGTACCCTCAAGGAACATTTGGCAACGTTTGGAGACATTTTTAGTTATCATGATTGTGGGAGTGCTGAGTGAGTGAGTAAAAGTCACTCAGTCGTATCTGACTCTGTGTGACCCTGTGGACTTTACAGTCCATGGAATTCTCCAGGCCAGAATACTGGAGTGGATAGCCATTCCCTTCTCCAGGAGATCTTCCAAACCTAGAGATCGAACCCAGGTCTCATGCATTGCAGGCAGATTCTTTACCAGCTGAGCCACCAGGGAAATGCTACTGGCATCTAATGGTCAGGGATGGTGCTAAACATCTGGCAATACACAGATCAACCCCCTACACAAAGACTTTTCTGGTCCAAAATGTCAGTAGTGCCCAGAGCTGAGAAAATCTGGTCTATATGGTGTTGTCGCCTCAGCTCAAAGTTCAACTGTAAATGGTGAAACCAAGGGCCACAGTGTAAGACACGTAGTAGGTGCTCAATGAGTGTTTGAAAACCACATGAATGAGTGAATGATAAAATGAATGATCATATCTTATGTTTGTAATTTGGCCAAGTGCCTGGTACAGGGCTGTGTTAGAATGGCTGTTCATAAATGGTTATTGACTCATTTCTCTAAATGTCCCTGCTGAAGAGCACCTGGGCAGCAGCTGGGAACGAAGTCTTGCTGGCTGGGGGCCAAGATGGCCTCACAGCACCGGTTTGGGGTTACAATCAATTGCTGCGGGCAGCCACAGAGTGACGGAGCTGACAGTGTTTCTCCACATAATGATGGATTCATTGTCTTATCTCCTGCCCTTCTTCTCTCAGACTCTCTGCAGAGAAGGGTTTATAGGGCTGAGCTGAGAGCTTGTGGGTTTAGCTCTTTAGGAAAAGGAGGAAAAAATGAACCCAGACTGAGGATTATTGTTCATATGTTTGAGGATCAAGAGCCAGTCAGAATTAGAGACAGAGATGGAGGGGAGGGGGCTTCCCAGGTGGCTCAATGGAAAAGAATCCACCTGCCAAGGCAGGAGACTCAGGTTCCACCTCTGGGTTGTAAAGATCCCCTGGAGAAGAAAATGGCAACCCACTCAAGTGTTCTTGCCTGGGAAATCACATGGACAGAGGAGCCTGGCAGGATACAGTCCATGGGGTTGCAAAAAGAATCAGATATGACTTAGTGACCAAACAACAACAACATCATAGAAGGCTGGGGGAGCCAGACTCTGCTCATCACTACACTTTTTCTAATTCATTTATAAAACAAATATTTAATGTGTCAGCAACTCTTTGGGGGGTTTATGTGAGTTAACTAAAGAGATCAAAATCCCTCTCCTCTTGGAGTTTATATTCTAAAGAAACAGGCTGAACAGTGTATCCTAAAATAGTGTGTGTGTGTGATTTTCCTATGGAGAAAATTCAAACGAGGTAGGGAAATAAGATGTATTGAGGGATGAACTTAACACTACCTCTATCTAGTTCCAAAACGTATTCTTTTAAAAATATTATTTATTTACATATTTATTTGGCTATACCAGGTCTTAGTTGCAGCCCGTGAGGTCTTTAGTTGTGGCATGTGAACTCTTAATTGTGGCATGAGGGACCTAGTTCCCTGACCTAGGATTGAATCCTGGCCCCCTGCTTTGGGAGCATGGAATCTTAGTTACTGGACCACCAGGGAAGTCCCCCTGTTTTCAGTTCTTTCAGGTGAAAACCTAAGAGTGGAATTGCTGGGTCGTATATTTAACTTTTTGAAGAACCACCAACTATTTTCTCCAGCAGCTGCACCATTTTACATTCCCACCAGCAATGTCTGAGGGCTCTAATTTCTCTACAACGCCAACACTTGTAATTTTCCATTTTGTAAATAACAGCCATCCTAGTGGTATGAAGTGGTATCTCATGTGGCTTTGATTTTGAACTGAACTGAATGCAGATTATTAGGTGTTGAGCCTTTTTTCATGTGCTTATTGGCCATTTTTATGTCTTCTTGGAGAAACATCTGTTTAAGTCTTCTGTCCACTTTTGAACTGGGTTTTCTGTCTTTTGTCATTGAGATGTAAGATTTGAGAGTGAATTTTTAAATAGGGCAGTCACAAAAGGCCTCCCTTAGGAAGATGACATTGTTTTTTTAAAACGATATTTATTCATTTGGCAGCACTGGGTCTTAGTTGCGTCATGCGGGATCTTTGATCTTCATTGGAGCATGTGGGATCTTTAGTTATGGCCGGCGAACTCTTAGTTCCACGACCAGAGATTGAACCTTAGCCACCTGCATTGGGAGTGGGAAGTCTTAGCCACTGGATCACCAGAGAAGTCCAGAAGTGTTACCAAAAAAGTGTGTGGGGTCCAGCTGCTCACCACTCAAAAGCCAATAAACAGGCCAGGTTGGTGAAAAGGAAAGTTTACTTTATTTCAGATGCCGGCAACTGGGTGGAGGGGAGGGCAGACATCTGTCCAAAGGCCAACTCCCTCCCCCTACACTGAAAACCAGTGGGGCAAGAGCTTTTATAGACAGAAGGACGGGCCTACATGTAGAAACAGCACAGTCACCTCTTACAGTCATCTTCAAATTGGTCATTGGGGTCTGACCAGCATCATCTTGATTGTTTTAGACACAGTTAGTCTTCAATTCCAGGATCCATTTGTTCCCATTTCTTTGAGGCCAGTTCTCAGAATTGTGGCAGCTTATGTCGTGGGTACAATCTGGTCATCGTATAGCTAACGTCTTCACCCTGGTGTTCTAGTCTAGATAAGACAGATCACAGGCTGTGGCTCAGAATATTATCTATAGCCCTTGAGAAAGAACTAAAGGTCCTTGACTATGTTTAATGTCTACATTATTATTTTTTGGTCTCCATTGTTTTCCTTTGTTTCTATATTTCTCATTTCTTTAATTAAACTTATTCTTTGACTAAAGTTTTCTACAGACAAAAGGCAGACAGAGGACATGGGGTGGTGGAGGGTGGGGCGGGAAGGACCATAGGGTCCTGTTCCATTTTAGAAGATGACTTTAAAAATATTTTTATTTATTTATTTTGGCCTGTGCTGGGTCTTTGTCGCTGTGCTCAGGCTACTCTCTAGTTGTGATGTGCGGGCTTCTCGTTGTGGTGGCTTCTCTTGTTGCAAAGCACAGACTCTAGAGTGCAGCCTCAGTAGTTGGGGCTCCCAGGCTTAGCTGCCCAGATGCATGTGGAATCTTCCTGGAGCAGGGGTCAAACCCATGTTCCCTGCATTGGCAAGTGGATTCTCAACCACTGGACCACAAAGGAAATCCAGAAGATGACCAAGTGAAGACCTTAGGAGGTGAGGGAGCAAGCCCTCTGGATGCCTGGGAAGAGCATTGCACACAGAGGGAACAGTGAGTGCAAAGGCCCTGAGGAAAGTCATTTTCACTTGTCTTTAACTCTATTTTCCTGTCTGTTAATGGGGAAGAATAAGACCATGAAGACAATATCACATAAAATATTGGCAAATTATCAACACCTGGGCTTGCTCACACTTGAATAAGGTACAGCTAACCCTTCAATGGGGGCTTCCTAGGTGGCTCAGTGGGTAAAGAACCTGCCTGCAATGCAGGAGATGCTGGAGATATGGGTTTGATTCCTGGGTTGGGATGATCCCCTGGAGGAGGGCACGGCAAACCACTTCAGTACTCTTACCTGGAGAATCCCATGGACAGAGGAGCCTAGCGGGCTACTGTCCATAGATCTCAAAGAGTTGAATGCGACTGAGCACAGCACAGCACACAGCCCTTCAATAACACAGGAGTTAGAGGCACCGACCCTGTGCATAGCTGAAAATCCCAGTGTAACTTACAGTCAACTCTCCATATCTGTGGTTCATCCACATCTGCAGGTTCAATCAACAACAGTATTCACTATTAAACAAAGTCCTCATGGAAGTGGGTGAGGGCAGTTCAAACCTATTCAAGGGTCAACTATACTTCTCAGAGCTTCAATCTGTTCACTTGTAAAACAGGAATAATAATTGCTATCTACATCACAGTGTTCTTTCAAGAATCAAATGAAATAATATACCCAGTCAGGGCCTGGCACATAGTCATGCTCAGAAATGGATTTGAACCTAGATCAGGAGGACTTCAAATCCTGAAGCCTCCAGGAATAAAATGATTTGTAGGAGAGTCTGAGGGGTTTCGTGGCTGGAGGCCTGCAGTCGAGCCTGACACAGACTACCATATACCCTCCTCTGTGCTCCTTATGTTTTTAAGAATGTGATTTGTTTATATACTGACACCAGTCAGGGGGATTAGAGTCTGAATGCTAGCTTTTACCAAGTGACTTTAGGCAAATTTCTTAAACTCTTTGAACTCAATTTTCTCATTTGTGCCTCAATATTGTTGACAGAATTGAAGAGCATATATGTGTCATAGGAGAATTGACAGATAATGTATATGAGTGTCAATGGCATGTGTTAGGTGTTCAATAATTTCTTTCTTTCATTGCTTCATCCTGTCTGTCTGCCCAGCAAATGCCATCCGAGGCATTAAAAAACGCCACAAGATTACCTTTAATCATCCCTTCAACACATGTTGCCATGATGTTTTGCTTTTTTTTTTGTTTTGTGGCAGTCATAATATGGGCTTTGGGGTCTCACGTGAGAGTTGAGATCACGGTTCCTGTTCTTACCAGCTGTTGGACCTTGAGCAAGAGTCTTAACCTCTCTGAGCTTTAGTTTCCTGGCCTACCTTACAAAGCAGTTGTAAGGATCTGAGATCATTTTTGGTAAAGCATCCAGCACCCAACAGGACTTGTAGCCTCAGGGCCAATGGAGGGCACCTTGGTATGAAGAAAAGCTTGGGAGTTCCAAGCAGTTTGGGTGGTGAGGGAAGAACAGGAGAGAAAAATCCCAGACTGTCTAGAAAATCTGAGAACCTAGCAAGACTGAAGCATAATGAGTGAGTTTCTAGTCCTCATTTTTCTCCCTTTGGAAAAGGCTAAGAATCAGGAGTCCCTAGTGTTCTGTCCAAGGCTAGCTCTGTGCCCTCAGGCAAGTGCGGTTCCCTCTCTGAACCTTCCCTGGCGTCCCTCTGGGACCCTCTTCTCTTTATCCATCTGTGGCACCACTAATGACCAGTAGAGGGTAGCGGTGAACTATGGAGTCTTTGCCTCCAAGTCTGTTTTGCTTGCCTTCTTCCTATAGTCCCGCCTGGGACAAGAAAATTGTGGGAAATAGTAATATGTTTCTCTTTTTCAAAGAGCCACATTTTATCCTCAGTGCACAGTCAGAATGAGGTCTTGCCATAGTACAAAAATGAGAAAGCAGAACCTCAGAAGCATAAGAAATTTAATCAACAGAAAATTTTGGTCATACCACATCTGAAATTTAGAACATTCCAGTGCTAGAAACAGCATTGCTGTATGTCTTGTCTGCTTAGTATTGATAACTTACTATCTACTTTATGGTTCAGGAAGTGTTTTCTGATCCTCAGTATCAGGGGATTCTCCTCTTGTTCTCCCCAGCTTACAGATGAGCAAACTGAGGCGTCTAGAGGTTATGTTATTTGGCTTAGTATTTTCTTAACTTAAAAGCACCATCTGAGAGACTGGTAGACTCCCCAAAATATTAGCTTAACAACTATAGACATTGGTGTTTTGCAGCAGTTTTCATATGGTGGGACCTAGTGGGTTCAACTCCAGATATTGCTCGTTTTGCAAAAGAAATTAAGCTCCTCTCGTTGTCTCAGCATCTCTACAGGTTATCAGCAATTTCACATGGCACTGGAAACTATTTTAGATCAGCAGTGGTACTCAAAAGAGGCTATCAAGTGATACACCTGTCCCAAACTCCAGATTCTGATATTTACCCTCAACCACCATTTTGGCCTTACCCCGTGGCATGTGGGATCTTAGTCCCCTAACCAGGGTTGGAACCTGAACCCCCTGTGCTGGAAGCACAGAGTCTTAATCAGTGGACCACCAGGGAAGTCCCCAGATTATCACTTTTTGGATGGTCCTTTTATTGTATGTGTGTGCAGTGTCTTTAACAGACCCCTGGGTTGGTTAAGATGCTGTAACAGAAAGGCACAACTCACATGAGCTTAAACATTAAGGAAAGTTTTTACTTCATACAACAAGTAAACTCCAAGTTGGCACATGCAACAACTCAACATTAGCAGAATTATCCTGCCTCCGAATGTCAGTAGTGCTGAGGTTGAGAAACCCTGGGTTGGACTGATCAGTGCAGGGCTTGGGGCTGGAATCTTCTTCCATGAAGCACGTGGCAGTGAGGAAGAGGCAAAGGACACCACATAAAATCGAGGTTTGGAGAGTCTGAAGGAGGAAAGGAGGACTGGCTTTGGGGAAGGGAATGGACAGTCTCTAAGCCCTGTTGCTGTTATTACTAACATGGCTTCCAGTGAGCTCCAACTAGCTCTTACACTATCTGTGCCCTCTTGCGGGGAGTTAGGAGGCGTATCAGAATTAACCCTTAGTCCTTGCCTTCACTGTGCTTATAGTCTAGATGTTTAAACCAGACTCACATTACTGCCTTTTATCATAATCTTTTTCTTAATTGTAGAAAATACTGAAAGGAATTAAGAAAAGCCAGAATCACCCATAACCCATCAAAATAGCTACCACTAACATTTTTGTTTATTTCATTCTAGTCTTGACCCCGCTTTCTAATTATTGCAATTCATGTAAATTATCTCTGCATTCATTCATTCAACAGCTATGGAGTTGAGTGCGGGTATGTGTCATTCAGATCCTCACTGTATTAGGAGTTCCCAGAAAAACAATTTCACTGAAGCCCAGAATGCTTGAATAGGTGAGGCTTTACCTGGGTCTTGAAGTCAGTTTGAATGAAGAAAGAGGGTCTGAAGATGGCCTTCCAGTGAGAGGAAGGGAATGACCCAGGAAAAAGGCAGGGCAGGTGGGAGTAGAGAAGAAAACTGATGCATATTGGGAAGGCTAGAGGGAAGGAGTCAGTGGTGGGGAAGAGCCTAGGTGTAATGAACATGGTTCTTTGTCCGTCTAGAATTCATCTCCCTTCTGATAACAGCACCTGCTTTTCCTTTGGGGCATCTCTCCTCCACTGTCAAACAGAAGCTTCTGTTTGGTTGTAGCTAACCCACCCCCTTGTTTGGAGGTGGTCAATCAAAACACCACATTTCTCTGGCCAGTGATTGGCCCAAGGGTGCATGGCTAGATCAGGCCAATCACGATCAATGAGACTTAGTTCCTGTTTGTCCCTGCTGGTCTCAAAAAAGCAGCTCTTTTTCCATTGGATTGGAAAGTAACAGATGAAGCTTATCTTGCCGTTTTGAGTGGAATGGCTGCCTGAGAATAAAGGCAACGCAGTAAAGCGTCGATAAAGAGAAATGGAGAAGGATTGACAGAGTCCTTGGGACAACAGTTGAGCTCCTACATCCAGTTGTGCTTAAAGCCTATGGCTCACTTGGATTAGCTCATTAGTTACATGAGCTAAAAACTTGTCTTCTTGCTTAAGCTGGTTTCAGCAAACTTTGTGTCTTTTGCAACTAAAAGCTCTAAAACACTTTGCAGCCTAAAGTAATGGATAAAGTATCAAACTTAGAGTCAGAAGGACTTTGCTCTGCCACTAAGCAGCTGTGTTCTTGGGCACTGCCCTTCACCCCTCTAAGACAACTCCTCTCAAAAATGGAGAAAATAGGACTTCCCTGGTGGTTCAGTGGATAAGATCCACCTGCCAATTCAGGGAACACGGGTTCAATCTCTGGATTGGGAAGATCCCACATGCTCTGGGGAGTGGGCCACAACTACTGAACTCCACATGCCCTAAAACCCATGCCCTGCAACAAGAGAAGCCACTGCAGAGAAGCCAGCGCACCATAGAGAAGAGTAGCCTCCACTCACTGCAGCCAGAGAAAGCCTGTGTGCGGCAACAAAGACCCAGCACAGCCAAAAAAAAAAATTTTTTTTAAACAAAGAAGTATTTTTTTAAACTACACTTAAATAAATGGAGGAAATATGAGCCTCTTGGGTTATTAGAAGTGAATGACAGTGCTTTGCCAACTGAAAGGAAGTAAAAATGTAGAGACCTGTTATAAAATTGCAGGGATAATTTTAGGAAGAAGATTTGAGAAGGGCTAAAAAAGGATGACAAGCTTAAAGGTAAACTTGGATGCTACGGGCAGCAGAAGATGATTTAAGAGACTGATAAAGGAGCAGGTACAAGAAAGAACGTAGGGTTCCTCGTCTACACTCTCCAATTCAATAGGTGCATGAGACGAAGGAACGTCATCCTGTGAAGAACGGCAGCACAAAGGTGATGGTAATCAGCAACTGACACCAGCTTCATGGTAGGAAGTGACGAGCACTGTGACAAACAGGTCAGTGCACGTCCCATCTGAAGGAGGCAGCCTCTTCTCAACTTCAGCCAGTCTGCCATACAGCATATCCCGATTTCCTAAAATTTCAGTGGAACCCAGAAATCCAGACAGTCCCAATGAATAGAACTGAGTGTCACTGGTTTTGACTCTTCTCCTCCTGAAATATCTCAATGTTGGTTTGTTTGTTTAGCATTCTGTGAGCCAAACACAACTAGTCTATCTGTCAGACTTAGCTCTGGAGGTGCTAGTTTTTTGTTTCTTGGGTAGATGCCAAGATGAATCTTAGTGGGAAGGATGAGAGGGTGGCTAGTAGGGAGATATCTGTACAAAACAGAAAGTTTGTGCAGGAGGAGCTCCATCTTCTCCTGAGAAGCAATTCTGTGAACATCTGTTGAATCCTCACATGAACCTTATGAGATAAGGCAAGTTAATTCTATTACGTGGATGGGGAAACTGAGGCTCAGAGAGTGCTCACATCCATAGACTACAAACTGGACCCTCAAGGCTGCACTCTTTACCTCCTCACTGATGGTACCAAGTTGGGGCTGACTTCGAAGTTCACCAAAAGCTCAAGACATTGCAGAGAAAAAGGAACCCTTTTGCTTCAAGGATGCCCAGCTGGCATTGTTACCCACTGCATCTCCAGCGCCTTTTCAATCTCCTTGTCTTAAGGAGAATGTAGCTACTGGGCAGCACTTCTCTGAGGACGTGGCAGCCATGGAGTGCACTGCTCAGAGCTCCTGCAGGAGAGCTCTGCTTTGAAGAGCATGGTTGCCTGACAGCACTAGTCACCCCTCTGGATCCACCAAGTTCATGCCAAGGTCATACCTCCCCGGAGCTGCTCCCAGACAATGACGGTGCTAGTGAAGCCTCACTGCTGCCCGACCTGGAATCCCTCTTCAGCTGACTGTGGCTGGGGAACTCCCGTTGAGCATGGCCAAAACTTTCTTAGAACTGTGCTGCTGTCCAAGGCTCTTCCTACCCTATCCTCCCGTCCCCTTCTCCTGCCAAAGGTATCAGACCAGCCTCACAATCTGAATAGTCTCTTGCCTACCCTCGCTCCCTTCCCCTTTATCCTTCATAGGCATAAATAAATAAATCCTCAGTACGTCTCTTGCAAATCTATGCCCATCTTAGCACCTGCTTCTCAGGGGATCTGAACACAGATGACTTCCATTTTGTGAAATGAGCCAGTGAAGTCTACAATCATACAAATTGAGAGTCATCTGTTAGAACAAGGAAACAGGGTTTCTCACTGTAATGATTAGGCCCATGGGCTTTGGAATCAGAATGATCAGGGTGTAAGCCCTACTCTCCAGTGGTATGACCTTAAGGAAGTTTTATAACCCACTCTGAGTCTCTACTTCCTCATTTGTTGAAAAAAGTGATTCTCAAAAAAAAAAGTGATTCTCAACCAGAAGTGATTTGTCCCCCAGGAATATCTGACAATGTCTAGAGGTGTTTTTTGGTTGTTACAACTGGAGGAACTGGAGGGGGGTGAGTATCGCTACTGATGTCTAGTGGGTAGAGGCCAGCGTGTGCATGCTAAGTCACTTCAGTTGTGTCCGACTCTGTGCGACCCCATGGACTGCAACCTGTCAGCTCCTCCATCCATAGGATTCTCCAGGCAAGAATACCGCATTGGATTGCTATGCCCACCTCCAGGGATCCTCCTGACCAGTGTCTCCTACATCTCCTGCACTGGCAGGCAGGTTCTTTAACCACTAGTGCCATCTGGAAAGCCCTGGGTAGAGGCCAGGGATATTGGGAAGTATCCTACAGTGCAAAGAGCAGTCTCCCCAGCAAACACACAGCAAAGAATAATCCAACCCCAAATGTCCATAGCTCTGAGGCTGAAAACCCTGTATGCAATGGAGATGGTAAGGGTAGCTAATTCTAAAAGCTGTTGTAAGGATCCAGTGGGATCATATGTTCAATATCTGTCATTTCTGTTCCCCTCAGTTCAGTTCTGTTCAGTCGCTCAGTTGTGTCCGACTCTTTGCGACCCCATGAATCACAGCACGCCAGGCCTCCCTGTCCATCACCAACTCCCGGAGTTCACTCAAACTTACGTCCATCGAGTCAGTGATGTCATCCAGCCATCTCCCTTGTAAACTCCACAATGGCAGGGACCAGATGATTCAAGATCAACATTTGATATCACTAATGACTAGAACATGGAAGGTACTAAGTAAATTATTATGAATTAAAATACTTATCAGATGAGTGCAGATCAACAAATGGTAACTGTTATTATTATTGATGTTATTATTTTTACAATTATCATAATCATCAACACAGTCTTTTCAGACCCTGACTCAATGCATGGGGCATAATTGGTCCTCAGTATTTGTTGAATGAGTGAATGAATGAATGAATGAGAAGTGAAGGGGTATTTACTCATTAACTGCTAATTTATGTGCTTTAGAGAGATATTGGAAACTCTTGGGAAACAAGCCCAGTCTTTTTTTTTTTTTTCCAAAGAGGAATTTCTGTTCGTCAAAGAAATGACTTGAGAGGATTGAGACCTCAGCCAGCCAGAGTCACGGGCCTAACTCAAAGTCATGTAGAGTTTAGGACGCACATCTTGCTTGGCTTAGGCAAAAAAGGAAAACGGGCCAGGTTTTGTGCGAACTCGCTGTGAAACAAGAGCTGTTTTCAGGGCTCAGGAACACGCTCTGTCCCATGTTTAATTTCTTCCATCTGTCTGGTATCTGACCTCTGCTGCCCTCTAAGCCATTGCCACACATTGTCTGCGCACGTTCCCATATAAGGTGATCTCTCTCTTTCTTTCTCTTCCTCTCTTCCCCTCTCCCTCTCTTTCTCAGGGTTGGGCTGCCGCAGCACTTCCTCCACCCTGCTCTCTCTCAGCCTTCCCTGGCAAGCTCTGCAGTGAGGATGGATGGCTGGAGAGCGGGAAGGGGCAGGGGGCTGCCAAGGAATGTGGCAGGTTTATTTTTGTTCGGGCTGCATTCTTTGCCAGGCCTGCAGTCCCCAGCCACTTGGGGATGTCACATGCCGATAAGACAGTGGGGGGTGACTGAGACCTGTGGCTCAGATCTGCAACACCCCAGGTGTGAGACATCGTCACGGAATGGGGAGGGCAGGGAGTGGGGTAGGCAGGGACTCTGAGGTCATGGGACTTGCCTCTTCCCACTGCCCTGTGCCTGATTCCCGGAAAGAAGTCTAATCCTTCAGAGAAGCAATTGCAGGAATTGAGATCTGTAACCACGTAGGCCGATCTCTGGGCAAAACCCAGCATCTGTGGCTGAGTGGAGAAGAGCCCGGTGTCAGGGTGAAATTATTAGCTGTGTGACCTTGGGTAAACTGACTGACTTCTCTGACTCTCAGTTTCCTTATCTGTCAAAATAATATCAACAAATCTACTTGATAGTATTCTAGTATCATAGTGTAAAGTAAACTTCATGTGGCAGGAATTATTATCTATTTTGTTCACTGTTGTTTCACCAGCACACAATAGCAGCTCAAGTGCATTAAACAAATTAAGTGACATAGTTCTTTTAAATGCTCAGCACCCAGTAAATGATAACTTATTATTATTCAACAACAGATGCTTATTAAGCACCTATTAAGAGCCAGGCCTTGATAGGTACTGGGGATATAATGGTGAACAAGACAGACAAGGTCCCTGCCCTCAGAGAGCTTATATTCTAATGGGAGAGATATGTAGTAAAGTAAATTAAATTCTGAGAGTACCAAGTGCTATAGAAGATATTTAAAAAATGAATGTGGAAGAAGTGTGGAGTTTTAAAATATATATATTTACTTATTTGGCTGCATCAGATCTTAGTTGTGGCATGAGGGCTTCTCTCTAGTTGTGGCACGTGGGTTCCAGAGCAGTTGGGCTCAGTAGTTGCAGCATGCAGGCCTTGCTGCTCCATGGCATGAGGGATCTCAGTCCCTGACCAGGGATCGAACCCAAGTCGCCTGCACTGGAAGGCAGATTCTTAACCACTGGACCACCAGGGAAGTCCCAGAGTGTTTTTTTAAACCTTTTGACTGTGACTCACAGTAGAAATATGTTTATTGTGTCACCCAATGAACACACATGCACGTTTACTAAGCTGAAATAAAACTTTCACATAGTTGTGGTAGATTGTCTGTGAAGATGTCTACCAGGAATCTGGCGAACATCATTCCTGGTATGCACATGCCACTCCTGAGTCAGGAGATGGAGTCTAGAGAATTCCCTGGTAGTCCAGTGGTCAGGACTCTGCACCTAATAGGGTCCTGTGACTTGCTTTGACCAATAGAATGTGATGGAAATGACACTGTACTTGTTCTGGGCCTCAGCTTTAAGAGGCCTGGTGGCTTTCACTTTTAAGCCCCTACTATACAGCTGCCATGTAAAGAAGCCCAGGTTAGACCACTGAATGGTGAGGGACCACAAGGAGAAAGAGAAAGTCCACTTGAGGGAGAAATGGTAGCCAGTACTGAGGCCTCAGAAGGAGTGGAAACCATCTTGGATGTTCCAGCCCCCTCCCAGCTGAACTCAGTAACATGGTGACCCCAGGAGATACTACACAGAGCAGAAGAACTGCCCAGCTGAGCCCAGCTGACCCACAGACTTGCCGGGGGAAAGGTGTTGTTTTTAAGCCAATAAATTTGGACTGGTTTGTTATGCAGCAAGTAATATTTCTGACCAAAGAAGCATTTACCCTTGTTCTGTGTGATATGTTCTATTTCACTTCATTTCAGTTTTTAAAAATTTTAATCAAGACCCATTAACCCAGGTTTACCTGGTTGCCCAGTGGTTAAGAATCTGCCTCGCCGTGCAGGGACACCCATTCCACCCCTGGTCAGGTAAGGTACCGCATGCCCCGGGGTGGCTAAGCCCATGTGCAACAACTACTGAGCCTATGTGCTTGAGCCCAGGAACCGCAACTACTGAGCCTGTGTGCCGCAACTACTGAAGCCCACACGCCCTAGTGCCTGTGCTTTGCAACAGGAGAAGCCACTGCAACGAGAAGCCCGCTCACTGCAACTAAGAGTAACTCCCTGCTCTCTGCAACTAGAGAAGGCCCGCACAGCCACAAAGACCCAGCGCAGCCAAAAATAAATAATTTTTTTTTTTAAGAGCTGGGCATCCCCGTTTCTTAAAAAAAAAAAAAAAAAAAAAGACCCATTAAACTGATTTCAATACCCACTAGTAATGGGCCATAACCGACAGTCTGAAAAACACAGTGAAGGAAAATGACCCACAGATGTATCACTTTAAGTAACAGCGTCAGAAAAGGCCTCCCTGAAAATCTAACATCTGAGTTGTAATCTGGATGGGGAGAAGGAGCCAGGCTGGTGAAGATCTGGGGAAAGAACAGCCAGGCGCAAAGGTCTTGAGACAGGGACAGGTTTGGTGTGTCTGAGCAACTGAACGGAAACCAGTGGTCAGAAGAGCAGAGAAAGAAGGGAAATCTAGTGTGAAATCAGACCTTATACCAGGCAGCACCTGAGACTTCAGCCATTGAGAGCAAACAGCTTGGAAGATGTAAGGTGACCTCCTAAGGGCCTAACTACCCATCATTTTCTTTAAAAAATTGAAGTGAGATCTATGTAACATAAAACTAACCTTTTTAAAGGGAAAACACAGTGGCATTTGGTACATTCACAATATTGTGCAACCACTACCCCGGTCTGTTTCCAGATTTCCATCACCCTCAAAGGAAATCCTGTCCCCAAGAAGCAGTTGCTCCACAATCTCTCTAGTTCCCAGCCCCTGGCGATCACCAGCCTGCATAGTGTCTCTACAGGTTTGCCTTCTCTAGATAGTTTGTATAAATGGAGTCATACAATAGGTGGCCTTGGTGTCTCTAGCTTCTTTCACTGAAAGTGTTTTCAGGGTTCATCCCTGTTGCAACCTGTATCCATACTTCATTTCTTGTTGTGGCTGAATAATATTCTGCTGTGTGGTTATACCACCAGTTCTTTAGCCATCCATCCATTTGCCTGTCATTTTGATTCTATAATTTTATCTGTAGCACTCTTATAGACCTTGATTTGACGTCATCAGCCCAGAAAGGAGAAAAGGTCTTGGCAACATGAAGAAGCTTCATGCCCTGCTGTTCCTGGCCTTTTCTTGTCCCCTCCCATCAACGTTTTCCTGCATAATTCTGAGCTTTCTGATGGCCCAAAATGCAGCTTCACTGCTGATTACCCTTAAATACTCCCCCTGAATTCTATAAATACACCAACACTCAGCTGGGAAAAAAAGAACTTGAAAGGCATCTGAAATGAAAATATACTTTTTTCCCATCATCAGCCAAGCATTTTCTCTCCATCTTCTCTCTCTCTCTGATTCCAGGATAAGTGCTTGGATTTCAAACCATTAGCCCTACCTGGGAAAGAAAAGAACTTCCTTGGCAAAGCCCTCATAGGCAGAGAAAGCCAGACAGCATGTTAACCCTGGCCCTCCCACACAGAAAATCCCTTTGCCTCACACAGAAAATCATTTTGCCTCATCAGTGTGATTTACAGTCCTTTTTCCAGACTCCACTGATCTGGTTTTGAGCCAGTTTAGCCAGGCTGGTAACAATGGCTTTGGGATCATGCAGACTGGTGTTTGAATCTTGGCTCAGCTGTGTGACCTTGGGCCTTCTATTAACTCTCCAGGACACAATTTCCTTCGTTACAAAATGGAAAAAGCAATACTGTCCTTACAAATCTATCGTGAAGGTTAAATGAGATGATGTGGGTGTGGGCAGTATGCAGAAATGAAATTAGACCTAACTCAAGGAGATGCCTGGAACTTCAGCTGGAGAATCAGGGCAGCTTGGCCATGTGGAGGTGATTTGGTTGACCTGACAAGGCCTTTCTGCCCATCATTTTGATTGTGTAATTTGCTTTATAATTCAGTCCATCTGCCCCTCCAGATCTCCACCCTGACATTTTCTCCCTTGGAAGGCCAGTCTGCATGGATAATCTCAAGTGGTTGCCTGCTCCTTTGGTTCCCTGTCAGGTTTAGCCAACAGGAGGCCAAGCAGGAGATCAGAGGGTGGGAGGAGACTGAGGCCAAGACTGGCTGCACCTAGAGGTTGCTCCTCTGGAGCAACCTTCCCCCCACAGGGGCTGGGTTGGGCTTCTGGTACCTGGTCCCTTCTCTCGCTGCTTCAGGCTTAGGGACGCATGACTGCCTTTGTTGCTGGATGCTTGTTGGTTTCCCTAAACCCTGCCCACACCTTTATAAATAGTCCTTTGTTAAGCTCTCCGCCATTGCCCAGAATGTGCCATTTTTATCCTGCCAGGGAACTGACTGATACAGAGGTCACCCATTTTAGTTCACGTCTCAGATTTGCTGGAGGAAGTATGTTGTTTGATAATCAGCCGAAATCCAACTCTGAGCCCCCATTCTGTCAGTGCTGAGTTTCTCTGCCTCACACAGTTCCTGGGGGATGCCAAGGTTCTGGGTTTTTTGCCATGACAAAAGCCTCGGGGAATCACTCATAGTCTTTTGTCAATGGCCCATCACAGTGACTTACTGTGAGGTCACCCACCCATCATCCTGGGGTGCCTGGTCCTTTTAGGTCCAATGGAATTGATGCTTCCATGTGAGACCTGGGACAAAGTAAGCTTAGGTCACACTGGAAGCCACCAGATGGATGAAGTGGCCTCCTTGGGGGTATTTCCACCTTCTTAAGAGCTACCCCAAACTTACCACCTGTGCTGCTTTCCCAATCTTCTCAGCATCTCTCTTCTCTATTCTTACTCTGAACTTCCCTGTCTGCACTCACCCTGAGGACAACCAGTATAAGCTCCCCTAAAGACTTCAGACCTTTACGAAAGATGTAAGGGCAACTTCTAATTTTGGCCTGTAAAACTCAAGGTGATGCAGATTGTTTCAAGAGGAGGGGAAACAGAAGGAGTACACACATAAATTAATATTTTAATAAATTCTGACACATACATGAATTATTTAACAAAGTTCCTAACATACAGTAAGCACTCAATAAGTGATGCTATACTTATTATTTGAGCCCAGTAAGAATGTTAGGTGCATTCTATATTTCAAGCCATAATTATAACCAAGGAACTAATATGAATTGCATATTATTTTGGCTTCTCTGCATTCCCCATTAATCTCACAAAACCCATTTTAAAAAACCATGTGACAAAAATGTCGTATCAGGCATGCACTTAATAAGATCTCTGGAATCTCATCCATTCAGTTTAATGTTTCACATATGATTCACCTTTTAACCTTTCAGGAAAGCACATTCTGCTACTAAACATACCCACAAGATTAAATTGCCAGAGCAGAGACAATTTAGCCTCTCTGCAAAACTGAATAGGTTTCCATTTAATTTTAATTTCTTTCATCTCCAAATAACCTAGAGGGCAAAGGCATTAAATGGATAACATTAATGGATAACAGAATACCCCACTTCCGAATTTGTTCCTGTGTCTGGGTCATTTTTCTCCGGTTTAAGAGAATGAGATAAAGTGGGCAGTATGCAGAGTAGCCCCAGATGGGATAGCATCTTGAAAACTGGCATTCACTGAATACTCATGAAGAATCCAGAAATATCTCATGGTCAGAATGAAAGGTCTAAATTTAATACCCAAATCAGAAAATTGGCTTGGCTTCCCTGTAATCTGCACAGGAAAGTTCTTGTTGGAAAGTTCTGAAATGAGAAGGGGCTGGAGACATTAAGCTCATAGCATTGTCAGATTTTTATGGGGATGTTGAGGGTCTGCTGTTATCCCAAGATCTCATTTGGGCCATGCTGGAAGCTTGCATTGAAGGAAGATAATTTGTTGGAAGGAAATCAGGGAGAAGGTTTACACTGATACACAAACACCCCACAATAAGTACAAACTCATTTCTTCCTCTTCTGGTTGTGCTTACCCAGCTTTTAAGATTTAACCACCTTCCCAGACCACCTGAACAGGACATCTGTTGTTCTTGTTTGAACAGTATCTATACCTCTGGTAAGAAAATCCAGCCCTTTCTTTTGGGAAACTGCCCTTACCCTATCTATTACTATGTTTATCAGAGCCATAACAATTGATTCAAGAATGATCAGACACACTTAAGACCATTGAGAGTTTGCCCTGGGAATTTGCTGGAACCATGGAAGCAAAGATCCTCCTCTTTTTTTTTTCTCCCCTACCACACTATGTGACTTGTCAGGGAATGGCTTGTGGGATCTTAGTTCGCCGACCAGAGATCAAATCTGGGCCCGTGGCAATGAAAAGACCAGGGAATTCCCGTAAAGATTCTTTTATTGAGGTTGCTAGGTTTGAAGAATGTAAGCCTCTTGCTACTAACAGCCCATTCCGAGAAAAGTGGGAATGAGAGACAGTTAAGACAGAATGAGAAAGAAAGTTAAGATCACATCATTGAGCTCCTAGATCAAGCCATACCTGATGGTAGGAATTTCCTTGGACTTCACAATTACATGAAATAATGACCAATCTCCTTATTTTTAATTTAATATTAAACTCAGTCTTGAAAAGGCACTTGACTAAGAGTGATTTTTTTCCCCCTCTGAATAACCAGAGCAGAGGTGCATAACTGTTGATGGACCTTGTAGTATCTAGAAGGTTAAATAAGGGAGCTAGAAGGGGCAGCTTCCAGTTTCTCTCTCATCTCCTCCACACTTCTTCCCACCTTCTCCTCCACTGGAAGCTGGTGATAATACCAAATAATAGCATTTTCTTATTAGGGGACTTTGAGAAGCAGATTGGGAATTTTAGTGCTTTGATAGCAAGGGAAGAGTAGGTTTCAACAACAGTCTGTTTTACAACCAAAAATTCTAAAGAATCTACACCTTGGGTCCTATAGTCTGCAACAACGAGCAACCAAGAGGCCAAAATTAACAATAATTGAAAGGAAAAGACAAATCCAAGAAAGGCCACCCCTTCATTAACCCATGTCCCCGATGTGCATACCCTGCTTACCTGATTTAGCCAATGGAAGTGCTTTATCCATGAGAGTGGAGGTATGTACATGCATGTTCATAGCAACACTGTTTATTGTAGCCAAAAAGTGGAAACAATCCAAATGTCTATTAATAGATAAACAGATGAACAAAAATCCATACCATGAAATGTTATTCTGCCATAGAATGGAAGTACTGATATTTGCTGCAATATGGATGAACCTTGAAAATACTGCAGCTAAGTGAAAGTAACTGGACACAAAGAACCACATACTTTATGGTTCCATTTATATGAAATGTCCAGAAAAGACAACCATAGAGAAGGAAAGCAGATGAATGGTTTTCAGGGGCTGAGAAGTGGTGGGTTGTTTTTTTTTTTTAATTGCAAACTGGGAGATAATGGCTAAAGAGAATGGGGTTTCTTTCAGGGACAGTGAAAATGTTTTGGGGTTGGATAGCGGTAATGGTTGCACAACTTTGCAAATATGGTAAAAGCAATGGAATCGTATACTTAAATAAGTGGATTGTATGTATGTGGACTTTATCTTAATAAGCTATTATAAAAAGAGAGGGTCAGGGTAGGAGCAGGAATCTCTCAGAGAGGCTGTCTCATGTGACTGGGACTTCCTTTCACCTATTAAAAATGTCAACTATAGTTCAGCCAAGTGGCATCTTCTTTACAGGGAAGACTCAATATAGAACCTAAGGGGGAAAAAAGAATGCATGTGGGTGGCTTAACTTGGGATATAATCAGCAATGCCTTCATGGTTGTGAAATTATTGCTGATAGGTTCTTCTTGGATCCCTCAATGAATCTTTTTATCTACATGAATCAAGGGATGGTTGCAAAATCTTCCTTTGTCCTGTGTGTGGGCCTGATAGATAGGCGGGGACCCAACATGTGCAAGGCCGCTCTATGCCTGTCTTCTTTGCTTCTAGTTGGAATATGAACTTCCCAGTATATGGATCCCAGGCAGCATGCAGACTGGCTTCAAATTCTTTCCTGTGTTTCAAAGCAATCACATTAAGCATAAAATCAATTCAAGTTTGAGTACAAAGAGTAGATTCCATTGCTCACTTGAATTTACACAGGATTGCATTCTTTTTAAATATCACTTTATTTATTTATTTATTGGCTGGGCTGGGTTTTTGTTGCCAGGTGGGCTTTTCTCGAGTTGTGGCAAGCCTGGTACGAGGGTTTCTCATGGGGGTGGCTTCTCTTGTTGCGAAGCACAGGCTCTAGGACCTGTTGGCTTCAGTAGTTATGGTCCCTGGGCTCTGGAGCACAGGTTCAATAGTTGTGGCACACAGGTTTACTTGCCCTGAAGCATGTGGGATCTTCCTGGACCAGGGACCAAACCTGTATCTCCTGCATTGGCAGGCAAGATTCTTTACCACTGAGGTACCAGGGAAGCCCAGGATTGCATTCTTTTAACTGACATGAATAGTGTTTTCATAATAGCAGCAATAAGCAGAGAAAGAACTAAAAACTACTGGAAAACTCACTCATCTTTGTATAGCCTACATCTGTAGACTATAGAAGGAGCAAATCTAACCGTATCTTTTATTTATTTTTTTTAATTTTTAAAAAATTTATTTAATTGGAGGCTAATTACTTTACAATATTGTAGTGGTTTTGCCGTACATTGACATGAATCCACCACGGGTGTACATGTGTTCCCCATCCTGAACCCCCCTCCCACCTCCCTCCCCATACCGTCCCTCTGGGTCATCCCAGTGCACCAGCCCTGAGCACCTTATATCATGCATCGAACCTGGACTGGTGATTCGTTTCACATATGATAATGTACATGTTTCAATGCCATTCTCCCAAATTATCCCACCCTCGCCCTCTCCCACAGAGTCCAAAAGACTGTTCTATACATCTGTGTCTCTTTTGCTGTCTCACATATACGGTATCTTTAAAAAAAAAAAATTGGTGGGGGGTGGTAAGATGTCCTTGTCTTGGGCTTCCCAGGTGGCACAGTGGTAAGGAATCCACCTGTCAATGTAGGAACCTCTAGTTCGACCTCTGGGTTGGGAAGATCCAACCCAGAAGGAAATGGCAATCCACTCCAGTATTCTTGCTGGGATGATCCCATGGACAGAGGAGCCTGGTAGGCTTCAGTCCATGGGGTTGCAAAGAGTTGGACACGACTGAGCAACTGAGCATGCATGCATGTACTTATCTCTTTTAATATCAGGCACTGTTCTAATCTCAAAACCCATATCAACTCACTTAATCTTCACATCAACCCTTTTAGGAAAGAATTATATGGCCACATTTTATAGATGAGGAAATGAAATCTCAAGTGAAGCCATACAATGGCAATCCAAGCTCCAAATTCAGGTAGCCAGGAAAATCTCCTAATATACCCAATAGGGTCAAGTAATTACATCATCCCTTGTATGCATCTTTTGGACTTCTCAGGTGGTGCAGTGGTAAAAGAATCTACCTGCCAGTGCAGGAGGTGCAGGAGACATGGGTTCGATCCCTGGGTTGGAAAGATCCTCTGGAGAAGGAAATGGCAACCTACTCCAGTATTCTTGCCTGGGAAATTTCACCGACAGAGGAGCCTGGAGGGCTATAGTCCGTGGGGTCGCAAAGACATGACAATGGCATGCATCTTTTATTGTTGTTTACCATCCAGAGTTAACTTTTCAAGGTTAACTGTCCAGAGTTAACTTTTCAAGGTTTTCAGTGTTGCCTTCTTTAACTAGTCTTGAGCATCTGTGAGCTGGGACCTGTCTTAATTTCTCTCCAAGCGCCCTGCAGCCAGTGATGTACCCATCTTGGAATGTTCTGTTCCCTCTGCCCAAAAAAACCTCTCCCCTTTCTTGTTTGGCTACTTTTTACTGACACTTAAACATCTTTTTGTCTGATGGAACCTCTCCTGACAGTACAATCCCTTCAGCTCCAAATAAACTTGAGATCCTTCATCTGGACTCTCCCATCATTGGATCCTTCCTTATAGCATTTATTGATGTTGTATTGGTGTTGCCCATTTAACTGTCATTCTTCCTGCATAGACTGTCAGCTCCATGAAGTCAGGGGCCAGGTAATTTCCTGCCCTCCATTGCATTCCCAGAAGCCAGCATAGAGCAGGGCATACAGGAGATGCCTAATATGGAATTTGTTTTGTTTTGCTTTATTTTGTAAGTCTGATGCTAAATCCGTAGTTGGTTTCTTCCAAGATGTTTGAGCAGGCTATTAAGTTTTCAGAGGGTGAGGAGTTTCATTTTTTTCCTTCTCATTTCTTCACTGCCAGCTGACATCACAAAGTACAGTGGTGTCCACTCTGATAGGGGCAGTTCAAAATACCATTCACCAACTAAGTTCTCTCCTAACATCAGTTAGTAAAATCCTAGGGTTCTGTCTGCTTCTGTAGACTTCCTGGCCTCCTCTGTGATCTGGGCATTAAGATCTCCTCTCCCCTATCTCATAGAATGTGAACTCCTTGGAAAGGTAAGGAGGACTTAATTCATTTCTGCAGGTGCCTAAAAATAGGCTCTCAGAAACCAAAGAGCCTTAGGCCATTTACTTTTTTTTTTGGTTTCTCTCCATATTAAAGAAATTGTGGAAGAAAAAAATTAATTCCCAATACAGGCTATGTGGCCCAATAATGTGACAAAGAAAGAGAAATCTCTATGATGAATGTGTCTTTTGTTAATCCCACCGGAGACTCTACAATTATTCCATGTATAACCCAATTCGGAGATATTTATGTCAAAAATCTAAATTTGAAGCCCAGGCCAAATGCTTCCTCAGCCCAAATCCTGCTGGCCCTGCCTCAAAGAAGTCATCACCAGATGTTTGGTGAAGGAAGGAGGGAAGGCAGGAAGGAGGGAAGGCAGGAAAGAGGGAAGGAGGAGAGAGGGAAAGGGCACAGGAATTTAAAATGGGTTAATAATGAAGAGGGGCTTCCCTGATGCTTCAGGGATAAAGACCCTGCCTGCCAATGAGGAGATGCTGGTTCGATCCCTGGGTCGGGAAGATACCCTGGAGAAGGCGATGGCAACCCACTCCAGGATTCTTGTCTGGGAAATGCCATGGACAGAGCCTGTCCATAGGGTCGCAGTCCATAGGGTCCAGTCCATAGGGTTGCAGAGTCCGCAAGACTTATGGACTAAACAACATAATAATAATGAAGATTATTTCGTAAACTGCAAACTGCAGGACATTTGCGAAAGTTTATTGCCACCATAACAACCCCTAATTCTCTAGGCTGTCTGCAGTGGCTCAGAACCTGAGAAACACTTTGAACGTGGGCCCCGCACTCTCCGCATTTCGCATCCGGAGCTTCGGCTTCACTGCGCTCGCCCGCCACGGGCTTCGCGGAAACGCGCCAACCCTCCCCTCCGGAAGTGACGTGTCCACGGCCTAGCAACCGTTGCCAAGGAGCTCGTCTCTAGGAACCCACTAGAGCCTGGATGCCTCCTGTGGGGGTAAAGTGGTTTCGTGAGGAGAATTTGAGGTAACGTCGCCAAGTCGCGGTCGGAAATTCCCCTGAACCCCGGAATAGGCGAGAACTCCCTCCCCTTCCCTTTCGCTTTCCAGTGCGGCACCTCGAGAGTGGAGGGGGTCTCAGCAGTTAAACCCCTCACTTCGGGGGTCAGCTCCTGTGGGGCCTCGCAGTGATCCAGGCGGCTCCCCAACAAGATGAACCGTAGGGGAGCCCAGAGCAGCCCTCGCAAGGTGCCTGGGTCAGACATGGGATCTTCTGTCCCCTCTCCCGAGCCCCAGGGGCGGGAAGCGGCGGGGGAACTATTTTGGGGAATCTTAGGAGGCTCGTGCCAGCCTGGGACTCGGACAGCGCTGATTCTGTCCCGAGTTGTGCCAGATAAACGCACGTCCTAGTTTTAATTCTCCCCCACCCCCTCGGGTTCTTATGTGGGTGAGTGTTTGTGAATTAGTGAGTCTACTTTCCGCTGGAACAGGGAGAGTAATTGCTTTTGCTAATTTTAGAGCGGAGAGCCCACTGGGCATAGACAACCTACCTATTCAGTACATCTTTGTCCTTAGCGGGTGACCATCTGAAAGCTGGTGGGCAGCTAGGAGTGAAAATCAACTGGTTTCTTTTCCTCTCCTAGTAACGTTTTATGTGTTTATCCTAGTATTTTGGGTTTTGGAAGGGGAAAAAAAGAATATATGTGTGTATGTGTTATGTTTTATATACATACAATTTTTACATATATATAATTTCTAAAGAATGAAAAATTGAGTATATCCATGTGTGAAGATTGTGACGTGAAGTTTTACTTAAAATACACAGTGGAAAATTTGCATCTCCAGTGTGGATTTTTATTTCTCTAAAGGTTTTCCTTTTATAGCTTAAAGGAAACCTTAAAATTTTAAACCACATTGGTTATCTTTTTTTTTTTTTAACCATCTTTTGGCTTATTTTTCAAAAATAATATAATCATTTACTCATAATTTTATCTTAATTATGAGAAAATGATGATACTTTTACATTTTGATGTTTTCTAAGTATCCAACTCTACCTACCCAATTTAAAAAATCTGTTTCAGAGCAAGATGCATGCAGCTCCAACTAATGTCTTAAGTAAATTAGCATCTCTTCATTTCATGGTTAAAAACTATTAGGGAACACTGAAATATCTTTTTCCTTATTTCTTTTTTTTGGCAGTTCACTGTTACATTCATTTTTTAAAACTGCTACTCTAAAAAACTGCCTGTCTGCAAATTTCTACCACTTTCCCGCATACTAAACACATGATGTCTGCATGCAAGAAACACTAGAAGCCATGGTTAAGTTGTTTCAGCCATTAAATAATCAGATAATCAATTTTAAAAAGTTATAATCTTCCTCACTGCCACCTTGTTTAGGCTTATGCTTATTTTCTGGCCTTGGGCCTGTGAACAAATTCATTCTAGTGCAAGAAGTCGCTGTTTTATATGCCATATTCAAAGATAGAATTAGGTACAGATATGTCCTCAGGTGGGCTTCCTGGTGGCTACCTGGAGGTAAAGAATCCATCTGCCAATGCAGGAGACTTGAATTTGATCTCTGGGTTGGGAAGATCCCCTGGAGAAGAAAATGGCAACCCACTCCAGTATTCTTGCCTGGCCTTGAACAGGGCTTGAAAAATGGTAAGGTTTTGCACCTCTGGAGATGGGGGAAAGGAAAAACAGCCCTAGGCAGACAAAGCAGCATTAACTGAAGGCAAAGGTGGAAAAACTATGTAGGGAGTAGTGCTTATTTCAGTCAGCTGAAGTTTGAAAGGATGTAAGGAAAAGAAATGCAAAAAGGCAAAATGCTGTCTGGGGAGGCCTTACAAATAGCTGTGAAAAGAACAGAAGTGAAAAGCAAAGGAGAAAAGGAAAGATATAAGCATCTGAATGCAGAGTTCCAAAGAATAGCAAGGAGAGATAAGAAAGCCTTCCTCAGCGATCAATGCAAAGAAATAGAGGAAAACAACAGAATGGGAAAGACTAGAGATCTCTTCATGAAAATTAGAGATACCAAGGGAACATTTCATGCAAAGATGGGCTCGATAAAGGACAGAGATGGTATGGACCTGACAGAAGCGGAAGATTTTAAGAAGAGGTGGCAAGAATACACAGAAGAACTGTACAAAAAAGATCTTCACGACCCAGATAATCACGATGGTGTGATCACTGACCTAGAGCCAGACATCCTGGAATGTGAAGTCAAGTGGGCCTTAGAAAGCATCACTACAAACAAAGCTAGTGGAGGCAATGGAATTCCAGTTGAGCTATTTCAGATCCTGGAAGATGATGCTGTGAAAGTGCTGCACTCAATATGCCAGCAAATTTGGAAAACTCAGCAGTGGCCACAGGACTGGAAAAGGTCAGTTTTCATTCCAATCCCAAAGAAAGGCAATGCCAAAGAATGCTCAAACTACCGCACAACTGTACTCATCTCACACGCTAGTAAAGTAATGCTCAAAATTCTCCAAGCCACGCTTCAGCAATACATGAACCGTGAACTTCCGGATGTTCAAGCTGGTTTTAGAAAAGGCAGAGGAACCAGAGATCAAATTGCCAACATCTGCTGGATCATGGAGAAAGCAAGAGAGTTCCAGAAAAACATCTATTTCTGCTTTATTGACTATGCCAAAGCCTTTGACTGTATGGATCACAATAAACTGTGGAAAATTCTGAAAGAGATAGGAATACCAGACCACCTGACCTGCCTCTTGAGAAACCTATATTCAGGTCAAGAAGCAACAGTTAGAACTGGACATGGAACAACACACTGGTTCCAAATAGAAAAAGGAGTATGTCAAGGCTGTGTATGTATGTCACCCTGCTTATTTAACTTCTATGCAGAGTACATCATGAGAAACGCTGGGCTGGAAGAAGCACAAGCTGGAATCAAGATTGCCGGGAGAAATATCAATAACCTCACATATGCAGATGACACCACCCTTATGGCAGAAAGTGACGAGGAACTAAAAAGCCTCTTGATGAAGGTGAAAGAGGAGAGTGAAAAAGTTGGCTTAAAGCTCAACATTCAGAAAACTAAGATCATGGCATCCAGTCCCATCACTTCATGGGAAATAGATGGGGAAGCAGTGGAAACAGTGTCAGACTTTATTTTTGGGGGCTCCCAAATCACTGCAGATGGTGATTGCAGCCATGAAATTAAAAGATGCTTACTCCTTGGAAGGAAAGTTATGACCAACCTAGATAGCATATTCAAAAGCAGAGACATTACTTTGCCAACGAAGGTCCATCTAGTCAAGGCTATGATTTTTCCAGTGGCCATGTATGGATGTGAGAGTTGGACTGTGAAGAAAGCTGAGTGTCAAGGAATTGATGCTTTTGAACTGTGATGTTGGAGAAGACTCTTTAGAGTCCCTTGGACTGCAAGGAGATCCAACCAGTCCGTTCTAAAGGAGATCAGTCCTGGGTGTTCATTGGAAGGACTGATGCTAAAGCTGAAACTCCAATATTTTGGCCACCTCATGCGAAGAGTTGACTCATTGGAAAAGACCCTGATGCTGGAAGGGATTGGGGGCAGGAGGAGAAGGGGACAACAGAGGATGAGATGGCTGAATGGCATCACCAACTCGATGGACATGGGTTTGGGTGGACTCCGGGAGTTGGTGATGGACAGGGAGGCCTGGCGTGCTGTGATTCATGGGGTCGCAAAGAGTCGGACACGACTGAGAGACTGAACTGAAATGAACTGAACTGAAGGTAACAATTTGGAAACAAAACTGAGGAATGCTAAATTGAGCTTGAGTTTCCCAGGTGGCGCTAGTGGCAAAGAACCTGACTGTCAGTGCTGGAGAGGAAAGAGATGTAGGTTTGATCCCTGGATCAGGAGGAACAGAGGAAAGCATGGCAACCCACTCCAATATTCTTGCCTGGAGAATTCCATGGTTGGAGGATCCTGGTGGGCTACAGTCCATAGGGTCACAAAGAGTTGGACACAACTGAAGTGACTTCAGTCAGTTCAGTTCAGTCGCTCAGTTGTGCCCAACTCTTTGCGACCCCATGGATCGCAGCATGCCAGGCTTCCCTGTTCATCAAACTCCTGGAGCTTGCTCGAACTCATGTCCATCGAGTCGGTGATGCCATCCAACCATCTCATCTTCTGTTGTCCCCTTCTCCTACTGCCTTCGATCTTTCCCAGCATCAGGGTCTTTTCCAGTGAGTCAATCCTTTACATCAAGTGGCCCAAGTATTGCAGTTTTAGCATCAGCATCAGGCCTTCCAATATGTGAAGAGCACATATTGTTTAGTCCCTAAGTCATGTCTGACTCTTTCATGACCCCATGGACCTCTAGGCTCCTCTGTCCATGGGATTTCCCAGGCAAGAAGACTGGAGTGGGTATCCATTTCCTTCTCCAGGGGATTTTCCTGACCCAGGGATTGAGCCCACATCTTTTGCATTGGCAGGTGGATTCTTTACCACTGAGTTACCTGGGAAGCTCAAAGAAGGCATACCTAAGGCTGAAGTTTGCAACCTCTACCCAGCTTCCCTTGTGGCTCAGCTGGTAAAGAATCCACCTGCAATGCAGGAGACCTGGGTTTGATCCCTGGGTTGGGAAAATCCCCTGGAGAAAGAAAAGGCTACCCACTCCAGTATTCTGGCCTGGAGAATTCCATGGACTATATAGTCTATGGGGTCGCAAAGAGTTGGACATGACTGAGCAACTTTCACTCACTCACCCAGCTTCAGTTGGTTGTGGCCATATAGTGGGTCCAGGGTTCCCAGATCTGATTATCTAGAGAATTTGGAAACCTGGATTAATGTGGGCTGCTAATTAAAAAAAAAAATGAAGCATGTCTACAGGCTGAGTTTTATCCCTGGGTAGAAATTGTGGAGCTGAATGGAAGAAATGTTAATGTGGGTGGGTTTTATATTCACTTGTCCATGTTAATTCAGATGATTGCTATCAGATGCATATACAAAAACATGTCGTTGAATATTATCAATATGTACTATAGCATTCCTAATAAAGTCCGCATACTCTTTCAACAAGATAACTCTTTTCACAGCATTTTGTATTCCATGTAGAATATATTCCATGCCTACTTCTATGAACTTAATATTGACCTTCTGGTGACTATATTTTGTTAATACAGAATTTTTGTTTCCAATATTGAGGAATTTTTTCCTGTATTTTTACTGTTTAGTTTAAATTATAAGACCTAATTATGAGTGATCAAATCAAATTCATCGTGGACAATCTCAATAAGGAACCTTTTAGGAAGAACTATAATTTAATCACGTTTGATTCCCTGGAGCCAATGCAACTATTACAAGTTCTCAATGATGTTCTGGCTGAGATTGACCCAAAGGTAAGAGTTTTCTTTTTCTCTGTGATGAAAAGGGTGGCAAGAAAGCAAGTTTCTGCCACTAAATATCTGTAACTTTGGGGCAAATTATTTAACCTCTCTGGGCCTAGTTTTCCATTCCTATAAAGTGATAGTAGATGATCTTTAAGATTTCTCTACTAGCTCAAAAATTAAATTACCTCCTTGTACCTTACTTAGAAATTATTTGTGTAGTTCCAAACATAAATAGATTTGGTTCCAGAATGAAAATGCTTTTACAAAAGGTTTTATTGTGTTGCAAGTTAGCTCATGTCTCATATACACTGGTCTTTTCCACTGGAGACTTTCTTAAGCTTGGCATTCTTAGTATGAATCCTGATCTAGCTTGCATGTACCCTCCCTTGGAATCTGGAAGCCTCCATACTTAATCTGTTTTATGAAGAGACCATTGTGACTGTTATGCTCTAGCAGAACAATTTTGTCAGTGAGTTTCAATATTGTACTTTGCTATATTTGCATAATAACATTTTTTCAATTTCTTTATTTGTTAGCAAGTTGTTGATATCAGAGAGGAGATGCCAGAGCAAACAGCCAAAAGGATGTTGAGCCTTCTTGGTATCCTTAAATACAAACCTCCAGGAAATGCTGCAGACATGTAAGGAGCTGACCAAGTGTTGCTTTCTTAGAGCTGTACTTTAATATCCAAACCTTCATAGTCAGTCTTTCTGACAATGCTTATTTTCCCTAAGTCAGTGGCCTCACGAAATCACTGGATTTCAAAATAATCTTGATTTTTTTAATGTTATTTTGTCATGTAGGAGTCTTAAGTGAGTCGGTTCTTTCTCTTAATCAAAAAAGTCAGGCAAATCCATGTTTATATTTTATCATTTATCTGCCATCCTATACAAAAGCTACAATTTAAACCTGTCCAGTCAGTAAAGTGAAGTATTAGGGCTGACCAGTTAATGGTTCCAAAACAACCTCCTCATATATTCCAGTGATGTATTAAGGGACTAATTTTATGATTATTGTCAATGTGCAGACTTACTTTAGAATAGCCTTGGTTTTATCTTTTTAAAATAGTCAAGGAAAAGTGTAAATTGGATTTGAGCAAATGTTAACTCTTTTCAAGGTTTATTTATAAGCCTGTGTGTGTGTGTGTGTGTGTGTGTGTGTGTGTGTATTTTCTTTTTTATAGGAGTACCTTTCGTCAGGGTCTGGTGATTGGAAGTAAACCTGTAATTTACCCAGTTCTCCACTGGCTTCTTCAGAGAACTAATGAACTGAAGAAAAGAGCATATTTAGCTCGTTTTTTAATAAAACTTGAGGTACCAAGTGAGTTTCTCCAGGATGAAACCGTGGCTGATACCAATAAACAGGTATACAATATATAAATGGTATTTTTAAGCTATATGTAATGACTTTCAAGGTTTCAAATATATATTGATCTCACTTTAGTTTATTTGCTGTTTCTGTATTTCCATTGGAACCAAAAGGATAAATTATTATCAATAATTTTCACCTGTAATCACTCTATGAAAATATTGACTTCTGAACACCAGTACCTTTTTGGTGATAGAGTATGTGGATAGAAAAAATCCTGAAATTAGGATTTTAGAATAATTTATTACTTAGGAATTGTGCATAGTTAAATGAACTATTTGACCAACTCAGTACCATGAGGGTGGGGGTTCAATAAAGGGCATGTGGACTTTCTTTGTACTGCTTCTTACAACTGAATCTGCCATTACCTCAAAAGTTTAACTAAATTTTTAAAATGTCCTTGAATGAGTAAACACGTGGATTTTTAAAAAAAATAATTGTGGGTAGATAGGATCCTGGGCTTGGAACTGCAGAATACTTTGTTAATTATTTAGGTGACTATATAATTTGTCATCCAAATCATAATGATTACACCAGAGCAAAAGGGATAAATTGGCAGTATACCAGGTGAATTGGGACTTGTGAGCACCTTCAAAAATTGTGTGTAGGCAAAGAAGCCAGGGTTATGATCTCAAAGGATGTCCCAATCAGGCAGAAGGTAGAGAAAGAACCAGGAATTTGCAATTTCAGTGTACTTTCCTCACCAGAGTGTTGATGTGATATTGGGTTTCTGGCCTTAAGATGTTAAAGCTCTTCACTATACAGGATTTTGGCTGGTCGGGCTCCTGGTCCTGGGATTTCAAAGCATGTTGCTGATTGAAGACTGTCTAAACCACTCTATGGAAATAGACTATGGAAGTTAGAGAATTTAGGCTTGAGATTTAAAAGAAAAAATTTGCTTCTCTTTAGCATTTGTACTTTTGTTTTATAGTAGGTCTTTAGACCAATTTGTGCCAGTTTGTTGTGAATTTTAATAGTTTGTCAATCTGTATCTCCCAGTAGATTTATGAGATCTCTAAGGACAGGTGTCATGTCTTATCCATCTTTGTTTTCCTCCAGGATTTTGTAGGGTTGCTTCTGTATGATATGGCTCAAAATTTGGTTGAGTTGAAACAATCTACTAAATGTTTTTTATCCATATATTTTGTTATTTTGGGTAGCCATGACAGTAACTCAAAATAGAGTCAGTATTGATCTCTTAAGACATTTCAAGGGTTGAAAGGTTTATGCAAATAATTACGTCAAATAATACAGTAGACACCTTGAGAAAGCACAGCACCATTGCAGCCCCTACCTTTGAAGGCTTTACACAATGTAAGCAGTAGAGAGTGTACACATGAACTATTTTCTCCTCCCTACCCTCCCCTATCAATAAATCTGATAGAAACTAATTCCTCTGAAGAAGTTTATTAATAGTTTTTATCAAACATGGCAAACTAATTATTAATGGAAGAATTAATAATACTAAAGACATATTTGTTCTTGAAGCATGTTTGAAGTGTATGTATGAAATTATTTACATGTTTAGCCAGTCTTTTAGCGGAGGACCTAATAAAAAATTCACATTGCCTTTCTAAATGAAGAGTTTTAGAGCGATTGATTTATAGACTTGCAGAATATATGTCAAGAAAAAATATTAATTTTCTGTCACTATCCACAAAAAAACCTATCTTAAAAAATTTGGGGGTAAGAGTTGTGACTTTTTTCATTCCTGTAACTGCTTTTTTATTGAACACCTGTATTGGTTAAGTACGATGCTAGGCACTAGGGATTCAGAAGCCTCCGCAAGTAATATGATTCTTATCCTCCTGACTGTCAGTGTCCAAAGGTGGAGACAGATAGTTCAGTAGCTCAGTCGTGTCCGACTCTTTGTGACCCCATGAATCACAGCATGCCAGGCCTCCCTATCCATCACCAACTCCTGGAGTTCACCCAAATTCACGTCCATCGAGTTGGTGATGCCATTCAGCCATCTCATCCTCTGTCGTCCCCTTCTCCTCCTGCCCCCAATCCCTCCCAGCATCAGAGTCTTTTCCAATGAGTCAACTCTTCACATGAGGTGGCCAAAATATTGGAGTTTCAGCTTTATCATCATTCCTTACAAGGAACACCCAGGACTGATCTCCTTCAGAATGGACTGGTTGGATCTCCTTGCAGTCCAAGGGACTCTCAAGAGTCTTCTCCAACACCACAGTTCAAAAGCATCAATTCTTTGGCACTCAGCTTTCTTCACAGCCCAACTCTCACATCCATACATGGCCACTGGAAAAATCATAGCCTTGACCAGACGGACCTTTGTTGGCAAAGTAACGTCTCTGCTTTTGAATATTCTATCTAGATTGGTCATAACTTTCCTTCCAAGGAGTAAGCGTCTTTTAATTTCATGGCTGCAATCACCATCTGCAGTGATTTGGGAGGCCCAAAAAATAAAGTCTGACACTGTATCCACTGCTTCCCCATCTATTTCCCATGAAGTGATGGGACCAGATGCCATGATCTTAGTTTTCTGAATGTTGAGCTTTAAGCCAACTTTTTCACTCTCCTCTTTCACCTTCATCAAGAGGCTTTTTAGTTCCTCGTCACTTTCTGCCATAAGGGTGGTGTCATCTGCATATCTGAGGTTATTGATATTTCTCCCTGCAATCTTGATTCCAGCTTGTGCTTCTTCCAGCCCTGCGTTTCTCATGATGTACTCTGCATAGAAGTTATATAAGCAGGGTGACAATATATAGCCTTGACGTACTCCTTTTTCTATTTGGAACCAGTCTGTTGTTCCATGTCCAGTTCTAACTGTTGCTTCTTGACCTGAATATAGGTTTCTCAAGAGGCAGGTCAGGTGGTCTGGTATTCCTATCTCTTTCAGAATTTTCCACAGTTTATTGTGATCCATACAGTCAAAGGCTTTGGCATAGTCAATAAAGCAGAAATAGATGTTTTTTCTGGAACTCTCTTGCTTATTCAATGATCCAGCAGATGTTGGCAATTTGATCTCTGGTTCCTCTGCCTTTTCTAAAACCAGCTTGAACATCTGGAAGTTCACAGTTCATGTATTGCTGAAGCGTGGCTTGGAGAATTTTGAGCATTACTTTACTAGCGTGTGAGATGAGTACAGTTGTGCGGTAGTTTGAGCATTCTTTGGCATTGCCTTTCTTTGGGATTGGAATGAAAACTGACCTTTTCCAGTCCTGTGGCCACTGCTGAGTTTTCCAAATTTGCTGGCATATTGAGTGCAGCACTTTCACAGCATCATCTTCCAGGATCTGAAATAGCTCAACTGGAATTCCATTGCCTCCACTAGCTTTGTTTGTAGTGATGCTTTCTAAGGCCCACTTGACTTCACATTCCAGGATGTCTGGCTCTAGGTCAGTGATCACACCATCGTGATTATCTGGGTCATGAAGCTCTTTTTTGTACAGTTCTTCTGTGTATTCTTGCCACCTCTTCTTAATATCTTCTGCTTCTGTTAGGTCCATACCATTTCTGTCCTTTATCGAGCCCATCTTTGCATGAAATGTTCCCTTGGTATCTCTAATTTTCATGAAGAGATCTCTAGTCTTTCCCATTCTGTTGTTTTCCTCTATTTCTTTGCATTGATCGCTGAGGAAGGCTTTCTTATCTCTCCTTGCTATTCTTTGGAACTCTGCATTCAGATGCTTATATCTTTCCTTTTCTCCTTTGCTTTTCACTTCTGTTCTTTTCACAGCTATTTGTAAGGCCTCCCCAGACAGCATTTTGCCTTTTTGCATTTCTTTTCCATGGGAATGGTCTTGATCCCTGTCTCCTATACAATGTCACGAACCTCCGTCCATAGTTCATCAGGCACTCTATCTATCAGATCTAGTCCCTTAAATCTATTTCTCACTTCCACTGTATGAAGTGAAGTGAAATGAAGTGAAGTCGCTCAGTCGTGTCCGACTCTTTGCGACCCCATGGACTGTAGCCTGCCAGGCTCCTCTTTCCATGGGATTCTCCAGGCAAGAATACTGGAGTGGGTTGCCATTTCCTTTTCCAGGGAATCTTTCAACCCAGGGATCGAACCCAGGTCTCCTGCATTTCAGGCAGATGCTTTATCCTCTGAGCCACCAGGGAAGATACCCCTCCACTGTATAATCATAAGGAATTTGATTTAGGTCATACTTGAATAATCTAGTGGTTTTCCCTACTTTCTTCAATTTAAGTCTGAATAAGGAGTTCATGATCTGAGCCACAGTCAGATCAGATAAGTAACTAGCAATTACAAGTTTATATGATATTTACTCTGATATCATGGTACTCATATAGAATAGGTACAGGGCTAAAGAAGGCTTCTTTGGGGATGCTGAGATCTGAAGGATGAGTAAGTTATCCAGGAAAGGGATGAGGGAGTCATAGAGTGTTGTTCTCAGACGGAATAGGGTGTGTAAAGTGAAGTGGATGGAATAGGGTGTGTAAAGTGAAAGTGGACTATACCAGGAATTTAAAGAAGGTGGACATAGCTGGCATATGGAATGTTGGTTAGCAAAGTAATCAGGGAAGTCTTTAGAGGCCAGATTATATACACCAAAATTTTTGTGTCCTGTATGAATATTTAAGGATATATTTTAATGGTGTTCTATACTGATTAAATAATGACTATAAGTTAATAGATGACCTGATTAAGGAAACCTACTGGATCTAGTCAGTTTATAATTTTTTAACTTGTTCTTTTAGTATGAAGATTTGATGGAAGCCTTTAAAACTTTGCATAAAGAATGTGAGCAGCTCAAGACATCTGGATTTTCTACAGCAGAAATAAGAAGGGTAAAGAAAAAACAATAATGATTTTGGTGGGGATTTGAATTAAATTCAGAATGTCTTAAGACTATAGAAACTAATGATAGCAAATGGCAAATTTTCTTTTGTAGGACCTTTGCTGATTCTTTGCTGATTCTTTACCGAAGAAATCAATGAGGCCAGGGTTAACTCATAGTTAATTCTTATGTACTATTGTTATATAGAGCACTTAGTTGTTGTTCAGTCACTAAGTCATGTCCGACCTTTTTGCAACCCCATGGACCAGAGCCTACCAGGCTCCTCTGTCCATGGGATTTCCCAAGCAAGAATACTTGAGTGGATTACCATGTCCTCTTCCTGGGGATCTTCCCAATCCACAAATCAAACCGAAGTCTCCTGAATTGGCAGGCAGATTCTTTACCACTGAACCACCAGGGAAGCCCGTATAGATCACTGCCATGGATTAAAAGTAATTATGTTTTGGGTCTTTATCTAATATGTATGTGTTTACAAACACACACACACACACACATATATATATAAAGTCTATGTCATAGAAGAAAGAAAAATAGAAGGAAAAAATCTAATTGTTAACATTTGTTGCACTATATCCTTTTGGATTTTGTGTGTGTGTGTGTGTGTGTATGTATGTATTTGGGATCACACTATACATAATTATTTGTATATTGTTTTTTTAATCATTGCATTGTGAATATAGTCCCATTGTTATCTCTATAATGTGATTTTCAATGAGTAAATAGTATTCTATGGTATGGATAGTTTTACAGTTTTTGGTGTTTTGTTTTCATAATTTGCTATTATAGATAATGCTATAATTATCTTCTACATAAATTTATTTTGGGCTATCTGTGATTATTTCCTTAGAATAAATTTCTAGAAGTAGAAAGCATATGAGGATTTTTATGTCTTTCTTGATGCATGTTATTTAGTGTTCTCCAAAAAATATTTTTGTACTCTCACCAGACATATAAGTTCTTTCTCTAGAAAATTGCTAATTCTCGCTTTCTTGAATTTTATATTTTTAGAAATAACATCTTTATCTTCTCAAACAAGAATCATTAGAAGTTGCTTCCTCAGGGAGGCCCTTCCCTGATTCTCTAGATGGATTAGTTCACCCCAATTCTTTTTGTTTTATAACACTCATTGTACTTACAATTATTTTAATGTCTGTCTTCCTAGACATTTTAAACTCTGTGAGGGCGAGGACCATATCTATATATCTTATTTACCACAATATCCCCAGTCCCCTGCATGTAGTAGGTCTCCAATAAGAGTTTACTGAATATATTAGAAATGAAAGATGAAGTCACATCTAATAGAAAAGAAAGACCTGTAAGTAGATACTTATCACAAAGTATGGAATAAGGGTGATAGATACCCATCTACTGTTCCTCCATTATGCCATGTGAGTAACCAGAAATGATAAAATAACCTAGAGTCTATGATTTTAATTTTATTAATTATTACCAGAGTGTTTTTGAATATATTGTTTGTAAGGAAATACGATTAAGCAAAAAATAGAAACTAATTCACTTAAAATCCCATGGTCTTGTGGTAACTTTTAATGCTATTTTAGTGAATATATGTAAATTTTTTTCTTGGTATTGTATTATATATAAATGTCATAGTCTGCTTTCAAGTAATGCCGTATCATGACTTCTTCTCATGTTATCCAACATTCTTCTGAATAATTTTTAGTAACTTTCATTGTGTTGTGCCATAATTCACTTAGTAGTCCTTAGACATTTGGGTCATTTCCAAATTTTAGATATAATTAGCATCTATGAGAATCCTTATAGATTCCCATGGGTAAAATTACTGATCCAGAAGGTATGCACATTTATTTTAAGACTTTTGAAATTATTCTTCAGTACAATACCACCAATAGTAACAGTCCCTGTTTCCCCAGATCCTGGCAATGCTGACCACCATGTGTATTTTTCCTTTCATTATTACTGTGAGAGTTAGCCTGTTAGTTTTTGGGGTTTAGCAAGGATTTCTTTGCTTGTTTTGTTTTCACTAGAAAATATTGTGGAGCTGGTGGAAATTTTTTTTTGAAATCTTTTATTTTTAGAAAGGGAATTGGTTAATTGACAAAACCAGACACAAATTTATATATTGAAAACACCATAGCCTTAAAAATAATTTTACTGGAAAACTGACAGAATATAAAGTTTGGTGTTTAACAGAGCACATGGGATGTCAGCAGCTGTTGTTCATGATTTTAGACCTGCACACTATCCATTATAAAAGATTTTTGAAAAATCGTGTGTCCATATTGGAATTAGAACACAAATGGGCTGGTTGGCAGCTTCACCTTACTATTTTATAACCTGTTGCTTTTCTAAATGAATACCAAGCTACCAAATAAATTACTCTGCATAAAGAACCCTGGAGAGGAAGGGCGGGTGGTAAATAGAAATGCACTTCTTCCAAAAGAGGATCTTTGTTTCTTACTGCTCTGGTTATAAGTGATGGAAGTGCTAAATGTGTAATCATATAAAAACCTTATCTGAATTCTACAGACAAAGAATATTTTTTCTTATAATGTCTTCTTGACTGCTTTTTAGGATATCAGTGCAATGGAGGAAGAAAAGGATCAGCTTATTAAGAGAGTTGAACGTTTGAAGAAAAGGGTAAGACAAGAATTAGCACTGTAAAACTTTGACCCTCAGTCCCAAGAACTTGCAAAGAATTAGAAATTGCAAGTAAAGATTAAGCAAGGCATAAGTGTACATCTGAAGAGGGAGTCAAATAATATGAACGGAAAGGGAATCTCCCTAGGCAGTAGCCCAAAGCTTTCAAGGACCTGGAGTCTGAAACTTTAGTGTCATCTCTAGGGAATGCTGTTTACCAAAAGGAAATGATAAGTGAATGTCTGAGTCACATGACATGCTAATGTCTCTCTTAAATCTGACAGTAACATATACTACTTATTCCCTTACTGTAGGTGGAGACAGTTCAGAATCATCAGAGGATGCTGAAAATAGCAAGGCAACTTCGAGTTGAGAAAGAGAGAGAAGAATTTCTTGCACAACAGAAACAGGAACAAAAAAATCAGGTACCCACATAAAAGTTTATATTGTCATGATGAAAGAAATAGTTCCTTCTGACATTCAGGTGTTAAGAGGAAGATTTTTAGAATTGAGGACATTCCTGTTTCCCTTTGTTAACATGATGAAATACTCTTTTTAAGAGTATTGCATGGTACCAACAGCAAAAACAAAACCATCTTTTGGGTTTCTATTCTTCATGCCTATCTATGCACTATCTTTTGGGCCGTACTTAACTCATGTTGTTCCAGCATTACAGAATATCCACTGTAATGTTAACCAGTAAGATTAACTGTTAATAGAACTTCTAGAATCTCTAAAGGGTGTCTTAAGATTCAGACTGTATGAGAATGTCTATTTTATTCTATGAATCATGGTATTTTTTATGTTTTACTCCAGTGGCAAATAAGCAAATCATGAAAAGACTCAAAATCACACATACTCCACATTTTTAGATTTTGCCTTAAAGAAAAAAATAATTTGGCCAAAAAGTATTTCTTTTATTTTATTAAAAATCTAGTGGACTTGTGTATTAGAATGATATTTCAAATCAGCTTCATTTCCTACTAAACGGGTAGTTTAGGTTTTTGGCTCTTCTGGAACTTGGCTTGGCATCATAATATTAGTGCAGTAAGCTGCATTTGCCCGTGCCCTGAATGGTTACTTAGCTTCACTTTCTGATTCTCAAACATCATTTCTGAGAATGTTAGCATTCCTTGGAATTAAGAAAACCATGTTTTAACAGAAAAGCCTAGTACAAATATTTCTTTAACATGCATTTTTCCTTGATCACCAAATTCAACAAATAACTAAAGAAAACATTTCCAAAAGCTTTTTAAGTTTTACTTGAAAATGTATTGAGCAAACCAGTTACATTTTTGGCTTAGCTTAGTAATTTCTTAGTTATTATTTATTTTCTTTATAAGAATTATGTAGAACTTGTATTTTTCATTGCTTGTCTATATAAATGGTAGGTTTCAGCAGAATAAGCAAGTAATAGATGTAATTGTATTTTAAAGCTCTTTCATGCAGTGCAGAGACTGCAAAGAATACAAAATCAACTGAAAAGTATGCGACATGCAGCAGCAGATGCAACACCTGAAAGTAAGTGGAAATTACTGTATGATATAGGTGATCATATTAGTGAGAATATTAGTTTAAATCAGTAGTCTTCCTTACTAATGGGAATTGATTATTCTCAAGCGATAGGTCAGCATTTTGGGGCATCATTTCCTAGCTAGTAAGTGACAGCCTGGTGAAGACACCCTTAAGTGTTCACCTAGGGTCTTTTAATTCCCTTTCAGTGTTTTGTCAGAGAGTGAAGGTAGTGGAAACCATGGTGGAGGGAGGCTCTCTGGTGTGTGAATGTATAAAATACTTAGAATGGATGCTATGAAAAAGTTGGACAGAAAAAGTGTAAATATCATTTTACAGCCAGGGCTATAAAGAAAAAGAATAAAATGCTAGAGCCTTAAAACTGAGTGCTTTTCATATTTTGGGTTGTGCCAATGAAATGGGTATCTCTGGCTCTGTTATCACATTAGCTTTACATGGATGGATGGCAGGAGAAGAAGGGGGCAACAGAGGATGAAATGGGTGTATGGCATCATCGACTTAACATGAGTTTGAGCAAACTCTGGGAGATAGTGAAGGACAGGGAAGCCTGGCGTGCCGCAGTCCATGAGGTTGCAAAGAGTTGGACATGACTGAGCGACTGAACAGCAATCCCAGATTATACCACCAAACCCATCCTAGGCATTTTAAAAACCATCCTAGGTTTTTGTTCATCAGAAGGGAGATGATGTAAACTGACAGAGCAGTAAAAAATTCTCATTTGTACTGGAGAAATATTTCAATGTAAATATCCAGCTCTTGGAGGATATTTTTTAAGTGTTCTAGGAAACATTCTACTCTAATATATAATACATAGAATGACTATAATAAAAAAGACAGTCAATAACAAGTGTTGACAAGGTTGTGAAGAAATTGGAACCTGCATTCAGTGCTGGTGGAAATGTAAAATGATTCATCTACTTTGGAAAACAGTTCGGCAGTTCCTCGAAATGTTAAACCTAGAGTTACCATGTGATTCAGCAGTTTTATTCCTGGATATCTACCCAAAAGAGTTGAAAACATATGTCCACACAAAAACTTGTACACACATGTTCATAGCAGCATTGTTCATAATGTTGTTCAGTTGCAAAGTCGTGTCCAGCTCTTTGCAGCTGTATGGATTGCAGCACGCAGGCTTCCCTGTCCTTCACTTTCTCCCGGAGTTTGCTCAAATTCATACCCATTGAATCAGTGATGCTATCTAACCATCTCATCCTCTGCTGCTCTTGCTTCTCCTCTTGCCTTCAATCTTTGCCAGCATCAGGGTCTTTTCATAATAGCCAAATATAAAAACAATACCAATGTCCCTAAACTGATGAATGAATAAACAAATTATAGCATAACCATACAATGGAATTTTATTCAACAATAAAAGGAATGAAGTATTGATACATGCTACAATATGGATGAACTCTCAAATCATCCTAAGTGAAACAAAGACAACTTATTATGTGATCCCATTTGTATGAAATTTCCAGAATAAGCAAATACATAGAGACAGAAATCAATGATGAGTGCCTAGGGCTGGGGAATTATAGGCGAGGACAACTGTGTTGGTTGGTGGGTGGGTGACGGGGGGATAGGAGACTGCTAGTGGGTATAGAGGCTTCTTTTGAAACCTGATTGAAATGGTGTAAAATTGATTGTAGTAGTCATACAATTCTGTGAATATACTAAAAGCCATTGAACCGTATGCTTTAAGTAGATGAATTTTATGGCTATATGGTAAGTTATATCTCAATAAATCTGTTAAAGAGATAATACAGTACTTCCTTGATTCTAGACACATGATCTTTAACATTTTAATTGTTTTTGCAGTTGGGGTATATCTTGCACTTTATGTATACATTTCACAAAGTATTTGTTAATTTAGTTGATGTCTTATAATTAATAGCATCTTAAAATCAAAGAAATATGGCACATGTAATTGATATGTAAGAAACCACTATAGTATTCCCCATAAAATATATGGTTAATACATGTTAATTAATGACTTTCCATAGAATCTCTTGGGCTTCCCTGGTAGCTCAGATGGTAAAGAATCTGCCTGTAATGCAGGAGTTTGGATCCCTGGATCCCTGGATCAGGAAGATCACCTGGAGAAGGCAGTGGCTACCCACTCCAATATTATTGTCTGGAGAATTCCATGGACAGAGGAGCCTGGTAGGCTACAGTCCATGGGGTTGCAAAGAGTCAGACATGACTGAGTTGTTTAACCATATGAAATCTCTCACTCCTCTCAGTCATAAATTCAGATTCAAGCAATACCAGGAAGTTGCTGTGCATGAAGTTGTTGGCATCATTTGATTCTTTATTCACTAGGTTTTCACTTTTTAGGAGAATGTTAGGACAAAAGAAAATAATTTTTAGTGCTTTTTTACTCCTTAGTACAATATACAGTATAACTTTTTAGTATATGTTCTCTGGATTTGATGTAGGTTCCTTCACATCTTTAGTGTAAAAAATTAAGATAAATCTTCAACAGAAATTCATTAAATGATGCACATTTAAAAATGTATGGCAAAACCAATACAATATTGTAAGGTAAATAAATAAATAAATAAAATAAAATAATCTGTTTAAAAAAATGAATATCAACAAAAAATTTGTTTGCATAGGTCTATCTTTGCTAAGAAATTTTTAGAACTTATCATTAATAGTGAATTTTTGAAAATGAAAGCAATGTGTAGAAGAATTGAAAGATTTAGTAAGCATAAAAATAACTTATTGATCAGCACAGTTTACTACAATTTAAAATGTTAGCTTGAACATGTGTTTCTTCAGTGTCTGTTATCCTCAATTTTATTAGGTTAAATATTTCATGCTATTATGGTTTAATTCTGGTAACTAAGAATATCCAAAGGTATTTATAGTGTTAGTAATATTTCATTTTTTATTTGAGCAGATACACTTTATTTTGCTTTGGCTTTATAGACTAAATTGAATTTTGAGGGCAGGAAATACATATTTAGTAATAAAATGGACAAATAAAATTTGTTCTCTTTGGGGCATCTCTTGAGATGGTTTAGTAGATTCTGCTAAATAATAAAATCAATTGTATTGCTAAGTAGTGATAGAAATAATTGGCTCAGAACCAGTTCATTAATTCAGTGTTTATTGAACATCTGCTCCATGTCCGGTACTGTGCTAAGTACTGGGAATAGAAAGGAAAGCTATTTCTATTAAAGTGCTCACAGGCTAATGGTGAAATGACAAGCAGTAGACAGTGATAATGCAGCATGACAAATAAACTGATGGAGCCAGCTTCGATGAAAACAAAGAGGTAAAGAACACCAAACTCCAGCACGTCTGTTAGTTGCTCAGTCATGCCGACTCTTTGCAACCCCATGGACTGTTACCTGCCAGGCTCCTCTGTTCATGGAATTCTCTGAACAAGAATACTGGAGTGGGTTGCCATGCCCTCCTCCAGGGAATCTTCCCAACCCAGGGATTGAACCTGGGTCTCCTGCATTGTGGGCAGATTCTTTACCGTCTGAGCTGCTCTCACACAGAGTCAAATGGCTTCCTGAAGGTGTGGTGATTGAGTAACTTAATGCTGCAGAGGTGGAGGAATGGAAGACATTCCATGCTAAAGCACAGTGACTGAAACAACAATGCTGTGGGCTGAGCAGATGATGGAGAAAGTAGAGATAAAAGGCCAGGCTTATTCTGACTGCTTGTCTTTGAAAAGAAGGCAAGGGAGGGAGTGTGGGAATGATTGAGAAATCTATGCATAGATTGAGGGACGGTAGTCGTGTAGTGGTGTTTACATTACTGAAGAGTCAGTCAGACCAAGGAAGATGTGAAGATTTGGGAGGAAAAGGTGAGAACTGGTAGCAACCTTTCCTGTGTGCTCCCATTGTATCCCAGGTATTTCATTGAATGTTCTACAGCAGTTACCATAACATGTTAATTGTTGGCATACCTGACTGAGTCAGCTAAACTCTGGGCTAGTCACGAAGTCATAATTATTCTATTTTCAGGCCTTAGCACACAGATTTGCACAGTAAGCATTTATTAAATAATCTGTTAAATAGTTGGGAGGAGGAAGTAGAGACCCTAACCCTGCATAGGAAGGAAATTATCTTTTCCACAGGTAGGAGGGGAATCAAAGAAGAAAGAACTGCTAAAAATATTGAAATAAGGTATTATTTGTGCAATATGTGTTTTTAGTGGGTTGACAGGGAATGGGGAGCAGGAAGTTCAGTCCCTGCTTTGTTGACATTGTTCTGGGAAGCAGAGTCTTAAGGATTATATTCAGCAGACTAGGAAAAGAGTAAATTAAACAGATGTTCAATTGCTTCAGGTATTTAGTTTAATAAGGTCCATCTAAATATTTTAGTAACAAAAAATGGCTTACAAAAAAATTCTATTTGCTTAAATAACATGAAAGTATTTTTAGTGTCACAGTGTAATTTGTATTTTTTCTGACTAATAGCCATATTATAAAACATTCACTGAAGTTAATTAATCTTTATATTCTACATATTCCTGAGATTTGTTATATAAAAGAAGCTTCTTATTCAGTTGTAAAAGGATCAGCAAGATGTTTTCAGAGGGTTTTTAATCACAATGTTTGCTAAGATCTTAGTGACCTTATATTTATCTCATCAGCATGTTTTTATCGAACTTTTTGTTTTGTATTGGGGTATAGTCAATTAACAATGTTGTGGTAGTTTCAGGTGAACAGTGAGGGGACTCAGCCATACATATACATGTTCACCAGGATTTTGAAAGATAATTTTTTTAAAACTGCTTAGAAATATGCCCACTTTTCAAAGTATAAGTTAAAATTTTTAAGAGAAGGATTTAATATGTGACAGAAACTGTTTTTATGTTGACCTTATCTCAGCTTTACTGAGGTTAAATGGATATATCAGATCAGATCAGTCGCTCAGTCGTGTCTGACTCTGCGACCCCATGAATCACAGCACGCCAGGCCTCCCTGTCCATCACCAACTCCCGGAGTTCACTCAGACTCAAGTCCATCGAGTCAGTGATGCCATCCAGCCATCTCATCCTCTGTCGTCCCCTTCTCCTCCTGCCCCCAGTCCCTCCAAGCATCAGAGTCTTTTCCAGTGAGTCAACTCTTCGCATGAGGTGGCCAAAGTACTGGAATTTCAGCTTTAGCATCATTCCTTCCAAAGAAATCCCAGGGCTGATCTCCTTCAGAGTGGACTGGTTGGATCTCCTTGCAGTCCAAGGGACTCTCAAGAGTCTTCTCCAACACCACAGTTCAAAAGCATCAATTCTTCGGCGCTCAGCCTTCTTCACAGTCCAACTCTCACATCAACTGCAAATGTTTAGAGTATACACTTGTTAAGTATTGACATATGTGTACCCTGATGAAACTATCATCTTAATCAAAATATAAATATTGCTATATCCATCACTGTAAAACGTTTCCTTTGTAATGTCTCATTCCTGTCCCTCTCACCCTCCTCAGACAACCATTGACCTGCTTTCTGTTACTATAGATTAGTTTGTATTTTCTAGAATTAGGAACTTTTTTAAACAGGCAAAATAATATTTAAGAATTTAAAATCTTTTAAAAACATTTTAGACTTTATTTCTTGCATCTCTGGATTATAGGCGGTATGTTTTAAGAACTTGAAGATGGAAAAACTGGTCATCTAACACCCAAAGAAGCCAGGGTTTAGAGTTAATTGGAAACCATATAGGAATGATTGCCTAATTATAGTGATTCATGAAACACTCTCTTCCCTTCCATTCCCCAGTCCCTAAAAAAAGAGATGGGAAATTGTAGGGATGAATGGAAAACTCATGAATTTGCCATTAATAAATTTTTACCCATTAATACATGGTTAGCTCAGGAAAACTAAAAATAATTTTAAGGCTTTGATCCAAATTTATTATGCAATCTACGTACGTAGATTACTTAAACCGGAAATCCAGTGTTTTAAAAAGTCAAGCCAGAATTTGTAGATGTGTAATGGAAAGATCTGAAATAAACTTTTTAAAGCTCTTGAGGCTGGGAATTTATAACAAAATCATTATTCACTGAAAATCTGTGTATGTGTACAATTGTGCTCTCTGCCAGAATAAGAAAACTATCAAATCTTAAAAATATAATTTGTCACTTAACTGTAAACTTAATACTTTGTAAAATCAAAACTACCAAATGTGGAAAGCTGAAAATGTTTATGAATGTAGATAATTTCTCTTTTTCAGAATTTAACTTGTACCTTTAATAATGTCTTCATTAGTTTAAACCTAAAAATTACAATATATTATTACTGTTATTATTACTGAAGTATTAGAATAGAAATATAAATTGCATAAGTACTGCAAAAGAAGAAGAATAAATGACTACTTACAGAGGAAGTAAACTGGATTAGATTTCATTTGTGTTGTCATTTGGTTCATGGGTTCCTTAAATACATAGAAGACAAAATAGGATCCAGCACTATATTTGGCTCTGTAAATGTTATTTTTGCATAATGTGGAGTATAAAAGAATTAGATGGTAATTTGGGAATATCATAATATTACTTTTTCTGTAATTTAAATATTCTTCTATGTAAATTGTCCTTTATTATCATTCTGATTAACCTCAAAAAGTTTCAGTGGCCAATCCTTTATTGTTCTGTAATGGCAGCCCACTGCAGTATTCTTGCCTGGAAAATTCCTTGGACAGAGGAACCTGTGGGCTACAGTCCGTGGGGTCACAGAATCAGACCTACTGTCTCCAGGTTTTATGTTTTAAAATACAGAAAGCATCACTGTACCTACTCTGTTGGGCTGAATAATCACTTATTTAATTTTCATAGGTTTAATGAAGAGGCTAGAGGAGGAGATAAAGTTTAATTCATATATGGTAACTGAAAAATTTCCTAAAGAATTAGAGAACAAGAAAAAAGAATTACATTTTTTACAAAAAGTGGTTTCAGAGCCTGCTATGGGCCATTCTGATCTTCTTGAACTTGAATCTAAAGTAAGTAACAATCACCTTTTTTTTATAAGCTCCCAATTTTATCTCATCTCCAGTCCCATGAAAATTATGTGAACTGCTTCTATAGTGTTCTGTTCTTGACTCTGAAATTAACCTGTGCTAAGAGTTGACAGCTCTTATAAGGAATTGTTCTTTATGTGAAATTATAACACATTATGTTGTTTCTTAATCCACAACTGATTAGGAAACTGGGTAACTTGGAGAAATAAATTAATGCATATGGTTGACTCATAGGTTTATATGTTTATAATATAATCATTTAGATGACAAATTTTAAAAAATATTTTAAATGATTACTTTTTATTTCCAAAAATAATATAGCAATTTTGTACTTAAAGCTAATGTTTTTTATTAGCTTTTTATGCCTGCTTTGGAATTATTAAACTTTCTTGTAATGTTCATTGAAACCTAATATCATAGCATTTTTGTTTCTTAAAAATAAAATACTAATCAAGTGTTTATTTATTTAAATAATAATTAAATATCATGAAAATTGATTGAAGGATTTTGACATTAATAGGCTTAATAGCCACTGCAATTAAATAGATAATTCTTTTAATTTATGTATAGAAATTAGTTGTCCAACTCAGATTTGGCTTAAATTTAATATCATAGGATTAGCAGGAAAATTCTAGTCTTTTCAAAGGATAGTTATACTGAAAGTCATATAATTAAAAAAAAAACTTATAGGACTATATGCTTCTATTGCCTTTATTCAGTTTTATTACATTTGAGAAAAGTTTAGATTAATGAATGGGATAAATGACAGCTGTTACAGAATCACAGATCATTCATTCAAACAGAAAGCGTTTTTAGATGTCATTCAAGTCAACTCTCAGCTGGATTCGTAAATTCCTTGTACTAAATCCCTGGGTAATGTTAGTCCAGATCTGTTTAATCACTTAATTACTTGAAAAGTCACAGCCTAGGTGAAGGGATAACTTCAGATTTTTAGAAATTGTCTTTAAAAATAATTTAAATACTTCATGTAGAATAGGATAATTTAGACATGGATGGTTAAATCCATGTAACTAATCCAATTCTGTAAATACGTAGCATGAACCATGAAATGCAGATTGTCTCAAAGTAATTGTAACAGCCCATCAATGGTATTAATAGGACTGATCCTCCTATCAAAATCACTGATAATAACAACTGTCAATTCAAAGCTTTGTTTGACCAGATGTCCCTTAATTTAGGTAATCATAGCCATAGTTTTAACCTTTTTTATTTTCATACTGTTTTAGATAAATGAAATAAACACACAGATCAATCAGCTGATTGAAAAGAAAATGATGAGAAATGAACCAATTGAAGGCAAACTGTCACTATATAGGCAACAGGTAAGACCTCTCTTTTTGACTCACAAACCCATGTCTCCTGCATTGCAGGCGGATTCTTTATTGTCTGAGCTACCAGGGAAGCCCAACAACACACTTAAGTGAAGTGAAGTCGCTCAGTCGTGTCTGATTCTTAGTGACTCCATGGACTGTAGCCTACCAGGCTTCTCCGTCCATGGGATTCTCCAGGCAAGAATACTGGAGTGGGTTACCAGTTCCTTCTCCAAGGAATCTTCACGACCCAGGGATTGAACCCGGGTCTCCCGCATTGGAGGCAGACACTTTAACCTCTGAGCCACCAGGGAAGCTAATACACATAAGACCACTCTTTTTGGCTCACATACTTTGATCTGTAATCTTGTTGGTGAATATCTTCATAAACACCATGGTCTGTGTTATCTATAGTCTTAAAGTGAGAAGGAAGTAAAGAATAAATGTTCTTCTGTCATTGTTAATCTCCAGATTAAATCAGAAAATTTCTGGAAAAGCCACAAAGATGCATGTTCAAGTCTGAAATCTGATATATCTGATAATGCTCAGCTTCCTCAGTTCAGTTCAGTTCAGTCGCTCAGTCGTGTCCGACTCTTTGCAACCCCATGAATTGCAGCACACCAGGCCTCCCTGTCCATCACCAACTCCTGGAGTTCACTCAGACCCATGCCCATCGAGTCAGTGATGACATCCAGCCATCTCATCCTCTGTTGTCCCCTTCTCCTCCTGCCCCCAACCCTTTCCAGCATCAGAGTCTTTTCCAATGAGTCAACTCTTGAGTCAACAGTACTTTGGCCATGCATGAGGTGGCCAAAGTACTGGAGTTTCAGCTTTAGCATCAGTCCTTCCAAAGAAATCCCAGGGCTGATCTCCTTCAGAATAGACTGGTTGGATCTCCTTGCAGTCCAAGGGACTCTCAAGAGTCTTCTCCAACACCACAGTTCAAAAGCATCAATTCTTCGGCGCTCAGCCTAGCATTCTTCACAGTCCAACTCTCACATCCATACATGACCACTGGAAAAACCATAGCCTTGACTAGACGGACCTTTGTTGGCACAGTAATGTCTCTGCTTTTGAATATACTATCTAGGTTGGTCATAACTTTCCTTCCAAGGAGTAAGCGTCTTTTAATTTCATGGCTGCAGTCACCATCTGCAGTGATTTTGGAGCCCCCCAAAATAAAGTCTGACACTGTTTCCACTGCTTCCCCATCTATTTCCCATGAAGTGATGGGACCAGATGCCATAATCTTAGTTTTCTGAATGTTGAGCTTTAAGCCAACTTTTTCACTCTCCTCTTTCACCTTCATCAAGAGGCCCTTTAGTTCCTCTTCACTTTCTGCCATAAGGGTGGTGTCATCTGCATATCTGAGGTTATTGAAATTTCTCCCTGCAATCTTGATTCCAGCTTGTGCTTCTTCCAGCCCAGCGTTTCTCATGATGTACTCTACATAGAAGTTAAATAAGCAGGGTGAGAATATACAGCCTTGACGTACTCCTTTTCCTATTTGGAACCAGTCTGTTGTTCCATGTCCAGTTCTAACTGTTGCTTCCTGACCTGCATACAAATTTCTCAAGAGGCAGGTCAGGTGGTCTGATATTCCCATCTCTTTCAGAATTTTCCACAGTTTATTGTGATCCACACAGTCAAAGGCTTTGACATAGTCAATAAAGCAGAAATAGATGTTTTTCTGGAACTCTCTTGCTTTTTCGATGATCCAGCGGATGTTCGCAATTTGATCTCTGGTTCCTCTGCCTTTTCTAAAACCAGCTTGAACATCTGGAAGTTCACGGTTCACGTATTGCTGAAGCCTGGCTTGGAGAATTTTGAGCATTACTTTACTAGCGTGTGAGATGAGTGCAATTGTGCGGTAGTTTGAGCATTCTTTGGCATTGCCTTTCTTTGGGATTGGAATGACAACTGACCTTTTCCAGTCCTGTGGCCACTGCTGAGGTTTCCAAATTTGCTGGCATATTGAGTGCAGCACTTTCACAGCATCATCTTTCAGGGTTTGAAATAGCTCAACTGGAATTCCATCACCTCCACTAGCTTTGTTCGTAGTGATGCTTTCTAAGGCCCACTTGACTTCACATTCCAGGATGTCTGGTTCTAGGTGAGTGATCACACCATCGTGATTATCTGGGTCGTGAAGATCTTTTTTGTCAGCTACCTCAGTATCTGCCAACTGTGGTGAGAGCTCTTTGTGTTTATATCTGTGAGTGTGAAATTTGAGTTTTTTATGTGAATGCTTACCTCAAGTGATAGAAATAAATATTTAAAATCTTTAATGAACTAAAGTCAAAGTGTTAGCAGCTCAGTCGTTCGTGTCTGACTCAGTGATCCCATGGACTGTAGCCCACCAGGCTCCTCTGTCCATGGAATTCTCCAAGCAAGAATATTGGAGTGAGTAGCCATGCCCTTCTCCAGGGATCTTCCCAATCCAGGGATTGAACCTAGGTGTCTCCTACAATGTAGGCAGATTCTTTACTGCTTGAGCCAGAAGGGAAGTCCTAATGAACTAAAGGCAATATACTTTTTCAGGTTTAAAGTTAGCTTGAAATAATACAGAATAAATTAAATGTTAGGGCTAAGAGATTTATCATTTTATACAGAAGTATTAAATCATGAGGATGTATATGTTGTTACGTATTGCTAGACAGAAGATTCAAATGACAGCTAATTTGAAAATACTGAGCTACATAACAAAGCATTATTCAAGGATGCTAGAATTTTTGGAAAACCTTTTTATAATGGAAAAATTTGATCATATACAAAGGTAGAGAAAATAGTCTAAATAAATCCTTGTGTGTCCTTCAGCTATAGCTATCATGGCCATTCTTATTCCATCTATAGCCCCCAGCCACATCTGGATTATTTGAAGTAAATCTAAGGTTTCATATTATTTCACATGTAAATATTTCAGAATGTATCTCTAAAAAATAAAAGCTTTTAAAAAGCTTAACAACATACCATATTTAAAATTTTTAATAATTCCTTAATACTGGCAGATATCCAGTCCATGTTCAGATTTCCTGATCTCTTTTTCTTTTTTTAGTTGCTTTATTTTAAGTAGGATCCATACAGGGTTTATACATTGCATTTGTTTGATGTTTAAATCTCTCTTAATCTATAGACTCTCTTCCTTACTTATTTATGCATTTATTTAATAATTTTTTTGTAATTTTTTATTGAAGAAATTTACTTTTCCTATAGCATTTCCCATAGTTGATGTTTTGCTGATTGCAACTGAATGGTGTCCTTTTAAAATGTTCCTCTGTGTCCTGTATTTCCTATATATTAGAACTAGAAACTTGAACAGGTTGTTTTTTTTTTAAGAATACTTTCTAGTTGGTATTTTGCCATTCCCTGGAGTATAGAGGAGTTGAAGTTAGGCCAGCTTCTTTTTTATCTTTACTTTGCTGTCAGACAGGACTATTCTGACCAATATTTGTTTATAGAAAAGCAGTCTTGCTCAATTATTTATGGCAAGCAGTCTTTTTGATATAGCTTCTCTGAATAAGACTAAATTCCACGATATTCATTCCTGCTGAGTAGATGGCCTTATATCAGAGCAGAGAAGCACGGCTCATGATTAGAATAAGACATCGGCTCCTCAGAGAACAACTTTAGAGTGAAAGAAATATGTAGAGGAGTATATAAAGCTCTATCCAGAAAATATTGGGTAATTATTATGACTCTTTTCCAAGCACTCTTTCGCTGACTGCTTAGAGGATGTTTGTCCTGCAGGATAGAGTGTGGAAAAGAGCCAGGATGATTAGGTTAATCTCTCTGTGGTTTATGACATCCCACAGTAAACCCCACTTCCCACTTGTTTGCTCTGGATGGAAAAGCCCCACACACTTTAATGTGATGGTCCCTGGCCTCCTGTAGTGTGACCAACGGCGGATATTCTTCATCCTTTTAAATTGACCCATGACTAGACACTGGAATCTGTGTCTTGAAAGTGCAGGGTTGTCTATTCTCCTGGGAACCAAATCCCCTAATGACATCAACATTATTCATCATTTGCTTTAATCCATATGTTACACACAAGTTTATTATTACACTAAAAATAATATTATATATACATATATTCATATGTTTCCATCCTTAGAGGAAGAAGAGCATATTATACACACTTTTGTTCACAGTGCTTTTTTTCTCGATATATGCTATTGAATAGTATAGTAGAATAATCTTTATTCCTTTATAACTTTGTTGAGATACAATTCGCATACTATACAATTCACCCATTTAAGGTGTAAATTCAATGATATTTAGTATCAGAGCTGTACAACCATTACCCAATCAATTTTAGAACATTTTTATCATGTCAAAAAAGAAACCCTGAACCCATTAGCAGTCACTTCCCATTTTCCCCCAGATCCTCAGCCCCAGTCAACTACAAAAGACCAAACTAGCTCTGTAAATTTCCCTGTTGTGGACATTTCATATAAATGGGATCATATGATATGTCGTCCTTTGTGACTGGCTTCTTATACTTAGGATACTGTTTTTAAAGTTCCTTCATGTATGGTGACTCAGACAATAAAGAATTTCCTTCTGTGTAGGAGACCAGGGTTCCATCTCTGGGTCAGGAAGATCCCCTAGGGAAGGGAAAGGCAACCTAGTCCAGTATTCTTGCCTGGAGACTTCCACAGACAGAGGAGCATGGCAGGCTACAGTCAATAGGGTTCCAAAGAGTCAGACATGACTGAACGACTGACACTTTCGCTTTATGTTGTTAACATGTATTTCTACATGCTTAAACCTTTTTATTACTGAATAATATTCCATTATACAGATATATCACATTTTGTTTTTCTGTTCGTCAATTAATGAGCATTTGGGTTGTCCCTACTTTTTTGGCTATTATAAATAATGCTGGTAGGAATATTCTTATACAAGTCTTTGTTTGAAAATAAATTTTCATGTCTCATGAGTATACTTGTAGGAGTGCAATTATTGGTTCAATGATAATTCTGTATGTAACATTTTGAGGAAATGCCAGACTACTTTCCAAAGAAGCTATACCACTTTATATTGCCACCAACAGTTTATGAAGGTTCTGCTTTCTCCACATTTGTACCAACACTTGTTATTATCTGTCCATTTTGTATCCACTGTAGTGGATGCTTATTTCTGTTCACAGACATACTCCATTGGGTATGGAGTAGGTATATCACAGTTTATTCAACCAGTCCCCAGTTGATGAACATTTGGGTTGTTGCCATTCTTGTGCTGTTGCCAATCATACATCAATAAATAGCTTTTTGTTTATGTCTTTGCTTTTTTTGTCAGTGTGTCTTTGGGATATAGTCTCAGAAGTGAGATTGCTACATCAAACAGTAATTGCGTATGTAAGTTTGCTAGATATTGCCAAATTTCTTTTCATAGGGGTTTTAGCATTTTACATCCCTGTGGCAGTATATGAGAGTGCCTATTTCCTTACAGCCTCACCAGTAGAGTATGTTGTCAAACTTTTAGATTTTTGCTATCCTTGTAGATAAGAAATGGTATTTTATGATAGTTTTAATGTTTATCTTACTATAAATAAGGTTGATCATCTTTTCACATAATCTTACTATAAGCAAGGTTGAACATCTGTATTTTCATATCACGTGTATTTTCATTTTTTAAACGGAGAATTGTTTAAAGGGTTTGCACTAAACATTTCCCTCTCTTATAAAATTTGTTTGATAAAAATATTTGTACTATTTCACTGGAGAAGACAGTTTGGCTAATGTCTTTCTTAAACTAGTACAGTCGTGGTTCATTTAAGGAAATCCCCCACAAGTTGCTAATGCTACATTATCCATAAATGCTGCATTTATGGCTAAGAGCAGCCATCTGGGTTGTGTAAACATTTGCATAATTCTGGTGAATCAGATGTTTAATTTTCAATCTGCATTTTATTTATTAGAATGCCCCAAATATAATAAGTGTTTTAACATTTTATTTTAAAAGTATGGATATTGAATTTAGATAGGATGATCTGTATTGTAGTTTTGGGAATAAAGCATTCTTGTTTTATTCCTGTGAAAGGAAACCAACCATACAGAAAAACAGAAGACTTAGTGTTAGCTTCTGGGTTTACCTAGAAGATATTTTCATTAGCATTTCAATGTTAGTTGACAAGATTTTAATATTTTTTATTACTATTGCATTTCTGTTTCTCTGCTGATATATTCTATATTTCGCCTTCCAAAATGTTTTAAGGTTGCTATTTAATGCACATTGCAGGGGATTCCCTCATGGTGGGGGGTAGTGGTTTGAACTTGGTGCTTTCGCTGCCGGGGCCCAGGTTCAACCCCTGATAGAAGGAAATGGCAACCCACTCCAGTGTTCTTGCCTGGAGAATCCCAGGGATGGTGGGGCCTTGGTGGGCTGCCGTCTATGGGGTTGCACAGAGTCGGACACGACTGAAGCGACTTAGCAGCAGCAGGGAAGATAAGATCCCACAAGCCATGTGGTGCAGCCAGATACATATATAAATATACATATATGTGTATATTATTGTTGTTGTTTAGTCGCCCAGTTATGTCTGACTCTTTGTGACCCCATGGACTGTAGCATGCCAGGCCTCCCTGTCCCTCAGCATCTCCCAGAGTTTGCCCAAGTTCATGTTCATTACATCTCATCCTCTGATGACCTGTTCTTCTGCCCTCAATCTTGCCCAGCATCAGAGACTTCCAATGAGTCGTCTGTGTGCATCAGATGACCAAAATACTGGAGCTTTTGCTTCAGCATCAGTCCTTCCAGTGAATATTCAGAGTTGATCTCCCTTAAGATTCACTGGTTTGATCTTACTATCCAAGGGATTTTCAGGAGTCTTCTCCAGCACCATAGTTTGAAGGCATCATAGTTCTTTGGCATTCTGTCTTCTTTACGGTCCAGCTCTCACAACCAAATGTGACCACTGGGAAGACCATAGCCTTGACTATATGGACCTTTGTTAGCAGAGTAATGTCTCTGCTTTTCAATGCTCTCTCTAGGTTTATCATTGCTTTCCTGCCAAGAAGCACGTGTCTTCTGATTTCATGGCTGCAGTCACCATCTGCAGTTATTTTGGAGCCCAAGAAGAGGAAATCTGTCACTACTTCCACCTTTTCCTCTTCTGTTTGCCATGCAGTAATGGGGCTGGATACCATGATCTTAGTTTTTTTAATATTTAGTCTTAAGCTGGCTCATTTTCCGCCTTTACCCTCATCAAGAAGCTCTTTAGTTCCTCTTTGCTTTCTGCCATTAGAGTGGTATCATGTGCATATCTGAGGTTATTGATGTTTCTCCTGCCTATCTTGATTCCAGCTTGTAACTCATCCAGCCCAGCACTTCTTGTGATGTGCTCACAAGCAATAGATTAAACAAACAAGGTGACAGCAGACAGACCTGTTGTACTCCTTTCTCAATCTTGAACCAATCATTTATTTCATACAGGGTTCTAACTGTTGCTTCTTGATCCGCATACAGATTTCTCAGGAGACAGGTGAGATGGTCTGGTATTCCCATCTCTCTAAGAACTTTCTTTTTTTTCCACAGTTTGTAATGATCTACATAGTCAAAGGCTTCAGCTAAGTCAGTGAAACAGAGATAGATGTTTTTCTGAAATTCCCTTGCTTTTTCTATAATCCAGTGAATTTGATCTTTAGTTCCTCTTCCTTTTCTAAACCTAACTTGGACATCTGGAAGTTTTTGGTTCACATAATGCTGAAGCCTAGCATGCAAGATTTTAAGCATGACCTTACTACCATGGGAAATGAGTGCAATTGTCTGATGGTTAGCACATTCTTTGGTACTACCCTTCTTGAGAATTGGGGTGAGAGGATTGACCTTTTCCAGTCCTGTGGCTCTTGCTGGGTCTTCCAGATTTGCTAACATAATGAATGCCAAGGGCTTCCCTGGTGGCTCAGATGGTAAAGAATCTGTCTGCAATGCAGGAGACCCAGATTCGATCCTTGGGTCAGGAAGATCCCCTGGAGAAGGGAATGGCCACCCACTTCAGTATTCTTGGCTGAAGAATTCCATGGACAGAGGAGCCTGGTGGGCTACAGTCCATAGGGTCACCAAGAGTTAGACATGACTGAGCAACTAACACAGCTATCTGGGGCCAGCATCCTACATTTTCCCATCCCTTTGTCCTTAGGGAATGGCAGCAGCTATATTGCAGGCATTGTTCTGCAATGAATGCCAAACCTTGATGGCATCATCCTTTAGGGGTTTGAATAGTTCTGCTGGAATTTCATTGCATCTACTAGCTTTATGGCAACCCGCTCCAGCACTCTTGTCTGGAAAATCCCATGGATGGAGGAGCCTGGTAGGCTGCAGTCCATGGGGTCGCTAAGAGTCGGACACGATTGAGTGACTTCACTTTCACACATTGGAGAAGGAAATGGCAACCCACTCCAGTGTTCTTGCCTGGAGAATCCCAGGGATGGGGGAGCCTGGTGGACTGCTGTCTATGGGGTTGCACAGAGTTGGACATGACTGAAGCGACTTAGCAGCAGTAGCAGCAGCAGCTTTATTAACAGCAGTGCTTCTTAAGGTCCACTTGACTTCGCACTCCAGAATGTCTGGCTCTGGGTGACTAACCACACCATCATAGTAATCCAGTTCATTAAGATCTTTTTTATACAGCTCTTCGATGGATTCTTTTCATCTCTTCTTGATCTCTTCAGCATCTACTGGGTCTCTACCATTTTTACCCTTTATTGTGCCCATCTTTGGGTGGAATTCTTCCTTGATGTTTCCAATTTTCCTGAGGAGATCTCTAATCTTTCCCCTTTTGTTGTTTCCTTCTATTATTAAGCATTGTTCATCGAAGAAGTCCTTCTTGTCTCTTCTAGCTATTTTTTGGAACTCTGATTTTAATTGAATGTACCTTTCTCCTCTCTCCCTTGCTTTTTCACTTCTCTTCATTCTTCTGCTATTTGTAAAGCCTCCTCAGATAACCACTTTGCCTTCTTGCTTTTCTTTTTCTTTGGGATGGTTTTGTTCACCGCCTCCTGTACGATATTACGGACTTCAGGCACATCGTTAGCTAGATCTAGTCCCTTGAATCTATTGGTTACCTTTACTGTGAATTCATATGGATTCAAGTCGTACCTGGCTGGCCTAGTGTTTTTCCCAGCTTTCTTTAGTTTAAGCCTGAATTTGCTGTGAGAAGCTGATGATCTGAGCCACAGTCAGCTCCAGGTCTTGTTTTTGCTGACTGTATGCAGCTTCTCCTACATCTTTGTCTACAAAGAATGTAATCAATTTGATTTTGGTATTGAACATTTGGTGGTATCCATGTGTAAAGCTGTCTTTCGTGTTGTTGAAAAAAGGTATTTGCTATGACTTGTGCATTCTCTTGGCAGAATTCAGTTAACCTTTGCCCTGCTTCATTTTGTTCTCCAAGGCCAAGCTTGCCTGTTACTCCAGGTTTATCTTGACTTCCTACTTTTACATTCCAATCCCTGATGATGAATAGAATATCTTTTTTAGGTGTTAGTTCTAGAAGGTCTTCCAGGCCTTTATAGAGATGATCAACTTCAGTTTCTTCAGCATCGGTGGTAGGGGCAGAGACTTGAATTACTGTGATATTGAATGGCTTGCCTTGGAAACAGAGATCATTCTGTCATTTTTGACGTTGCACCCAAGTACCATATTTTTGACTCTTTTGTCGATTATATGGGCTACTCCATTTCTTCTATGGGATTCTTGCCTACAGTAGTAGTTATAATGGTCATCTGAACTAAATTTGCCCATTCCCGTCAATTTTAGTTCACTGATTCCTAGGATGTCGATGTTTATTCCTACCATCTCCTGCTTGACCACATCCAATTTTCCTTGATTCATGGACCTAACATTCCAGGTTCCTATACAGTACTGTTCTTTGCAGCACTGGATTTTACTTTCATCAGCAGACACATCCACAATTGAATGTTATATCTGCCTTGGCCCAGCCTCTTCATTCATTCTGGGTCTCTTGGTAATTCTTCTCCATTCTTCCCCAGTAGCATATTGGACACCTTCACACCCAAGGGACTCATCTTTTGGTGTCATATCTTTTTGGCCTTTTATACAGTTCATGAGGTTCTCATGGCAAGTATACTGGGATGGTTTGCCATTCCCTTCTCCAGTGCATCACTTTTTGTCAGAACTCTCTGCTAAGATCTGCCCATCTTGAGTGGCCCTGCATGGCATGGCTTATAGATTCAGAGTTATGCAAGCCTCTCTGCCATGACAAGGCAGTGATCTGTGAAGGGGATATGTGTATATATATGTGTGTGTGTGTGTGTGTATAGCATACTCATACTAAATATAAAACTCATGATAGCAGGTAGTAGGGCAAAGGGTATTATCAGAAGTCAACCTGATATGAAAATTTAGCTCAGTCAGTAAAATCTAAAAAATACATAATTTCAGAAAATAATAGAAAGTTGATTGTCTCATTTTACATTCTTATTTAATGCTTAATTAGGCATCTATCATTTCTCGTAAAAAAGAAGCCAAAGCTGAGGAACTTCAAGAAGCAAAGGAAAAGTTAGCCAACCTAGAGAGAGAAGTGTCAGTGAAGACAAGTCAGACCCGTGAATATGACGGCACTGAAGTTTTGAAGGGAGATGAGGTAAGTTGAGATATCTAATGGGACGAGAATATGGTTATTGCTTTTGTTTGAAATCATTAATGTTTTTTACTTTTTAGTTTGTCTGTCAGTAATGGGATATTCATCATGTTGATGTTTGGTAGAAACCAACACAGTTCTGTAAAGCATTTATCCTTCAACTAAAAAATAATTTTAAAAAAGAAAGATAAAAAAATAGGAAGTTCATTTATTTTATGAAACTTATTTATTTAAAACTGAAAACTCTGCGACTTCCCTGGTGATCCAGTGGCTAAGACTCCATGCTCACAATGCAGAGGGCCCAGGTTCAGTCTCTGGTCAGGGATCCCACATGTGCAACTAAAGATCCTGCATGCTGCAATGAAGATTCTGCATGCCGCAGCTAAGACCTAATGCAGCCAAATAAATAAAATAAAAATAAATATTTTTAAAAAATTAGAATAAAACTGAAAGCTCTTTTCAGTAATACTGAGATATGCTTGATATATAATGACAGAGATTTTAGTGATTTTATGAAAAAATGTTCCAAATTTTCACTTTTTAAGTGGATTTATATTGGATTTATTATAAGTATTAGGTTATAAAAGTGAAACCAAATGAGTAGGAACTGTCAGGTAAGCAAATATTCATATTTTTTGATAAATATAATTCCATAAAGAGCTGAGAAAGTATTACTAAGTTGCTTCATCAATAATGTGTACTTGGCATGTGGGATTGGCATCATTAAAATGACTTCATTTAAAAATGCTTACAAATTTAAAAAATATAATTATGTCTTACATTGCTGTCTCTTTACATTTTGAACAATGATTTGGCAGCTCTTATTTTACTTATCGTTCTGTCAGACTCATGAAATGAGTAGGACAAGTAATATTGTCATTTATAGATGGTTGAAGTTAAGCATCAAAAATATAAACCCCATCTCCTTTTTATGAAGTTATCTCAAGAAAGAGTAAATACATGAAGCAAAATATCTTGCCTTCAGCTCAGTGCTTTTTCTTTCTTTTAGCAAAACAAGTGATAGGTCATATTTTAATTCATAAACATTGCATCTCTTTACCACCTCTAACAGCTTTTTTATGTTATATTAGCTACTGCTGCTAAGTCACTTCAGTCGTGTCCAACTCTGTGCGACCCCATAGATGGCAGCCCACTAGGCTCCTCTGTCCCTGGGATTCTCCAGGCAAGAATACTGGAGTGGGTTGCCATTTCCTTCTCCAATGCATGAAAGTGAAAAGTGAAAGTAAAGTCGCTCAGTCATTCCGACTCTTAGCGACCCCATGGACTGCAGCCTACCAGGCTCCTCCGTCTGTGGGATTTTCCAGGCAAGAGTACTGGAGCGGGTTGCCATTGCCTTCTCCGATATTAGCTACTAGTTCTCAGCAAAAGCTACTTTGAAAAGCTGCTCTGGTCCAAACCTCATTTTTGGCTTTGAAAAGTTATTGAATTCATACTGTTACAAATTGGCAGTGAATCTTCACTATGCCAAACACAAATGAATTGTTTCCATAGCACCACTTTCCTCTGGTGCTTTTGATTGTAGCCTCTCTATATGCCTTCTAGTTTATTGGGGAGGTAGAATTCATAAATCAACACTTGATTGAAAAACTTCTTTGGATTTTAACATCCACTTCCTGGGGAATTCCCTGGCAGTTCAGTGTTTAGGACTGAAGGCTTTCATTGCAGGGGGCATGGTTCAATCTCTGATCGGCTAACTGAAGACTGCCTGCCGAGTGGTGAAGCAAAAAAAAAAAAAAAAAGACATTAACTTACAGATTGCTTTAAGAAATGGGAGTGTTTTACACCTAAAACAGCTGGAAAAAGAACTTAAAAACCCCAAAATTAGCAGAAGGAAAGAAATCATAAAGATCAGAGCAGAAATAAATGAAAAAGAAATGAAAGAAACAATAATAAAGATTAATAAAACTAAAATCTGGCTCTTTGAGAAGATAAAATTGGCAAACCTTTAGCCAGACTCATCAAGGAAAAAAGAGAGAGAAGAATCAAATCAACAAAATTAGAAAAGAAAAAGGAGAGGTTACAACAGACAGGGCAGAAATACAAAGGATGATAAGAGACTGTTATAAACAACTATATGGCAATAAAATGGACAACCTGGAAGAAATGGACAGATTCTTAGAAAAGTTCAATTTTCCAAGACTGAACCAGGAAGAAATAGAAATTATGAACAACCCAATTACAAGCACTGAAATAAAAACTGTAATCAGAAATCTCCCAAAAAACAGCCCAGGACCAGATGGCTTCACAGGTGAATTCTGTCAAGCATTTAGAGCAGAGCTAATGCCTATCCTTCTAAACCTCTTTCAAAAAATTGCAGAGGAAGGAACACTTCCAAACTCATTCTACACAGCCACCATCACCCCAATACCAAAACCAGACAAAGACAACACTAAAAAAGAAAACTACAGGCCAATATCACTGATGAACATATATGCAAAAATCCTCAACAAAATTCTAGCAAACATAATTCAACAACATATTAAAAAGTTCATACACCATGATCAAGTTGGGTTTATTCCAGGGATGCAAGAAATCTTCAATATATGCAAGTCAATCAATGTGTTACACCATATTAACAAACTGAAAGATAAAAACTATGTGATAATCTCAATGGATGCAGAAAAGGCCTTTGACAAAATTCAGCACCCATTTATGATTAAAACTCTTCAAAAAATGGGCATAGAAGTACCATTTACTCAACATAGAAAAGGCCATATATGATAAGCCCACAGCAAACATAATTCTCAATTGTGAAGAACTGAAAGCATTCCTCCTAAGATCAGGAACAAGACAAGGGTGTCTACTCTCACCACTATAATTCAACATAGTTTTGGAAGTCCTAGTTACAGCAATCAGAGAAGAAAAAGAAATAAAAGGAATCCATATCAGAAAAGAAGAAGTAAAGTTCTTACTGTTTATAGATGACATGATACAGATGACAAGAAAACCCTAAAGATACTATCAGAAAATTACTAGAGCTAATCAATGAATTTAGCAAATTCACAGGACACAAAATCAATACACAGAAGTCACTTGCATTCCTATATACTAACAATGAAAAATCAGAAAGAGAAATTAAGGAATCAGTCCTATTCACCATTGCAACAAAAAGAATAAAATATCTAGGAATAAGCCTACCTAAGGAGACAAAAGAACTGTATACAGAAAATTATAAGACACCCATGAAAGAAATCAAAGACGACATAAACAGATGGAGAGATATTCCATGTTTCTGAGTAGAAAGAATCAATATTGTAAAAATGACTGTACTACCAAATGCAATCTACAGATTCATTGTGAACCCTATCAAATTACCAAAGGCATTTTTCACAGAGCTAGAACAAAAAATTTCACAACTCACATGGAAGCACAAAAGACCCCTAATAGCCAAAGCAGTCTTGAGAAAGAAGAATGGAGCTGGAGGAATCAACCTTCCTGACTTCAGATTATCCTGCAAAGCTACAGTCATCAAGACAGTATGGTACTGGCACAAAAACGGAACAATATAGACTAATGAAACAACATAGAAAGCCCAGAAGTAAAGCCATGCACCTATGCTGCTGCTGCTGCTGCTAAGTCACCTCAGTCGTATCTGACTCTGTGCAACCCCGTAGACGGCAGCCCACCAGGCTCCCCCATCCGTGGGATTCTCCAGGCAAGAACACTGGAGTGGGTTGCCATTTCCTTCTCCAATGTGTGAAAGTGAAGTCACTCAGTCGTATCTGACTCTTCGCAACCCCATGGACTGCAGCCTACCAGGCTCCTCCGTCAATGGGATTTTCCAGGCAAGAGTACTGGAGTGAGTTGCCATTGCCTTCTCCACATGTACCTATGGGTACCTTATTTTTGACAAAGGAGGCAAGAATATACAATGGGGCAAAGACAGCCTCTTCAATAAGTGGTGCTGGAAAAACTGGACAGCTACATGTAAAAGAATGAAATTAGAACACTTCCTAACACCATACACAAAGATAAACTCAAAATGGATTAAAGACCTAAATGTAAGACCAGAAACTATAAAACTCTTAGAGGAAAACATAGGCAGAACACTCGATGACATAAATCAAACCAAGATCCTCTATGACCCACCTCCTAGAATGATGGAAATAAAAACAAAAGTAAACAAGCGGGACCTGATTAAACCTAAAAGCTTTTGCACAACAAAGCAAACTATAAGCAAAGTGAAAAGACAACCCTCAGAATGGGAGAAAATAATAGCAAATGAAACAACTGACAAAAGATTAATTTCCAAAATATACAAGCAGCTGATACAACTCAATACCAGAAAAACAACCCAGTCAAAAAGTGGGCTAAAGATCTAAACAGACATTTCTCTGAAGAAGACATAGATGGCTAACAAACACATGAAAAGATGCTCAACATTGCTCATTATTAGAGAAATACAAATCAAAACTACAGTGAGATATCACCTCACACCGGTCAGAATGGCCATCATCAAAAAGTCTACAAACAATAAATGCTGGAGAGGGTGTGGAGAAAAGGGAACCCTCTTGCACTGTTGGTGGGAATGTAAATTGATACAGCCTCTATGGAAGACAGTATGGAGATTCCTTTAAAAAGTAGGAACAAACCACCATATGACCCAGCAATCCAACTCCTAGGCATATACCCTGAGGAAACCAAAACTGAAAAAGACACATGTACCCCAGTGTTCATTGCAGCACTATTTACAATAGCTAGAACATGGAATAAACGTAGATGTCCATCAACAGATGAATGGATAAAGAAATTGTGGTACATGTACACAAATGAATATTACCCAACCATAAAAAGTACCCATTTGAGTCAGTTCTAATGAGGTGGATAAATCTAGAGCCTATTACACAGAGTGAAGTAAGTCAGAAAGAGAAAGATAAATATTGTATACCAATGCATACATATGGAATCTTAGAAAGATGGTACCAAAGAGTTTATTTGCAGGGCAACAATGGAGAAACAGACATAGAGAACAGACTTATGGACGTGGGGAGAGGAAAGGAGAGGGTAAGATGCATGGAGAGAGTAACATGGAAACTTACATTACCATATGTAAAATAGATAGCCAATGGGAATTTGCTGCATGTCTCAGGAAACTCAGAGGCTCTGTATCAACCTAGAGGGGTGACTAGGGATGGAGAGGGAGATGGGAGAGAGGGGATATATGTATATCTATAGCTGATTCATGTTGAGGTTTGACAGAAAACAACAAAATTCTGTAAAGCAGTTATCCTTCAATTAAAAAAAAACCCAAACCAAGAAAAAAAAGAAATGGGAGTATTTTAAATGATACTTGGAAGCCAACAGAGTGTGCTTCATGATATCCTTGCTATCCAGGAAATAAAGATTAATTATGCAGCAACTTTGCTTTATAAGAGAACAGTCTATCTCCTAGCATTTTTATCTTTTCTTAAGAAAATACTGTCTATTTGACAAATATCAATTGCTATGGCCATATTTGGCACTGAATAGTGGTTATAACTCAGTATTAAATATTCCCTCTATGCAAATGTGATGGAAAAGAACCTCGTGCCAAGCTATTAGCTTTTATCTTTGACAAATTATAGTGAATAGGAAAAGTATCTGATGACAGAAAAGAGCACATTTTTTAAGGGGAAAAAGATAATTTTGGATATGGATAAGGTCAACTTAATTTTTAAACAATGTTTGGTCAGAAACTAGAACAAATCAAGTAAATCATTTGGCAGTTACCTAAAAGAACAGAAGGTATTGGGGAACATTAAGCATAATTTTATTAAGAACAAATCTTGGTAGACCAATTTTGTTTTCTACTCTGATAAAGTGGTAGACCATATGGACAAAAGGGAGGAAGTTTGTTCTACTTAAAATTATATAATATAGCTGGACTTCACTGAGGTTTCATTTGGTATCACATGGTAATTGCCAAAAAATCATGTTCTTTGCCACCCATCTGTTAACACAGTTGGTGAGAGGGTATCAAGAAATAGTAGCATGGTGTTCGAAAAGAATATTGTGCCCAGAGTCACAAATAGAAGAATGAGGAAAGGTAGGGCTAACATTTATTGAGCAACTTTTATGCAAGGCTCTGTGCTAGATGATTTGCAAACATATATTTCCCTTCTTGAGAGAGAGATTACTATTATTTCCATTTTTACAACTAGTTGAAACTCAGGAAAATTATAGATTTACACAACTAATAAGTGGCCACGCAGGATCTAGGTCTCTCTCACATGTTCCTGTTGACCTTAAGCAAATCCCTTCTCCATTTATAAAATAATGGATGTCCAAGCTTCTGAGAAACTCAAAGGCTAAGTCAACATGTAACATCTGGCATCCAAAAGTGATCATTCCTCTGGGACCCATGTTGGTGCACCTGGAAGAGGCAGGGTGGCAGACTAGTTAAGTCATGGTCTCTATAACTTGGTCTGAGTGCACATCCTGGCTTTCTCAGCCTACTTACTAGCTGGGTGACCTTGGCCAGCTTCCTTAATGCTTAGAGACAGTAAGTAACTTGCCTGAAGTCACACAGTGAGTTGCAGAACAAGGATTTAAATCCAAATCTGAATGCCTCTGCAGCTGTTCTCCAAAATGAATACTGAACTATTCTTCAAGGTACTATTAGAATAAGTTAATTTTAAAATTCATATTTGACTCTGAATAGGACCACATTGTACACAGTCATTAACTGGAAACAATAGTTTGCTAGAAACTGTATGACAGCCATTTATTTGGAAATAAACCTTCATTCCTTGATTGTCCATATGTAGTTGTTTGACTGATCTTTTCTTGGAAAAATTGAGGAATGTGACTGTGTTAGGATGAATGTAACAAATATTATACATATAGTAATTTATATTCCTTTGTCATTTTTTTCTTTAGAGATCATTTAGAGTTCATTTTTAAAATTCAGTATCAAAGTGTGTATTTTGATGCTTCCTACTGCCATTAAAGTCAATATTCCAGATGCTACATTTTGTCCAAGAATTTTAGCTCTTCTAATTGCAGATGACAAGTGCTACAGGCATTTGTTCTTTACTAAATTTTTCATTTGTGTTCCTTTGATTTTTCTTATTAAAAAAGATGGGGCCCTCCCTGCCTGTCCAGTGGATAAGACTCTGTGCTCCCAATGCAGGGGGCCTGGGTTCAATCCCTAGTCAGGGAACTTGATCCTGAGTGCTGCATCTAAGACCTGGAGCAGCCAAATAAATAAATATTTTTTAAAAAACAGGTGAAGAGCCTAAAAACACTTGTTTTTTTCCTGATACTTTGGTTAACAGTTTATTTTCAATGATTTACTTGTAGGCAATATATAGGGATAAGCACAGCAAAATCTTATTCTGCCAGACTTCTGACATAGGTAGGAATTTCTTGCACAGTTGGAAGTATCTTCTTAGTGATAGAGATTTTCTTGCCAGTCTAGTCTATCTTGATTTCTTTCTCTTCAAACAAGTGTTTGGTAGGTGATTAAGAGGTTAAGTTTAGAGACTACAGTTTCTAACAGCTGAAAATTGATAATAATAATGAGTCTCTAACTCTCCTTTATATTTTGAAGTTTTCTGTACTGGATTTAAGTACATAAAGTACATACATAAGTACATAAAGTAGAAGTCTCACTAAATGATATTCTCAAAGAATTTTGATTGCTTTCATCTCTGAGAGAAGTCACCCCCAAAATGTCATGGAACTTTGCCCTTGATCCTAACCTGCTTATTATTCTCATCAATAATTTAGATTAATAATGTTTATTATGCAATTGAATGTGCCAGACACTATATTAGGTTTATTATATACATTATCTCATTTATTTCACTGAACAACTCTATGAGATAGGTATGATTATTATTCCCAGTTTTTACAGATAAGGAAACCAGCACACATAGGACTTTGGCTAACTTATCCAAGGTCATATTGCTAGTAAGTTTTGGCACCATGATTTGAATTGAGGTAGGTCGCACAGAGTCAGACATGACTGAAGCGACTTAGCATGCATGCATGCATTGGAGAAGGAAATGGCAAGCCACTCTAGTATTCTTGCCTGGAGAATCCCAGGGACAAAGGAGCCTGGTGGGCTGTTGTCTATGGGGTCACACAGAGTTGGACACAACTGAAATGACTTAGCAGCAGCAGCAGTCTAGCTCCAGAAACCTTAATAATTTTCACATGGCAGAAAGCTAGAAGGAACAGTCAGTCTGAGACAGGTGATAGCATTGTAATTCAAAATCATCTTGGTAGTTAGGAGCCTTGTACTTAAGCAAACAAAATGTCATTAATGGGATTATAAATAATAATAATGTAGAATCTGAGTTTTATCTGCAGCTCAAAAATTATCCATTAGTTGTTGTTGCAGCCTGTATGGGAAGGGAGTTTAGGGGAGAATGAATACATGTATATGTATGACTGAGTCTCTTTGCTGTCCACCTGAAACTCACAATACTGTTAATCAGCTGTGCGTGTATGCTCAGTCACTTCAGTTGTGTTCAACTCTTTGTGACCCTATGGACTGTAGCTGTTAATTAGCTATGCTGCTGCTGCTGCTGCTAAGTCGCTTCAGTCATGTCCGACTCTGTGGGACCCCAGAGATGGCAGCCCACCAGGCTCCCCTATCCCTGGGATTCTCCAGGCAAGAACACTGGAGTGGGTTGCCATTTCCTTCTCCAATGCATGAACATGAAAAGTGAAAGTGAAGTCGCTCAGTCGTGTCCGACTCTTCGCGACCCCATGGACTGCAGCCTACCAGGCTCCTCCGCCCATGGGATTTTCCAGGCGAGAGCACTGGAGTGGGGTGCCATTGCCTTCTCCCGTTAATCAGCTATACTCCAATATAAAATAAAAAGTTTAAAAAAATCATCCAGTTGTAATGCAGCTTTAAAAAGACAAAATGCTGAGAATTCCCTGACAGTCCAGTGGTTAGGACTCAGTACTGTCACTGCCAGGGCCCCAGATTCAATCACTGGTAGGGAAACTAAAATCCCATAAGCTACCTAGCTTGGCCAAGAAAAAAATTTTTTAAATTATACTCTGTTAATAAAAATGTAATATCCCATTTATGTGAAATTATGCTTAGAATATTATTTTACATTTTTGGCGTCATGTTTTAAGAAAGACATAATCAAGCCAGAGTCCAGATGAAGGTGACCAAAACAAATGAAAAGTCTGGAAACATTCATGGAAAGAATTCATTATGAATTAGCTGAGAGCAAAAAGCTAGGATTATGGAAGGATCTGCAGAAAATAGTTAAAACAGTGGACCTGAATCTGCTATTTTTAGAAAAACTTGCTTGCAAGATTGGCCCTTGGCTGGCATCTAGGAAGTTGGATTTTAGAAGAATTCCCACCATTCCTTGATAAGAGTGGCTCATGTGCCTAAACTATATGTACAAAGAGTGTGGTTTATGTTGAAGACCTGCTTTCCTTCTTGGAGTCTGGAATTTTGGTATGGGCTAGGCAGAATATGCCTACGTGATCAGCCCCCAGTAAAAACTCTGGGCTCTGAGTCTCTAATGAGCTTCCCTGGTTGGCAGCATTTCACACGTGTTATTTTACCTCTTTGTTGGAGGAATTAAGGGAGAAGACTCTTGGAAGCTTGCCCCTGGTTTCCTCCTGACTTCACCCCATGTGCCTTTTCCTTTTGCTGGTTTTGCTTTGTACCATTTCACTGTAATAAAGCACGGCCAAGAGCATGGTTTTATGCAGAGTCCCGTGAATTCTCCTGGCAAATCATTGAACCTGGGGGTTGTCTTGGGGACCCCTGATTCAGATGGATTAGTATTACTCTTGTTTTGGGATGGAATGTTCTTGCTAGATCTATTAAATCCATCTAGTCTAATGGGTCATTTAAGGCCAGTGTTTCCTTATTAAATTTCTGTCTAGATGATCTGTCCATTGATGTAGGTGGGTGATAAAGTCCCCTACTATTATCATGTTACTGTCAGTTTCTCCTTTCATGTTTGTTAATATTAGCTTTGTATATTTAGGTTCTCCTGTCTTGGATACATCTATGATTGTTGTATCTCCTTGTTGGATTGATCCCTTTATCATTATGTAATGTCCTTTTTCTTTGTTTTAAAGTCTATTTTGTCTGATATTAATGTTGCTACCTCAACTTTCCTTTTGTTTCTATTTACATCGAATACCTTTTTCCATCTTCAAATCAAATTGAATTCAACAACATAGTGTACATCATACACCATGATCAAGTATGATTTATTCCAGGGTATATAAAATAATAATAATAAAATAATATTTTGAAAATCAGATTGTGCAAGTAATATCTAAATACATTTTCATGAAATGAAAAGCAAACAGTATACATAAAGCAGAAGTCCCCATTGATTACCTTCTACCTCCAGTCCTCAGACTCTTTGTCAGAGAGAAACCACTGCTACTAATTTTGTAAACTCTTTTAGTCCTTTCTTTGGAGAGAGACACAGATTGGATAATACTGCTTTGTGGGTTTTTAAAAATATTAAAAAAAAAAAAAAAAAAGAAACCTTAAAAAAAAAAAAGAATGGTATTGTACTATGTGTGTTGTGCGACTTACTTTTAATAACATGTGTCAGAAATTTTTCCATGTAAGTAAATGAAGAGGCTTTTCTCTAGAGGTTTAGAAAATCAGCTCTGGAGGCAGAATACCTGGGTGCAGAACTCGGCTTTGCCACCTCTCAGCTGTTCAACCTAACAGCTAATGTCAGTAGTTACCTAACTGCTCTGTGCCTCAGTTTCTTTATCTGTAAAGTGGGGACAATAATAATACCCACCTTGTATGGTGGCTGTGAGGGCTAAATGATTTAATATAACTAAGCAGTATACAATAGTGGCTGGCTTATAGGAAGTACTTCATAAATACAAACTACAGTTATAATAATTATTGTCATGTACAAAATTTAATTGCTATATTGTGTTCTATAGAATGTACAATTTTTTATTCCAACCAAGAGTGTACAAAAGGATCTGTTTCCTCTGTTATTTAAAACAGCACTTGATCCTCATTCTTTTGATTTTTTGTCATTCTGACAGTATTATGTCTTAATTTTCGTTTCTCTTAAGATTGAACAGCTGTCCACATACATGTTTGGTCATTTATATTTCTTCTGTCATTTGCCCTTTTATTGTCTTTCTTCATTTTTTTCTAATGGAGTGAATGTTTTTTTTATCTCTTTATCATATTTTTACCTGGATTTTAGTTGTTAATCTAGATAATTGTTCTAGTCTGTCATCTATCACTGAACTTTGTATATGCTGTCTTTTGTCACACTGAGGGTTTCCTCTCCTTTTTTCCAAACAGTTTTATTGGTATATAATTTATGATAAAGTACAAATTGTTGCTGTTGTTCCACTCTATGATAACTTCATATATTGGAACAGAATTTTAGTAATAAGTGACTTTGGTTTTCCATAGTTTGAGGTGCTATAAAAATGTTTACGTAGAATTATCTTGCTTTATGCAAAATTCAGTGTCAGAGGAGATTTAAAAAGTGTTAGAGCAGAGTATAATAGTAAATGTTCATAATTATGAATCTGAGTTGTCAATAAAAGGTTGATGTGATCAATACGATTTTAAGATAACAAAGCTGGAGTAGCATCTCTCCCAGTAATCATACCATGTTATTATTTTCCCAGCTCACACCCCACAACCCTGAAACATTCCCATACCGCTCTGTTCACATGTGTTCCAAGATGTGCATGCTCAGTCACTCAAGTTATGTTCAACTCTTTGCAACCTCATGGACTGTAGCCCTCCAGGCTCCTCTGTACATGGGATTCTCTAGGCCAGAATACTGGAGTGGGTTGCAATGTCCTCCTCCACATGGTCTTCCTAACCCAGGGATTGAATTCATGTCTCCTGCATCGACATGCCAACTGTTTACCACTGAGCCACCTGCAAAGCCCGTGTCTAAGATACAGCTCACTTAAGATCACTTGTTAAATTTCTGCCTCCCCTAAGAAACCAGTAAGCTCCATTATGGCAGGGCCATATCTCTTTTTCGCCACCATTTACTTAATAGCTGGCATGTAATAAACACTTGGTAAATGTGTAGAAAACCTGAATAGAAGTGTATAATCTAATCTACATACAGATTTTTTCATTAGAAAATTGATAATATTTTAAAATGTCACGGCACTTCAATTGATAAGAAAAATTATTTTTATAAAGTCTTCATCCTAACCATAGTTGTTTATTATATGAAGTTATTTTTAAATACCTGATCAAAAACCTAAATTTGCCATTAATACAGTAGTCCTCAGTCAGTTCTTTTGTTAAATATGATCTTTACCCTTTCACGGGCAATAATCTGAGCTTGGTGACTTTTGTCTCACTAATGGAAGAGCAGAGAATAGAGGCCGTACCTAAGGTAGTATTGCCACATGGCTTCCAATCTTTACCATCTTTGCCACCTTGTTATCTCTGAATCTCTGCTTTAATTATTTGAAAAGCAAAACAAAAAATTAGCCACAGTGATTCAGTGCTAGTACCCTTCTCGGAGCTGTCATTCAAATGAATGCATGCCTTTTGAATCTGAACTTTTTTATAGCAACAACTGAACCTTTGGTTAAGGTTGCATTGGCATTTCATGCATTGAAAGGTCACTCCTGGTTTATGGTGTACGGGTTTAGAGTTCATTATATTTTCTTCCCTAACCGTTAAAAGAAGCTCAGCTGTTTTGCAGTTAATGGCTACTTTAAAAATGTGCTTGATCAAATAATATGTATAAGTAGCTTTAGAAAGAACCAGCCGGCTCGTTCTACAGCTACTGACGGAAATCCTAGAGCTAAATTGCAAAGATTACGAAATCTTCTTTAAATACTTCAAAGAGAAGCACAATGAAGATAAGGGAATCCTGGCAAGATTAGCTGCAGCTGTCAGATCCTGAAAAATTAGGAATCAAATTTTGACACTTGTAATTGAATCATCCACCCTTCTAAGTGAGTCCAGGCAAACTTGTGATATTTTTAGAACCTTTCAAATCACATTACCCTCTTTAGAGTTCATAGCAGGACTTGAGACCCCTAAAATTTCCCAGGAGATGGAACAAAACAGAATCAAATAAATTTGCCTCATTTCACTGCAATAGAAGGTAGACTATTATATATACAGTCCATGTAATCCCACATCTTTAACTCCAAATGTGAAAACTTTTCATAGAAAATTTTTTTAAGAGTTAACTGCTTGGACAGCAGTTGAAAACCCCATTAGAGATATAGTAACAGCTGTGTGGTGGTGATTTGATTTATAATAGAAGCATGGAGACTTTGGATGGTATGATTAACTGTGTTTCCCAGATGGATATTCCTATGCCACAAGTTTTTATTAAGACAGATTTCTACTAACATATATCACATTGCTTATTATAGACCCTCCCAAGAGAATCAGCACTTAACTATCCACTACCATATGTAGGTAATTATGTTGTTTATGCTTGGCTTAGTGAGATTTTCTAATTTAAAGTTGAAAACATAAAACTAACAGGTTGGAAAAGGTTAGAATAGTGTTTGTATGTCTATATTTATATATTGCGCTAGTTATGATGAGTGATTTGAAAAGACTAACATTTTAGCAGAAAACAACGGTTGCTTAAAAACATTTTTTTTATTGACTTAAAACAAATAACCACTCTGATACCAGACTTCAGGGAATCCAAATGATTTATGACATGAAGCGTGACTTGAAAAGATGGCCTTTTCAGGTTTTCTGCAAGTCTGAATTCAGACAGAATAGAAGTGGGCAAAAAATTATGGCCATTTGGGCATATTCATTCTACTCTTGAACATTGGTGTTATCCATCTCACATATAACTTTCTTAGGCCTATTTCTATAGTTTTCTATGGCTAACCATCATTTGATAAAATAACTGACAAAGATGTGATTTAATTAAGAAGTGGAAAATAGCATGGATAGTGCACTAACAGGATTTGAGGACACAAGTATTCATTCTAATCCAGTTTTTTTCTAACTTTCTGAACTTCGGTGAGTTGCTTTAATTTCTAAATAGGTTTTCTCCTCTGTAAAAGGAGGAATAGTGTTAAAAAATAGCTCTTTGTAATTCTTGACCATATAAAGTGCTTATTATACGGTTGTCTTATAAAGTCTTCACAGCTTAAGCACTGTGAAAATAGCTTCATGCCCGATATTGAGTTGGAAATTTGCAACAGAAGCAGCGATTCTTGTTTCCACATAAATATGCAGAATGATATCTGGAATCCAGTAATACTTTTGAGTTCCAGATAAGCTTGAAAAATATTTGTAAATGATTACATACATAGGAAAATAAACTGCCTTGTCCTTTTAAAAAGCTTGCTCAGATTTTGACCATTACTATTAAAGGTTCCAAAACATATTAAATGGGCAAAAGGAGAAAGAAGATCTGTCAAATTCCATTTTGATCACAAAGGAATTGAGTCTGTAAAATTGGTCCTGAAGCCAGAATCAAGCACTATTAAAACATTAATCTTACCCATCTCAGCATCTGAAATGGTGGCTGCTCTTTCATAGATGACAAATTTAGATTACAGTTGTGTATTGGACCAAATGATTAGTAATAGCTGCTATAATGGGCCTTCCTGCACAGTGGCAATCTTTATAGTTTACTTTCATGACAAATTGACTTGATTGGCCTGCTGTATGTGGTGCACTGTTGAAAGCTTTTTCCTTAATGTTCTAAGGATTTATTGTTTATCTCGTGCCAAAGTTCCTTCAAAATATTTTTAATTTTTAAATATCTAAGAAATAAATCTCAAAGAATTCATGTATGACCCTACATACCCAACACAACATTTATCTTTATTTCTTCATTCTTTCCCAATCTCAGTTTATAAACATACATACAAAAATTTTAGTTGTACTCAGAGTATGTAGATTTGTAGTTTCTTGCAGTAGTGATTGTTCTGTTTTACTTCTAAAGAGCACTATATTACACCTAGATCTTTACTCTTCTGTTCGTCCTAATTATTTGACATTTCTTTGTTTCTTAGTGTTTAAAAGGAATAGTAAATTATCTCATCTTCCGTGTAATCTTTGTTGTTATTGTTCAGTCACTAAGTCGTGTGGGCTGCACTATCTCCCAGAGTTTGCTCAAATTTATGTCCATTGAGTCGGTGATACTATCTAACCATGTCATCCTCTGCTGCCCCTTTCTCCTTTTGCCTTCAATGTTTCCCAGCATCAGAGTTTGTTCCAGTGAGTCGGCTCTTCACATCAGATGGCCAACGTATTGGAATTACAGCCTCAGTAGCAGTTCAAGCAAAATGACAGACATTATTAATCATTATCCATCATTCAATTTTGTAGAACATTAGTACATTTTATGGATCTTATTTAAATACCTCCCCAAGGTCACTTTAAGTGGTGTAGCAAAGATTTGAAATTGTTTCTCTGATTGCAAAGCCCGTGATCTCAACAATTCTCTGAACTGCTTCTGTGACCTTGTTGTACTTCTAGGACTTTTAATGATTAATTTATAAGTTTATAAATTTTTGCCCAGATAAGTCATTATAACAGAATTATGAGTAAATTTAATTTTTAATACTCAGAGTCTATTCAAATTAAAGTCTATCAGCTGTAAGGTTTTTGTTGGTGATGGGCTTTTTTGAGGTGGAGTGTTCTTTTCATTATAATTTTTTAGAGTAACACAAATATGTAGTTTAAAAACTAAAACAGGGGACTTCCCTGGTGGTCCAGAAGTTAAGAATCTTCCTGCCAGTGCAGGGGACACATGTTCAATCCCTGGTCTGGGAACTAAGATCACACATACTGCAGGGCAGCTAAGCCCATGCACCAGGACTCCTGAGCCTGTGCGCTGTAGAGCCAGTGCTCTGCAACGATAAGCCCACACACTGCAGCTAGAGAGTAGCCCCCGCTTACCACAACCAGAGAGAGCCTGTGCGCTGCAATAAAGACCCAGTGCAGCCAAATAAAAGTACAACAGTACCACAAAGCTCATAATGAAAATAATGATACCCTTCCATGCTCCCAAGTCATGCTTCCTGGAGGCAACCACTTTTAATGCTTTTAGTTGTTTCTTCTAATATTTACCTTTGTATTTCTAAACAACAAAATTTCTTGATTTTTAAAAAAATTTTGGACAGGCTATGACCAACCTAGACAGCAGAGACAATACTTTGCCAACAAAGGTCCGTCTAGTCAAAGCTGTGGTTTTTCCAGTAGTCATGTATGGATGTGAGAGTTGGACTATAAAAGAAAGCTGAAAGCTGAAGACTTGATGCTTTTGAACTGTAGTGTTGGAGAAGACTCTTGAGAGTCCCTTGGAATGCAAGGAGATCCAACCAGTCAATTCTAAAGGAAATCAGTCCTGAATATTCATTGGAAGGACTGGTGCTGAAGCTGAAACTCCAATACTTTGGTCATCTGATGGGAAGAACTGACTCACTGGAAAAAACCCTGATTCTGGGAAGGATAGAAGGCAGGAGGAGAAGGGGACAACAGAGGATGAGATGGTTGGATGGCATCACCAACTCAATGGACATGAGTTTGAGCAAGCTCCAGGAGTTGGTGATGGACAGGGAAGCCTGGCGTGCTGCAGTCCATGGGGTCACAAAGAGTTGGACAGGACTGAGCAACTGAACTGAATCATAGGAAATGAGGATTTAGCTCTACATTCTCCATTTCCTGTCTACCCTCCATATCCACCCTTATGTTCTTTATAGCCTCCCAATATAATTATAATTTCTGGTTATGTCACTATTTACTATATTCATTATGATGATTGTATAAACATGTTATTTACAGCTAAGCCACACAGCATATTATGATTACATATCCTTTCTTGTACACTTTTGGTTTTTTTTCTTCTTAATACTGACCTCATTTTTTTGTTTTTGTTTGGTTAGTTTTTTATATACCTATCACTCACTTAACTCTAAACTTTCTGGTAGAACTGTACAATTTCTCTTAATATGGGATTATGGTCATCCACAGTAATCTAGTAATTATATTTCTTAAACCTTGGGACTAATTCTTTCTGGAGCCCCTCTCATTCTTCTGTTGCAGTGTAGGGAAATTAATTTCTAGGCTTGCTATACAATGGTAATCTCAGGCTTCACAGTTGTAATCCTGAAAATTTCTCTTACCACTCTTGTTTTGGATCTCCTGTTTGCCAAACCTCAAGTCTTCTCTTTCTTGGTTTATTTCCTTGTTATAATAGAGAATGTTCCTGAAAATAGGAACTTGGATAATACGTTTTTGTGAATCTTGCTTGTTTCAAATTGTCTTTATTCCGTCCTTATACGTGATCAATAATTTGACTAAATAATGAATTCTGGTTGAAAATCTTTTTCCCTGAGAAATTTGAAGGCATTATTCTATTGTCTTCTGGTATTCATTGGGCTTCCCTGGTGGCTCAGTGATAAAGAATTGCCTGCCAATGCAAGAGACTAAGAGACTCAGGTTTGATCCCTGTGTGGAGAAGATCCCCTGGAGGAGGGCATGGCAACCCACTCCAGTATTCTTGCCTGCAGAATCCCATGGACAGAAGAGACTGGGCGGCTACAGTTCAAAGGGTCCCAAAGTGTAGGACATAACTGAAGCAACTGAGTATGTGCACACTCGCTAGTATTCATTGTTGGTATCTGAGGCTGTTCTGATTCCCAGTCCTTTGATGTGATCTTTCATTGTTATTATTGCCATTTACCTCTTCTTGAAACTTTTAGAATCCTCTCTTTATCTCTAGTTTTCTAAATTTTTAAGATTGTATACTTAAGTAAGCTCTTTCTTTCATTGAACTGTGCATTCTGTTGGCTCTTCTAATTTAGAATCTTTTGTTCTTCAGTTTTGGAAAATTTTCTTGTATTATTTCTATCTTTTTTGTTTCTGTTGTCTTCTGGAACTCATTGGTTAGATTTGGGACCTTCTTGATTGATTCTTCAATGTTTATTTACTTTCAAAATGTTTATAATTTTTTAAAATTATGTTAAGAATAGTGAAAGTTTGTGTTTGTGTGTGCATGTTGTGTATGAAAGACATCCCTTATGGCTCAGACAGTGAAGAATTTGCCTGCCATGTGGGAGACCTGGGTTCTGTCCCTGGATTGGGAAGAGCCCCTGGAAGAGAGCATGGCAACCCACTCCAGTATTCTTGCCTGGAAAATCCCCATGGACAGAGGAGCCTCAGTTCAGTTCAGTGGTTCAGTCATGTCTGACTGTTTGCAACCCCGTGGACTGCAGCACTCCAGGCTTCCCTGTCCATCACCAACAAAACTTTGTGCACATCAGGACTCAGGAAAAAGGAGCAGTGACCCCACAAGAGACTGAGCCTGTGAGTGTCCAGCAGTCTCCGGCAGAGGCGTGGGTCAACAGTGGCCTGCTGTGAGGTCAGTGGCACCGAATACAACAGTCCTGGGAGCCTTGGGGCATGCTGGCATAACTCCTTTTGAAGGAGGACTGCCATTGCTGCCATTACCCCTACCATAGTTTGGCCTCAGGCCAAACTGCAGGGGGGAGAAGAGTCCTACCCATCAACAGAAAATTGGATTAAAGATTTACTGAGCATGGCCCCACCCATCAGAGCAAGGCCCAGATTCCCCCACAGTGAGTCCCTCCCATCAGGAAGCTTCCACCAGCCTCTTATCCTTATCCATCAGAGGGCAGACAGAATGAAAACCACAATCACAGAAAACTAACCAAACTGATCACATGGATCACAGCCTTGTCTCTCTCAATGAAACTATGAGCCAAGCCATGTAGGGACACCCAAGATGGATGGGTCATGGTAGAGAGTTCTGACAAAATGTGATCCACTGGAGAAGTGGCAAACTACTTCAGTATTCCTGCCTTGAGAACCCCACAAACAATATGAAATGGACAGGGACAGAGGAGCCTGGCGGGCTACAGTCCATGGGGTTGCAAATAGTTGGACACGCCTGAGTAACTAAGCACATACTTTTATTGCTCAGCTTAAAAAAAAACAACACTTTTGAGATTCCTTTTATGCCTCTACCTTATCCCTGCCTACAGCCTGAAGCAGGTATCTTCACTGCTCAGAGGAGTTCAGGGTTCCCATTCTCTGGGTAGAGGCAGCCATCTAGGGTTCCCACCGCTGTGGCCAGGCTTGACTGGGGCCATCATTCCAGAGCTGGGTAAGCTTCTGACCCTGTTTACTGCTTTCCTCCAAGCACACACTGTAAACAGTACTGACAGCTGGGGACAATCTAAGCAAAGGGACATTTAAATGTTTTGCCATTCCTTAATAAAAACACCCAGAAAAGAAAAGCAAGCAAGTATAACCTCCAGATAGAGAGGAACTTCTCATAGACACTTTGCAAACATCACACATCCTCTTTCTCACTGCAACACCTAGATTGTCTTCTGAGAAAGATCACAGATCTTGGTGAAATCTACTTAAGAATAAGAACAAGTGAAAAGATCTTTTTTCTTGTTTCTCACGGGAAAGGGGGGGAAAACCAATGTGGGAGCTGTCAAAGGGTCCTCAGAGCTTTCCTGACTGTCCCCATAGCAGGACTCTGGCCTGGCAGTCAGGAGACGGGGGTGAGGAGTTGGTGTGACTGTGGAAAAAACGCTTCCCTTCCTAGGTACCATCGGCACAGGGAGGTGACCCCAGCATTCCTCTGTAGAGGTTGGAATTAAACAGGAGTAGTAGGAGGTCTTGGAGAAGACAATGGCACCCCACTCCAGTGTTCTTGCCTGGAGAATCCCAGGGACAGGGGAGCCTGGTGGGCTGCCATCTATGGGGTCACACAGAGTCAGACACGACTGAAGCGACTTAGCAGCAGCAGCAGCAGCAGCAGCAGTAGGAGGTCTCAGAGAAGGCAATGGCACCCCACTCCAGTACTCTTGCCTAGAAAACCCCATGGACGGAGGAGCCTGGTGGGCTGCAGTCCACGGGGTTGCTAAAAGTCGGACACGACTGAGTGACTTCACTTTATCCCATCCAGTTTCCACCCCTCTCAGAGGTTACTCCCATCATGAGTTAGGTTTTTATCCTTCTGTGATTTTTATTTACTGTTTGACAACCCATTTGTATCCCTAAACAGTATATTATTTAGTTTCCCTAAGCAATACTACTAATGGGAGCATTCTCTGTTTATTCTGTAACTTGCTTTTTTGGCTCTACATTATTTCTTGAACCTATAATTGTTTATTTTGATTGTATATACTATATTGTATGAATATAAAACAATTAGTTATGGCATGTTTTCCTACTTTTTGGTATTGCAGGTTTCTATCAATATTATTGTGTATGTCTCCCTGTGACTATGAGCAAGGATTTTTGGAGGGTAGTGTTTCCTAACTTTTTTCACAACATGGCACTTAAAGTAAATAGTTACTGTTTAGCATACTGAGATCAAAGGACAAGGCTGCTTATAGCTGAGGATGACTGGCCTGGGAGTTCTTTATAATATCTTGACCAGCTGCTGCAGAGTCTAAGTTGATTAATATGTGGGCACACCTGTACTGTTTGTGCCACATGAGTGTCCTGGAGCACACCCCATTTAGGAAGACCTGCTCTGGAGCAGTGCTTCTCAGAGTGTGGTCTGAAGACCTGTTCTAGTACACAAACTGTTAGTTACTAATCCAGAACCATGTAAATTAGGAGGAAGCATTTAGGAACATCTAAATAGGAAGTCAAGAAACACCTGGAGTAACAGGCAAATTTGGCCGTGGAGTATGGAATGAAGCAGGGCAAAGGCTATTAAAGTTTTGCCAAGAGAACGTATTAGTCATAGCAAACACCCTCTTCCAACAACAAAAGACTCTACACATGGACATCTCTAGATGGCCAACACTGCAATCAGATTGATTATATACTTTTCATGCAGCCAAAGATGGAGAAGCTCTATACAGTCAGCAAAAACAAGACTGGGAGCTGACTGTGGCTCAGATCATGAACTCCTTATTGCCAAATTCAGACTTAGATTGAAGAAAGAGGGGAAAACCACTAGACCATTCAGGTATGGCCTAAATCAAATCTCTTATGATTATACAGTGGAAGTGAGAAATAGATTTAAGGGACTAGATTTGATAGACAGAGTGCCTGATGAACTATGGATGGAGGTTCGTGACATTGTACAGGAGACAGGGATCAAGACAATCCCCAAGAAAAAGAAATGCAAAAAAGCAGATGGCTGTCTGAGGAGGCCTTACAAATAGCTGTGAAAAGAAGAGAAGTGAAAAGCAAAGGAGAAAAGGAAAGATATAAGCATCTGAATGCAGAGTTCCCAAGAATAGCAAGGAGAGAGAAGAAAGCCTTCTTCGGCTATCAATGCAAAGAAATAGAGGAAAACAATGGGAAAGACTAGAGATCTCTTCAAAAAAATTAGAGATACCAAGGGAACATTTCATGCAAAGATGGGCTTGATAAAGGACAGAAATGGTATGCACCTAACAGAAGCAGAAGATATTAAGAAGAGATGGCAAGAATACACGGAAGAACTGTACAAAAAAGATCTTCACAACCCAGATGATCACAGTGGTGTGATCACTCACCTAGAGCCAGACATCCTGGAATGTGAAGTCAAGTGGACCTTAGGAAGCATCACTACAAACAAAGCTAGTGGAGGTGATGGAATTCCAGTTGAGCTATTTCAAATCCTAAAAGATGATGCTGTGAAAGTGCTACACTCAATATATCAGCAGATTTGGAAAACTCAGCAGTGGCCACAGGCCTGGAAAAGGTCAGTTTTCATTCCAATCCCAAAGAAAGGCAATGCCAAGGAATGCTCAACTACTGCACAATTGCACTCATCTCACACGCTAGTAAAGTAATGCTCAAATTTCTTCAAGCCAGGCTTCAGCAATTTGTGAACCGTGAACTTTGAGATATTCAAGCTGGTTTTAGAAAAGGCAGAGGAACCAGAGATCAAATTGCCAACATCCACTGGATCATTGAAAAAGCAAGAGAGTTCCAGAAAAACATCTATTTCTGCTTTATTGACTATGCTTTATTGACACAGCGTTTGACTGTGTGGATCACAATAAACTGGAAAATTCTGAAAGAGATGGGAATACCAGACCACCTGACCTGCCTCTTGAGAAACCTATATCCAGGTCAGGAAGCAACAGTTAGAACTGAACATGGAACAACAGACTGCTTCCAAATAGGTAAAGGAGTACGTCAAGGCTGTATATTGTCATCTTGCTTATTTAACTTATATGCAGGGTACATCATGAGAAACGCTGGGCTGGAAGAAGCACAAGCTGGAATCAAGATTGCAGGGAGAAATATCAATAACCTCAGATATGCAGATGACACCACCCTTATGGCAGAAAGTGAAAAAGAACTAAAGAGCCTCTTGATGAAAGTGAAAGAGGAGAGTGAAAAAGTTGGCTTAAAGCTCAACATTCAGAAAACTAAGATCATGGCATCCAGTCCCATCACTTCATGGCAAATAGGTGGGGAAACAGTGGAAGCAGTGGCTGACTTTATTTTTTTGGTTCCAAAATCACTGGAGGTGGTGACTGCAGCCATGAAATTAAAAGACGCTTACTCCTTGGAAGGAAAGTTATGACTAACCTAGACCACATATTAAAAAGCAGAGACATTACTTTGTCAACAAAGTTCTGTCTAGTCAAGGCTATGGATTTTCCAGTAGTCATGTATGGATGTGAGAGTTGGACGATAAAGAAAGCTGAGCACAAAAGAATTGATGGTTTTGAACTGTGGTGTTGGAGAAGACTCTTGAGAGTCTCTTGGACAGCAAGGAGATCCAACCAGTCCATCCTAAAGGAGATCAGTCCTGGGTGTTCATTGGAAGGACGGATGTTGAAGCTGAAACTCCAATACTTTGGCCACCTGATGTGAAGAGCTAACTCATTTGAAAAGACCCTGATGCTGGGAAAGATTGAAGGCAGGAGGAGAAGGGGATGACAGAAAATGAGGTGGTTGGATGACATCACTGACTCAATGGACATGAGTTTGGGTAAACTCCGGGAGTTGGTAATGGCCAGGGAGGCCTGGCGTGCTGCAATTCATGGGGTCGTAAAGAGTCGGACACAACTGAGCGACTGAACTGAACTGAACTGATAGATTTGATACTGTATAAACATTTTTATTATTTTATAAAAGTATGCAGTTTACAAACAATTAGAAAGTTTGAAAAACTGGTCAATTACCATAGATAAGTGTGAGAAACACTGCTGTTTATGGGAGTTGGTGGGGGACGGGAGGTACATGGTCAACCTTAGTAGCTATGCCCAGTTGACTTCCAAATTATGGTTCCAAATTTATATCCCTCACTGTCAGTGGTGTATAGGTGTTCTACTTCCTCCACATCTTCAACAACACTTAGTATGGAAGGGCTTTTTATTTCTACTAATCAGATGGGCATTATAATAGTATCTTACTATGGTTTTAATTTGCATCACTGATTATAAATGAGGTCAGACATCTTTTAATATGCTTATTGGCCACTTTGGGTTTTCTTTTCTATGAAGTGACTATTCAAGTATTTCATCCATTTTTCTATTGGGTTATTTGCCTTTCTCTCATTGATTTGTGGGTTTAATTTATGTATTTTTGGATATAAATTCTTTATTGGATTAACATGTTACAAATATATTCTTCCCAACTTGTAGCTTATATTCTTAATCTCTTAATATATATTTTGATAAACAGAAGTTCTCAATTTTAGCAAAGTCAAGTTTATCAACATCCATTTTCAATGTGTGTGTGTTTTGTTTCAGAAATCCTTTCCTATCTCAATAATCATAGTGATATTGTCCTATATTCTAGATTTTTAGTTCTCATTTTCACATTTAAGTCTATATAATCCAGTTGGTATTGATTTTTATACATTATGAAGTAAGGGCTCCATTAACTGAGCATTTTATTCTTTTCTTAAATTGAAGCATAGTTGTTAGTTTCAGTGTTAATTTATTGTATAGCAGAATGATTCAGTTACACATATATTTTCAGATTCTTTTCCATTATAGGTTATTACAAGATATACTCAATATATCCCTGTGCTATAGTAAATCCTTGTTATTTATCTGACCCTGACTACTTTTCCCCTAGGTAGTTTGTCCAGTGAATGTCAAATAACCAATCAGCATAGAGCACATTGAGTAATCAGTAGGTTTGTTCTTTCACAAAACATTTATAGCTTTTAGCTTTTAAAAATAGTTCCAGAGCACAGCAAGACAGAGAAAGGGACGATTGGCCTAGATAATACAGAGGATAGCAGATGAACAGGATTGATTTCATTTTGGGCGCTTTGCCCAGGACACTTTTAATAGAACATATAGTTACTCTGAGGATTCTGAATTTGTGGTTGTGTCAGACTTACACATTTATTCTTTTAAAGGAAAAATTGCAAGTTATTAGATTCTAGGTACCTTGGTCTGACTTAAATTTTTTAAAACAGTTTCTGTAATCCAGCCATTGATAATTTTGCTGTGTGTGGGCTAGATTCCTTGATATTAAAACTAACTCAATCATGGATAGAGAAATATTTTGAACTTCCTTCTTCTAAATCACAATGTGTTCGTCATTTCTTTCAAAGTTTAAGTCATTTAAAAAGATGTCTAAACAATGAATTAGCGGGTTATTTTTATGTGAAGAATTTTTAATCTTACTGGTTTTAAGGACTTTCTTTGTATATTCAGGAATCAATCAAGTCTTTAAGGAAAAAGAAAAACAAAAAACCTTAATTTTAGAAATGTTCTCCTTCCTGTTTTGCTACCTTATAGTTTATTGGGTTGGCCAGAAAGTTTGTTTGGATTTTTCCATAACATCCTAGAGAAAAACCCAAACTAACTTTTTGACCAACCCAAGAGAATTACTGACCTTAGATTTAGCCTATTTTTAGGAGGTAAAATACCACATGGTAATAGAGTTTGCATTAAATAGTGGCTTTGAATGAATTTTCCTTTTTTTCTGTTTTCTAAAGCTTCAGTAATAACATTCATTTACCTTTATTACTTATAAAATTATTTATTACCCCCCTAATTATCCTTATAAAGAACTGGGCATTACAAAGGTTAAGAGTATTAAAGAATTTTCACATTGTAGGTAATATGGAGGTTTACTTTTGTTTTGAAGTGATGCATTTAAGTATAATCGGCCAGATTCTTACTATGAACATTTTTAAAAGAATGTAGTTAAAAGGTTGGAGCAGAAAAATTATTTTATGTAGTAAAAAAAAAATCTGAAAATTCTTAGTACTAATGGTGCATAAGAGAAAGTGATTTTTAAAAGTATTCTGTTCTGTTTTAGAAATACCAGAAAATTTTTGCATTTGTCTCTTATATTGAGCAATACTTTTAATGAGCCAGTGCCTCAGGACCTTTACACCTGCTGTTTCTACTACTTGGAATGCTCTTCCCTGCTTCTTTCTCCTTTCTCTAACATACTCCTGCTACTTCAGTCTTGCTTAAATTATTTTAGAGAAATTTGTCATAACTCACCTCTCTAAAATTCTAACTGCCCCCCCCCCACCTTTTCTACCTTGGTCCCAACCCAGGTTAAACTCCTGTTATTTATTTTCAGGGCCCCTTCACTGTTTCATAATGTTCATTGTGGTTGTGAACATCAGTTCAGTGTTTATTTTCCCCACTATTTCTTAAGCTTGTTAAGGGCGGGATGCGTATCTTGTTTAGAGTTGTATTCTCAGTGTCTGCCCAGTGCCTATGTAATAGTTAATAAGTAGTACTTGATAAATAAATTCCTTTAAATATTCATTTCATGTGCTTTTCTGAACTCTAGTTGGTATTGTTTAACAATGGAGTCTTTCCATTAGAGTAGTTACAATTATTAGTAGGTCAACAGCTGAATTAAGCAACTATGAGTTCCCACTAATTTGGAGTATTTTTAGCTTTTGAACATTTGGGATGAGTTTCAGATGCTTCTTAGGGTATATGGTCACAGTACCTTTCTTAAATGATAAATGGTAACTGCAAATGTTGACTGTTCTGCTTGGTTATATTAATCCCAGTAGATCCAGGGTCACCAAAATAGTACAATGCATAAGAGATAAAACGATAAGACCATAGCCAGAATTGGTCTTCCACTTTTTTCTTCTTTTTCTTTTTAACCTGTTTAACTTTTATAGGATTGAAGTTGCTGTTTTCCAAATCCTTATTGTAAAGCTCACAATGAATAGCTTTTATATAAGGATTTCCAGTATTTAATGGGTCCAAAAAATCAAAATGTACACAAAGTATTTTAATTAAGCAGTTAGTCTTTCCAACTTTTTAATAAAACTAAGTTATTGTTCTGTATTTGTGACATGCATGTTGGACAGTAGAAAAGAAAATGTTTGTAATACGTTGAGGTTATATATAATATTTAGCAACTACTTTTCTACTTATTAAACTACACATTGTGTTCTTTTGCAGTTCAAGCGATATGTCAGTAAACTTCGAAGCAAAAGTACAGTTTTCAAAAAGAAGCATCAAATAATAGCTGAATTTAAAGCTGAATTTGGTCTCTTGCAGAGGACAGAAGAACTTCTTAAGCAACGTCATGAAAATATTCAACATCAACTGGTAATACAAAATTATATTGGGGTTCTAAAAGTACAAATGCTTAGAAGTTTATAAGTTGTAGTTTCATACTGAAGTCATTGTTTTTATTAGAAAAACCATAAAATTATTCATTTTTTCTGATTAATTATAGAAGTGACCTTTAAGCTGATTCATGTACTTTACTGTAGCAATGAGTGCTTTTTTATGTGTGCTGGACTTTGGGATAATTAATAGATGTTGAATTGCAAGTAGCTTTTTCTTTTGGATAGCTAACTAATATAACAAAAATAATCATACCAGGAGATTGACTGTAACTTATTTATTTATCATGGCCTACTAGTCAGAAATCTAAGCAGCCACTTCCGTGGAGCTATAGAAAGATATATTCAGGGAAGATTCTATATGGAAGTTTGCCTGCAGGCTTGGTTCCCTATATGTTTGTGCCTTGGTTGTCAAAAAAAGTTCAACCCAGAGAAATCTGTCTAGCAACAAAGCTGTTCTTGTTGTGGGTGCCACTTTCTCTGAGTTTTCTTGATTTGGCTTTTTTTTTTTTTCCCTTTCACCCATGTGGAAATTACATCATCATATGATGTTGGCTTGCATGCATGCATGCTAACTTGCTTCAGTCATATCTGACTCTTTGCGACCCCATGGACTATAGCCCACCAGGCTTGCTGTCCATGGGATCCTCCAGGCAAGAATATTGAAGTGGGTTGGATGTTGGCTTACCAGCTAGCAATAATCTGTTAGAGGTTAATGAAATTTCAATCAGTTGTGGTTAGCTGGCAATATGAACTTTTCTGTCTCATGCTGTTGAATATTGTTTGGTTCTAGGGAACTAAAGATTGAACATTTACAAACATCAAACAGGTTCTAACAACAGTAACTTTTAAAATTGATATGTAGCAACTGCATTATTGCTCACTTCAAAATACTTTCTAATTTTCATTGTGATTTCTTTGACCTATGGTTACTGCTTAAAACCAAACATTTGGGGATTTTATAGTTACCTTTCTGTTATTGATTTCTAGTTTATTTCTGCTATGACCAAAGAACATACTCTGTGATTTCAGTTCTTTGAAAAATTTGAATGTTGCATTATGGCCTAGCATGTGGTCTATCTTGATCATTGTTCCATGCACAGTTGAGAAAAATATATATTATGTTGAGGATGGTGTTCCATATATGTCAATTCAGTCCAGTATGTTAACCATGATGCTCAAATCTTCTGTGTTTCTATTGACATTTTCATCTGCTTGTCCCATCAATTATTGAGAAAGATGTTTTACAATATCTATGCTCTTTCTCTTTTTAGTTCCATCAGTTTTTGCTGTACATCTTTCCTTAAGCTTCTTAGAAGCACAGCCGGAGAAGGGAATACTTGGTACAAGTGATTTTCTGAGGGAGGGAGTACCTTCAGAAGAAAGGGAATGAGGGAAACAAGTGGGGCAGTAGAAAAAAGCCAAACAAGGGTGTATTTTTTAATTTTATTTTTAATTGGAGGATAATTGTTTTACAATACTGTGTTGGTTTCTGCCATACATCAACATGAATCAGCCATAGGTATACATATGAAGGGTGTATTCTTGACTGAAAACAGCTTCATTTTGATCCTGTGAGGAAGATTTGGGCACAGATTGTACCATGGAGTTGATTCCACCTTGAGGCAAGGGGTCTGGCCTTTTATACTCCCATATCAGTCAGTCATCAGCTGTGGTAGGGTGATGAAGCCTAGATGAGGCAGCTCCCATTGGGCAAAGGGCATGTTCTAAAGAAGGGGCAACTGTGAGGCATTAGCAATCAGCACTCATAGCAGCTTGCAGATAAGGTCTGAGTGGTGCACCAACAACATCCTCTATAACCCATCCCTTGCACTGAGATCTGCTTGTTTATCATGTTAAAGTCGCTCCATCCTGGTATTTCTTCTATAGGATTACAGTTGGTCAAAATTTCTAGGAAAATTTAAGAGAGTTTGTGGGACAAATTAAAACTCTCTTTGCTGCATTTGGTCCCAAAGACATAACTAATATTCAGTATCTCCTTTCTCTACCATCCATCCTAGATTCCCCACACGTTTAGCTAGTACTTCCAGTGGTCTAGATGACGTACTTGGTGGGATGACTCAGTCCCTCATTCCTCAGAGCTATGAGATTCTAGTAACAATGCCCTTCTCAGATTGTGGTTGCTAAACCTACCCATTTACTGGTAAAACTGGGTAGGAGAGTACCAAGATATGCCATAATGGATCACATGAATGCCAAGTATATTCCTATCTGTCCCCCATTATATAGCACATCAGTATAGCCTTAAGGTATCCTGCCAATAAATCACTCCTTCTTTTGCCCACTGGTCTTTGGGCATGAGGAGCCCATGCGACAGGATGGTGGCCAGAGGATTAAGTTTAGAGGGCCTGTCAGTGTGCCTTCTGGTAAAAGCAAGTCCATCTGGAAATTAGAACATTTATACTCACAGAGCCTAAAGTTGTGCCCCTTCTGTTGTGGGCATTCTCTAGTGGCTATATACATGTGATGAAGAGATCTTCACATTTAGTGTAAATTCTTATAGCTCGGTCCACATGCCTTCTCCCCAGACCTCCTTGTCCTAGTCATTCAGTCTTGCTCTCTTGTTTCCTCCAGGCCCCTGACCAACAGGCTAAGCCATTTGTCACTGCCCAGAGGATACAAGATAATCTGGGGTTTTAAGATTCTCAAGTGAATCTATCCAGTTATCCCCCTTTCAGACTCAGCACACATTCTCTTCCCTATCACAGCCCTGACTTTGACATGGGATATATTCAGCCTTCTGTGAAGTTTTGCCAGGATTAAGTCCTGTCCCTTGTTTTCAGCTTTCTCTGCTCTGTAGCCATAGGAAATGAGGGTTTCTTTAAACCTTCTAAGGAAGTTCTCTGACCTTATTGCTTTGCATTAAATCACTGATTAATGGATTTGAGCCTGTCAGTTGAGCTTAGCAACAGCCACCCTGATTCCATAGTCTTAGAGTGACTATTTATTTATGCTTCTCAAATACCAGCAACATTTTGTTGTTGTTGTTGTTTTTTTAATTTTATTTTATTTTTAAATTTTACATAATTGTATTAGTTTTGCCAAATATCAAAATAAATCCGCCACAGGTATACATGTGTTCCCCATCCTGAACCCTCCTCCCTCCTCCCTCCCCACATCATCCCCCTAGGTCGTCCCAGTGCACCAGCCCAAGCATCCAGTATCGTGCATCGAACCTGGACCGGCAACTCGTTTCATACATGATATTTTACATGTTTCAATGCCATTCTCCCAAATCTTCCCACCCTCTCCCTCTCCCACAGAGTCCATAAGACTGTTCTATACATCCGTGTCTCTTTTGCTGTCTCGTACACAGGGTTATTGTTACCATCTGTCTAAATTCCATATATATGCGTTAGTATACTGTATTGGTGTTTTTCTTTCTGGCTTACTTCACTCTGTATAATAGGCTCCAGTTTCATCCACCTCATTAGAACTGATTCAAATGTATTCTTTTTAATGGCTGAGTAATACTCCATTGTGTATATGTACCATAGCTTTCTTATCCATTCATCTGCTGATGGACATCTAGGTTGCTTCCATGTCCTGGCTATTATAAACAGTGCTGCGATGAACATTGGGGTACACGTGTCTCTTTCCCTTCTGGTTTCCTCAGTGTGTATGCCCAGCAGTGGGATTACTGGATCATAAGGCAGTTCTATTTCCAGTTTTTTAAGGAATCTCCACACTGTTCTCCATAGTGGCTGTACTAGTTTGCATTCCCACCAACAGTGTAAGAGGGTTCCCTTTTCTCCACACCCTCTCCAGCATTTATTACTTGTAGACTTTTGGATCGCAGCCATTCTGACTGGTGTGAAATGGTACCTCATAGTGGTTTTGATTTGCATTTCTCTGATAATGAGTGATGTTGAGCATCTTTTCATGTGTTTGTTAGCCATCTGTATGTCTTCTTTGGAGAAATGTCTATTTAGTTCTTTGGCCCATTTTTTGATTGGGTCATTTATTTTTCTGGAGTTGAGCTGTAGGAGTTGCTTGTATATTCTCGAGATTAGTTGTTTGTCAGTTGCTTCATTTGTTATTATCTTCTCCCATTCTGAAGGCTGTCTTTTCACCTTGCTAACAGTTTCCTTTGACAACATTGCACCAGCTAGTACCTTCCTGTGATCGTTCAGGTCCTCCAAGAAGCATCATCCAGATTGGTTTAAATGTATAAGAGATTTATGAAGGAAGTATTTGTGAAGGGTAGAGGGAATTGGGCAGGAGGAGGCAGGGAAAGATGTTAGGCTCTAATGCAAGTCTGATATCTATGAAGGAAGAAGGAGGAAGGAAGATTGGGGATAGGATATAGGATATTTTAGGGACATTTTGGTTAGGAAGATGGGGACTTCCTGAGCCAGTCACCAGTAAGAGGAGTTCCCTGTCAAGAGGGAATGGGTTAGCTGCTGGTAACAGCCTGGGGGAAGCATGGCCTTGGTATGAACATGATGGTGGAGACAGAGGGCCAACAGTAATGGCTGTCATTCAGCTTTGTTCCTCTCAGCAAACTCTCTTTAAGGAGATTCAGGCAATCCATTGTCATGACCACTATAATCACTTCCACCTATTTTCTGCCCTAGTTGACAGGTCTTAACAATTGTACTGCTATAACATGTCCAAGACTAATATTACTCTACTTGCCCCCAGTCAGAGGGCCCTCTGCCTTGTTCATCCAGTGAGTGATCCAACCCTAGAAGCCAGGTTTGATCAGGTTCTCTAGAAGCAGAATCTGAAACAAGAATTCTTGTTCTTCTTCACATGATTATTTCAGTGAGTGCTCTTAGGAGAAAGGAAGTGAAGGAAACAGGATGAAGCAAAGAGGAAGAAGTAGATTCAGTTGGAGTCCAGTTTCATTCTGATTGCACAAGGAGCTCTGGGCATAAATTGCATCACAAAGTTGGTCTCATCTTTAGGCAAGAGGGCTGCCCCCTTTGGGCCCCTATGTCAGTCAGTCACTTGCTATGGATCCTCTTAACACTCAGGAGGTGGTGTGACACAGTTCCTGTTCAGCCAAGGGTACACTTTGAGGAAGGGACAACTGTAAACCATCAAAATACCAATTCTCACAAGATTTAGGGGCTGGGTACACTGACACAGTAAGCAGTTCAGGGCAGAGCAGCCACAGTATCCACTGCAGATATCCTGATATTAGTCCATGTGAATTTATTATAGTTACCTTCCTATTGGCAATGTTTGACGTGATAGACAACTCCCTCTTCCTGTAAAATTGTTCTTTACTTGTCTTCTAGCACACTACACTCTCCTTGTTTTTCCTTACTAACACTACTGTTCCTACTCCATGGCTGATTTCTTCCCACTTCTTCAAATCCTAGATGTCAGAGTCCCCCAGGCTTAGGCCTTGGATCTCTTCTCTGCCCTCAGTCCCTTGGTGATCTTATTCTCTTGTGGCTTTAAAGACATTGTCTGTGCAGACAACCTCACAAATTTGTATCTCCAGCCTAGATCGCTTCTCAAATTCCAATCTTGTGCATGTAACATCTTGAACTGTCTATTGGATTTCTACTAGAGAGTATAGATTTTTTTTAATACATCCAAACTTAAACTTCTGACCTTCACTACTCCCTCACCTGTCCTCCTGAGTCTTCCTCATCTCAACAAATAGCAAGTCCATTCTCTCAGTTCTTCAGGCCAAAACCCCCTGGAGTCATCTTTACCCCTCACTTTCCTTCACATCCTAACCTGTCATAATATCTTCTTGGAGGGACTTCCCTGGCAGTCCAGTGGTTGAGAATTCACCTGCCAGTGCAGGGAACTTGGATTCAATCCCTGGTGTGGGAACTAAGATCCCACATGCCACAGAGCAGCTAAGCCCGTGTGCCACAATTACGGAGTTCGAGCTCTAGAGCCTGCGAGCCACAACTACTGAGTCTTTGTGCTGCAGCTACTGAAGCCCACGTGCCATAGAGCCTGTGCTTCACAATAAGAGAAGCCCACATACCACAACTAGAGAGTAGCCCCGGCTTGCTGCAACTTATAGAAGCCCAAGCGCAGCAATGAAGACCCAGTGTAGCCAGGAATTATATTTTAAATGTGTACATATATATATATATATATACACACACACACACATATCTTGTTGGATCTGTCTTTAAAATATATACAGAACCACTTCTCATCACCTCTGTTGCCCCCATCTGCTTCATACTACCATCATCTCTAACTTGAATTATTGAAATTGTCTTCTGACTGATTTCTCTGCCCCTCCCCTTGTCCCTCTATAGTTTGAGCTCAGTCAGCATAGATGTTAAAGTTTTCACTTAAAAACTCCTTTACTCTGAACCTTCCAACAAGTCTCCCATTCTATTTAAAGTAAGTCCAAGCTCTTTCACTGGGCTAAAACACAACAATATAATTTATCATCAAAACTAGGACACTTTTCAGAATGCAAAGGACAATAAATGTAAACTGATACTGTCTCAGCTAACCAGCTAAGTCCTATATGATCCCTCCCCTATCTCCACCTCTGTTTTAAGCTCCCCTCCGTCTAGTTGTTTATTGAAAGGGCCAAGCATGCTCCTGTGCTGGGCTGTTCTCAGTAGTGTCCAAGGATTGTAGTCCCCCAGTCCCCAGGACTATGACCCCAAGGACTGTAATTCACCAGGCTCCTCTGTCTGTGGGATTTCCCAGGCAAGGATACTGGAGTAGATTGCCATTTCCTACTCCAGGGGATCTTCCCAACCCAGGGATTGAACCTATGTCTTCTGCATTGGTAGGCAGATTCTTTACCACTGTGCCACCTGGGAAGTCCCCAAGTACGTACCTACCTCATGTCTTTTGCACTTGTTGATCCCCTGGGTATCTCTATGACTTGCTCCCTCACTTCCTTCAGAGCTTCACTTAGGTGTCATCTGCTCAGGGAGACCTTATCTAACCACCTTGTTAAGATTCCAACCCTACTTTTCCCTCACACTGTATATACTTTAGTTGTTTACCTATTGCCCATTTGCTCTCACTAGAAGTTAGGTCTGTGAGGGAAGGGATTTTTTTCCCTGCAGTATATGTGGTACCTAGAACTGTGTTCTTGTTCAGTTTCTAAGTTGTGTCTTACTCATTGACTGCAGAACACCAGGCTTCCCTGTCCTTCACTTTCTCCCAAAGCTTCCTCAGGTTCATCTCCATTGAGTCAGTGATGCTATCTAACCATCCATTCTCTGCCACCCCCATCTCCTTTTGTCTTCAGTCTTTCCCAGCATCAGAGTCTTTTCTAATGAATCAGCTCTCTGTATCAGGTGGCTAAAGTATTAGAGCTTTAGTTTCAGCATCAGTCCTTCCAGTGAATATTCAAGGTTGATTTCCTTTAGGATTGACTGGTTTGATCTCCTTGCAGGCCAAGGACTCTTAAGAGTCTTCTCCAGCACCACAGTTCGAAAGCATCAATTCTTTGGCACTCAGCCTTCTTTACAGTCCAACCCTCACATTCATACATGACTACTGAAAAAAACCATAGCTTTGACTCTATCGACCTTTGTTGACAAAGTGATGTCTCTGCTTTTTCATTCGCTGCCTAGGTCTGTCATAGGTTTCCTTCCAAGGAGCAAGCACCTTTTAATTTTACGGCTACAGTCACCATCCACAGTGATTCAAGAGCATAAGAAAATAAAACCTGTCACTGCTTCTACTTTTTCCCCTTCTATTTGCCGAGAAGTGATGGGACCAGATGCCATGATCTGTGTTTTTTGAATGTTGAGTTTTAAGCCAGCTTTTTCCACTCTCCTCTTTTGCCCTCATCAAGAGACTGTTTAGTTCTTCTAAAGAACCTAGATCTGTACTTGGCACATTAATAAATACTATATCAGTGAGCAAATATGTACAGTTTTTCACTTGAGATCATTCATTCACCAAATATTTAATGAGTGCATCCTGTGTTTTAGCTTCTATGCCAAGTACATAGCATTACACTGAAGTCTAAAATTATAATTACTTCCTATGCCCCTGAAGATGCAATAGTAAAATTTAGTATAAGTTTATAAAATATAAAGGAATATAATTATTGTTGAAGTCAATGAAGATTGTTGACTAAATTCCTTTATTTTACTTACAACTTTATTGTTATGTATTAAATCTATATACTTCTTATGGAATCATCAAGGTTAGACATCAATTTTGTGGACTCTTGTTTTTTACGCCTATTTTTATTCTTTACTTTCAGCAAACTATTGAGGAGAAAAGGGGTATATCTGGATATAGTTATACCCAAGAAGAACTAGAACGAGTGTCTGCTCTGAAGAGTGAAGTTGATGAAATGAAAGGACGAACACTGGATGACATGTCTGAAATGGTGATTACACAGGCTTTGTTTTACACATAGGCTCGATGGCAGATATTTCTGTGTTTGTTCTGTTTTTCAGTGCAACATTCATTTCTGTGTATTGTTTCATTATATTCTTTCATCTGTCTTTATCACTCTCTTAAATTTTTCCATTCTTAGGAGGTTGTTCAATTTGTAATACTTTACATGTTTTGTGGTTTTTGAAGTGTGTAAAAGTTACATAGCATTAAAGAAATATTTAAGATAAAAAATAAGTTTCCCAAATTATACTACTTAACTTAATACAGTTATTTCATTTTTGTGTATGTCCTTAGTTTCTTTCCATGTTTAGGACTGCTATTTAACCAGAATGCACAGGTAGAGCTTCATCAGACTTTAAAATGTTGAAATCTATCATTATTTATTGGTAAATAGCTGCTGCCCCAAACTCTCAGAGTACCTACCTCCACCTGTCTTGTCCACATTGTTCCCAGAGCCCTCTGGATTTCACAACATTCTAACTCCTAAAAAGATTAACATTTTGCACAGCAGATGCCTCCAAGACCTGATTCATCTCTACGGCTGGTGTCCATTGTGATTGGTCATTGCTATACCTTGTGGGTTATTAAGTAGTTTGACTATCACTTCATCCATGTTTATGTGCATTTTATATAACCTACATAATTTACATACTTTTTAAACTTAATACAGAGTTGTATATTAGCAACTTTGTAATTTGTTTTATCCTTCAGCTAGATTATATTCTCCCATAATGATTTGCAGTCTTAATAATTGACATTTTGAATAGTTAAATCATATTCTGTCTTACTGAGAAGTCAGTACTAATTAAATGACTTCCCTTTGGTTGGTGTTGAAATAATTTATAGTTTTATTCACTTATATTAATACTTCAGTAAATGTCTTCGTACATATGGTATTTTTGTTCTTTTGAATTCTTTTCTTAGATGTCATATATTTTGTTTAAATGGCAGGTAAAAAAACTGAATTCCCTGGTATCTGAAAAGAAGTCAGCTCTAGCTCCAATTATAAAAGAACTACGACAATTGCGTCAGAAATGCCAAGTAAGATAATTTAGTTCTGTGATACTTTTAATACTCTCTCTTGTTCAAATGTATTAGTTAAAATCCTAGATATTTTACTTGGATAATTCCTGGCAAACAAATCATTATTTTTATATGATTCTGTGAAAGAGAATAATAATGTGACCATCAATGGTTTTTGTTTAATTTATGTTTGTTTTGTCATAAATTTTTGTGCTGGGGAGAGAAGGAGAAGAACGAGTTTAAGCTAAAGTCAAAAGTGCAGCCAAATGAGATTTGTGCTTTAAATAATGTTCATGTCAGAGCTATAAATATGAAGTCACATTCTTCAGTGGCCAGGTGAAAGTTCAGAGTGTGCCAACAAGTGGTGACAAGTTAATGTTAGATTAATGAACTTGCTTTGCTGGGGAGCAGGATGGGGGGCAAATCATGATAACTTATGCTTAAGTGATGAAATACAGTTACTTGGAAGCTAATTCTAGACACTGCTTTAAAGATAAACTGTAAGAAGGTAAATGCCCAGATTGGGTGGCCTTCACCATTTGACATTAACAATTGTTATTTTATCATTCTCCATGTAGTAATTTTAGGTTTGAATGTGAGCAGTACTGCATGTGCCTAAGGATAAACTATAAAACTCTTCATAAATGCTATCCATAAGAGACAAGAGAAGCACAGTAAGAGATCACATGGACCTTGAAATCAGATAGACATTGTTTCCTTTTTTTATAGAAAATGCCGTGGAGTCTGAGACAGGTTTCAGTTCAGTTCAGTTGTTCAGTTGTGTCCAACTCCTTGCAATCCCGTGGACTGCAGCACACCAGGCCTCCCTGTCCATCACCAACTCCTGGAGTCTACTCAAACTTGTGTCCATTGAGTCAGTGATGCCATCCAACCATTTCATCCTCTGTCGTCCCGTTCTCCTCCCACTTTCAATCTTTCCCAGCATCAGGGTCTTTTCTAACGAGTCAGTTCTTTGCATCAGGTGGCCCAAGTATTGCAGTTTCAGCTTCAGCATCAGTCCTTCCAATGAATATTCAGGACTGATTTCCTTTAGGATGGACTGGTTGGATCTCCTTGGAGTCTAAGGGACTCTGAGGAGTCTTCTCCAACACCACAGTTCAAAAGCATTAATTCTTCGGTGCTCAGCTTTCTTTACAGTCCCACTCTCAGGTTGGTGACAGGTTTAGTGACTTGTCCAAATAGCAGAGGAAATGAGAGAGTTGGAGCTTCACTCTAGCATCTCTAGCATATTTTACATCTTCTGCTTATTTCATTGTACACTCCTGCCGTCACAAGAGAAATGGAAGAGAAAAGTCCCAGTCCTCAGGGCTTCATACTATAATAGGAGAGGTGGAACAAACACAAAAGAAATTAGGAAAAACAAAAGATAACCCAACTTAAGAACAGTATAGAAAAAATATAATCAGAATCATATTCCTAACTGATGAGGAAATGGGAAGGAAATGAAGGAAATGAGGAAATAAAATGATTGTCAGGAAGAAAATTTTCAGAAAGGAGATTTTTAAAAAAAATTGTAGATTGAAGATATCAAGAATTATTTTCATGGGTATATTCTAGTAATTGATTTTCTTAGTGCTTTTCTTGTGCCAGCAACTTGCAGATTGAAAGTGAAAGTCACTTAGTCATGTCCAACACTTTGCATGCAACCCCATGGACTGTAGCCCACCACGATCCTCTGTCCATGGTATTCTTCAGGCCAGAATACTGGAGTGAGTAGCCGTTCCTGTCTCCAGGGGATCTTGCCAACCCAGGATCGAACCCAGGTCTCCCGAATTGCAGGCATATTATTTATTGTCTGAGCCACCAGGGAAACCCAAAGGGAACAGTTATATGTATTTCTAGTGATGATAAAATTTCTTTATAATAGTATTAATAAAATATAGTAAAAAGAAATGTTTGTAAAGACTGTGGCTCAGATCATGAACTTCTTATTGCCAAATTCAGACTTAAATCGAAGAAAGTGGGGAAAACCACTAGATCATTCAGGTATGATCTAAACCAAATTCCTTATGATTATACAGTGGAAGTGAGAAATAGATTTAAGGGACTAGATCTGATAGACAGAGTGCCTGATGAACTATGGACGGAGATTCATGACATTGTACAGGAGACAGGGATTAAGACCATCCCCATTGAAAAGAAATGCAAAAAAGCAAAATAGCTGTCTGAGGAGGCCTTACAAATAGCTGTGAAAAGAAGAGAAGTGAAAAGTAAAGGAGAAAAGGAAAGATATAAGCATCTGAATGCAGAGTTCCAAAGAATAGCAAGGAGAGATAAGAAAGCCTTCCTCAGCAATCAATGCAAAGAAATAGAGGAAAACAACAGAAGGGAAAGACTAGAGATCTCTTCAAGAAAATTAGAGATACTAAGGAAACATTTCATGCAAAGATGGGCTCGATAAAGGACAGAAATGGTATGGACCTAACAGAAGCAGAAGATATTAAGAAAAGGTGGCAAGAATACACTGAAGAACTATACAAAAAAGAGCTTCATGACCCAGATAATCATGATGGTGTGATCACTCACCTAGAGCCAGACATCCTGGAGTGTGCAGTCAAGTGGGCCTTAGAAAGCTTCACTACGAACAAAGTTAGTGGAGGTGATGGAATTCCAGTTGAGCTATTTCAAACCCTGAAAGATGATGCTGTGAAAGTGCTGCACTCAATATGCCAGCAAATGTGGAAACCTCAGCGGTGGCCACAGGACTGGAAAAGGTCAGTTTTCATTCCAGTCCCAAAGAAAGGCAATGCCAAAGAATGCTCAAACTACCACACAATTGCAGTCATCTCACACGCTAGTAAAAAATGCTCAAAATTCTCCAAGCCAGGCTTTAGCAATATGTGAACCATGAACTTCCAGATATTCAAGCTGGTTTTAGAAAAGGCAGAGGAACCAGAGATCAAACTGCCAACATCCGCTGGATCATGGAAAAAGCAAGAGAGTTCCAGAAAAACATCTATTTCTGCTTTATTGACTATGCCAAAGCCTTTGACTCTGTGGATCACAATAACTGTGGAAAATTCTGAAAGAGATGGGAATACCAGACTACCTGACCTGCCTCTTGAGAAACCTATATGCAGGTCAGGAAGCAACAGTTAGAACTGAACATGGAACAACAGACTGCTTCCAAATAGGAAAAGGAGTATGTCAAGGCTGTATATTGTCACCCTGCTTATTTAACTTATATGCAGAGTACATCATGAGAAACACTGGGCTGGAAGAAGCACAAGCTGGAATCAAGATTGCCGGGAGAAATATCAATAACCTCAGATATGCAGATGACACCACCCTTATGGCAGAAAGTGACGAGGAACTAAAAAGCCTCTTGATGAAGGTGAAAGAGGAGAGTGAAAAAGTTGGCTTAAAGCTCAACATTCAGAAAACTAAGATCATGGCATCTGGTCCCATCACTTCATGGGAAATAGATGGGGAAGCAGTGGAAACAGTGTCAGACTTTATTTTGGGGGGCTCCCAAATCACCGCAGATGGTGATTGCAGCCATGAAATTAAAAGATGCTTACTCCTTGGAAGGAAAGTTATGACCAACCTAGACAGCATATTAAAAAGCAGAGACATTACTTTGCCAACAAAGGTTCAGGGTATGGTTTTTCCAGTAGTCATGTATATATGTGAAAGTTGAACTATAAAGAAAGCTGAGTTCTGAAGAATTGATGCTTTTGAACTGTGATGTTGGAGAAGATCTTGAGAGTCCCTTGGACTGCAATGAGATCCAACCAGTGTATCCTAAAGGAAATCAGTCCTAAATATTCATTGGAAGGACTGATGCTGAAGCTGAAACTGAAATACTTGGGCACCTGATGTGAAGAACTGACTCACTGGAAAAGACCCTGACGCTGGAAAGATTGAAGGCAGGAGGAGAAGGGGACAACAGTGGATGAGATGGTTGGATGGCATCACCGACTCAATGGCCATGATTCTGAGCAAGCTCCAGGAGTTGGTGATGGACAGGGAGGCCTGGCATGCTGCAGTCCATGGAGACACAAAGAGTCAGACATGACTAAGCAACTGAACTGAACTGAACTGAGGCAGTATGCCTGTAGTTCTTTCCTTAATTCCATTTACATTTTAAATAGGAAGAGTTATTGAAAGAGCATTTAGTGCATTAAAGGAAATGCTTCCTGGGTAGCTCAAATGGTCAAGAATTCGCCTGCAATGTGGGAGACCTGGGTTCAATTCCTGGATCAAGAGGATCCCCTGGAGAAGGGAGTGGCAACCCACTCCCATATTTCTTGCTTGGGAAATCCCACGGATAGAGAAGCCTCATGAGCTACAGTCCATGGGGTCACAAAGAGTTGGACACGACTGAGCAACTAACGCACACACACACAAAGGAAACGCACTGTTATGGAAATCCAAAGATCAAAACTATAGTCTGTCTGGAGCAGTTGGAGGTACTACTGCCTGAGCATTTGGGTTCAGGGAAGCTTCAGGGACTTTAGCGGGAGCTTGTGGATAGGATCAATGAATGTGATAGTAAGAGGGTTTCTCAGGTGGCGCAGCATTAAAGCATCTGCCTGCCAATGTAGGAGATGCGGGTTTGACCCCTAGTCAGAAAGATCCCCTGGAGAAGGAAATGGTAACCCACTCCAGTGTTCTTGCCTGAAAAACTCATGGACAGAGGAGCCTGGTGGACTACAGTCCAGGAGGTTGCAAAAGAGTCAGACACTACCTAGTGACTGAACAGCAGCAACAGCAGCAGCAGTGATAATAAGAGCATTTATCAAGTGCTTTCTGCCAGGCACTATTACGTTTTTCATTCAGGCCTCGTAACCACCTAGTTAGATAACCACCCTTTACACAAAGGAGCAAAAAAGCACACAGGGTAAAGAACTTGCCCAAGATTACACGGCTGGTACATAGCAGAGCAAAGTTCTAAAGAAGGGGAACCCTCTTACACTGTTGGTGGGAATGCAAACTAGTACAGCCACTATGGAGAACAGTGTGGAGATTCCTTAAAAAACTGGAAATAGAACTGCCATATGACCCAGCAACCCCACTACTGGGAATACACACTGAGGAAACCAGAATCAAAAGAGACACATGTACCCCAGTGTTCATCGCAGCACTGTTTATAATAGCCAGGACATGGAAGCAACCTAGATGTCCATCAGCAGATGAATGGATAAGAAAGCTGTGGTACATATACACTGTGGAATATTACTCAGCCATTAAAAGGAATACATTTGAATCAGTTCTAATGAGGTGGATGAAACTGGAGCCTATTATACAGAGTGAAGTAAGCCAGAAAGAAAAACACCAATACAGTGTACTAACATATATATATATATGGAATTTAGAAAGATGGTAACGATAACCCTATATGCAAGACAGCAAAACAGACACAGATGTATAGAACACTCTTTTGGACTCTGTGGGAGAGGGCGAGGGTGGGATGATTTGAGAGAATGGCATTGAAACATGTACATTATCATATGTGAAATGAATCGCCAGTCCATGTTCGATGCATGAGACAGGATGCTCAGGGCTGGTGCACAGGGATGACCCAGAGGGATGGGATGGGGAGGGAAGTGGGAGGGGGGTTCAAGATGGGGAACATGTACACCCGTGGCGGATTCATGTCAATGTATGGCAAAACCACTACAATATTGTAAAGTAATTAGCCTCCAATTAAAATAAATAAATTTATATTTTTAAAAAAAGAACTCATACTCATACTACACCAATAACATGACTCAGTGAATCACTTTGTGTTGGCTTCTCACTGTTCCTGCCACAGCCATGTGTCTGCCTGTGTGCTGGTTTTTTTCCTCCATTTTTTAGTTTCTCCTCATTCTTTGGATTGGCATAGTTGTAACCTTAGCTTGCTTATGGCTCCTCAGTGTTCACATCTCACACTGTAGCCTTTCTCTACATATGTGTTGAAGTTGTGAACTTATAATTCCCATTTTCTCTGTGTTTTCTAATTTAAATTCCTGATGCAGTGCCTCTCTTTGGAGAGCAGTTTTCCATGCCAGACCAACTCAGAGATTACTGCTATCTTCAGGTCAGATCAAGGATCCATCCTTAGTTGAACCGGCTATGCTTGTGGGTAAGGATCAGAAGAAAGGAGGGTAATATGGAACTAAGTATGGCTGCCTAGAAAATTTTCCTTCTGGAGAAGCTACAGAATCAGGCAGACCCTAAATAACCTTAGGTAGATGACTTCATCTCTATATTGTGTCCTCACCTGTAAACCAATCCCTTCTTAATAGAGTGGTTGTAAAATTATGAAATAACACATGTAAGGTACTTTTCAGTCAGTTCAGATCAGTCGCTCAGTCGTGTCCGACTCTTTGCGACCCCATGGACTGCAGCATGCCAGGCCTCCCTGTCCATCACCAACTCCGGAGTTCACTCAAACTCATGTCCATCTAGTCAGTGATGCCATCCAGCTATCTCATCCTCTGTCATCCCCTTCTCCTCCTGCCGCCAATCCCTCCCAGCATCAGAGTCTTTTCCAATGAGTCAACTCTTTGCATGAGGTGGCCAAAGTATTGGGTTTCAGCTTCAGCATCATTCCCTCCAAAGAAATCCCAGGGCTGATCTCCTTCAGAATGGACTGGTTGGATCTCCTTGCAGTCCAAGGGACTCCCAAGAGTCTTCTCCAACACCACAGTTCAAAAGCATCAATTCTTTGGCATTCAACTTTCTTCACAGTCCAACTCTCACATCCATACATGACCACTGGAAAAACCATAGCCTTGACTAGATGGACCTTTGTTGGCAAAGTAATGTCTCTGCTTTTGAATATGCTATCTAGGTTGGTTATAACTTTCCTTCCAAGGAGTAAGCATCTTTTAATTTCATGGCTGAAATCACCATCTGCAGTGATTTGGGAGCCCCCAAAAATAAAGTCTGACACTATTTCCACTGTTTCCCCATCTATTTCCCATGAAGTGATGAGACTGGATGCCATGATCTTAGTTTTCTGAATGTTGAGCTTTAAGCCAACTTTATCACTCTCCTCTTTCACTTTGATCAAGAGGCTTTAGTTCCTCTTCACTTTCTGCCATAGGGTGGTGTCATCTGCATATCTGAGGTTATTGATATTTCTCCCTGCAATCTTGATTCCAGCTTGTGCTTAATCCAGCCCAGCGTTTCTCATGATGTACTCTGCATGTAAGTTAAATAAGCAGGGTGACAATATACAGCCTTGACATACTCCTTTTCCTATTTGGAAGCAGTCTGTTGTTCCATGTTCAGTTCTAACTGTTGCTTCCTGACCTGCATATAGGTTTCTCAAGAGGCAGGTCAGGTAGTCTGGTATTCCCATCTCTTTCAGAATTTTCCACAGTTATTGTGATCCACAGAGTCAAAGGCTTTGGCATAGTCAATAAAGCAGAAATAGATGTTTTTCTGGAACTCTCTTGCTTTTTCCATGACCCAGCAGATGTTGGCAATTTGATCTCTGGTTCCTCTGCCTTTTCTAAAACCAGCTTGAACATCTGGAAGTTCACGGTTCATGTATTGCTGAAGCCTGGGTTGGAGAATTTTGAGCATTTTTTACTAGCGTGTGAGATGAGTGCAATTGTGCAGTAGTTTGAACATTTTTTGGCATTGCCTTTCTTTGGGATTGGAATGAAAACTAACCTTTTCCAGTCCTGTGGCCACTGCTGAGGTTTCCAAATTTGTTGGCATCTTGAGTGCAACACTTTCACAGCATCATCTTTCAGGATTTGAAATAACTCAGTGTCCATCACCTCCACTAGCTTTGTTCGTGGTGATGCTTTAGCAATTCAATGACTAATACACAAGAACTGTTTTTAAAAGGTATTTATCATTATAACTATTAGAAATAGTTTTAAAGGAAGGAATACTATTGCCTTTCAAAAAAATTTATTTTCTCAGTAAAACCATATACTAGATTAAATTCTATAAAGTCATTTATTATAAAATATAACCAGAACCTGAAATTCATTTTTATGTGTTTTAACTGGATTTCTCTGTATGTCAAGTACTTCCTGCCTGTTCCATTTCAAAGAAATATAGCTATCTCACCACCATTCCCAGATAATACAGCTCTTCAGTTCTTAACATATTCATCAAATCAAAGGGGCACCGAAGTCCTGTAAGCTTTTCATCTCTGTCTTCTGCCATGTTGAAAAGTAATGGGGACAGAGTTTCAATTTTAGAAGATGGAAAGAGTTCTGCAGATAGATAGTGGTGATGGTTGTACAACAGTGTGAATATATTTAACGCCACTGAACTGTGCACTTAAAAATGGTTTAAGTGGGACTTTCCTGGTGGTCCAGTAGATAAGAATCTGCCTTCCAATGCATGGGTGTGGGTTCAATCCCTGGTCGAGGAACTAAGATCCCACATGTGGCAGGGCAACTAAGCCCATGCACCACAACTAGAGAGAAGTCAGCTTGTCACAGCTGAGACCTAACACAGCCAAAAAATAATAAATAAGTATTTTTATTTATTGTGATTATTTTTATTTTATGTGTATTTTACCACAGTTTTAAAAGTCTAAAAAAAAGGAGAGTATAGAACTTGCCCACATTTTTATTAACCATTTGGTTTTTTTAAATGTTTGAGTTCAATGACCTTGTTGAGTCCCTAATGTTCATTTTGTTTATCTCCATATGTCAGTCTCCTACATCCCTGTATAGTTTATTTTTACCCAGAAACCTTTTGTAATGAAAAGTAGACTGGAAAAAAAGCCACTTCATTGACTTTGAGTTATTTCCAAATAGTAACTGAAATTCTTAATTGTTCTCTAAATTTGAATGGTATTTATTTTTAACTTGTGTAAGTATATCTAACCCTTGAAACTACATGGATGTATTACATTTTTAAAATAATTTAGTTTATTTATTTATAGCTGTGCTGGGTCTTCGTTGTGAGCAGACTTTCTCTAGTTGTGGTGGGAGGGCTTCTCATCGCGGTGGCTCCTCTTGTTGCGGAGCACCAGCTCTAGGGAGCACAGGTTTCACAGCTGCAGCTGGTGGGTTCCCTAATTGCGACTCCTAGGCTCTAGAGCACAGGCTCAATAGTTGTGACTCACGTGCTTACTTGCTCTGCGGCAAGTGGGATCTTCCTGGATCAGGAATTGAACCTGTGCCTCCTGTAGTGGCAGGAAAAATCTTTACCACTGAGATACCAGGGAGCCCCTATCATATTGTTAAAGTGCAGGAGTACTTAAAAAATACTTTACACTTCTTGTTTTAATGGACAACTCTCAAAATTTAGGAAATTTTATAGTGAAGTATTAATACATTTCCCTTCTTTTGTATTTGTGTTTTGTTATAAATTGAATATTCATAATCATTTGAAAATTGGAGCATCACAACTTAAGATGTACAGCTTATATTTATCTAAATCTTTTATAATTATCTGGAATTAGCTAGCATCTTGAAGTTTCATGTTTGTTTTTTAGAAGCTGTTCCTTAAATTATATGTAATTAAATGGCATAATACATGTAATTGCTAAAGCTAAAATACTTGTTTTAGAGTATATAATATGGTAATTATTGATTTCACTGAAATATTTCTTATTGATTGTTTTTTCTTATAAAAGTAAAACCATGCTCTTGGCAAGAATTCAAACTCTAAAGAATTATTTAAGGGAAAGAATTGAAATTATTTCTCTCTCTACATCCCACCCCAGCACACTCCCTAGAAATAATGTTAACAGCTCTTTGTGCATTTTCTAGAAATTTTCTTTTTTTTTTTTAATTTTATTTTATTTTTAAACTTACATAATTGTATTAGTTTTGCCAAATATCAAAATGAATCTGCCACAGGTATACATGTGTTCTGAAAATTAATGAATAGGTAATTATTTATTGGCTTCCTGAAGTTTGCTCTCCACACCTTTGTTCTACTCTCATAGAAAAAGACAAAGGCTTTTTGGGGTGAGGGGGCAGAAGTTAACTCTGACATATTAATGTCTGCTTCCTTTGTTTTCGTTGTTCCTGCTATACTTTTGCCCATCTTTTGCTTTCAACTTTTAAAAAGTTGCTTTGTTTTAGGTATGTCTCTGAATAGATCTTGAATTGTGTTTTGTTATATGATATAATCTGACAGGTTTATTTTAATAAATAAGTTTAGCCAGTTCATATTTATTGATATGCAAACATATTTGGTCCTTGTGTACTTTATTTTTTTTTTTTTAATTTTATTTTATTTTTAAACTTTACATAACTGTATTAGATTTGCCAAATATCAAAATGAATCCGCCACAGGTTTACATGTGTTCCCCATCCTGAACCCTCCTCCCTCCTCCCTCCCCATTCCATCCCTCTGGGTCGTCCCAGTGCACCAGCCCCAAGCATCCAGTATCGTGCATCGAACCTGGACTGGCAACTCATTTCATACATGATATTTTACATGTTTCAATGCCATTACTTTATTATGTTTTGCTTCTGACTTTAAAGCCTATAAAAATAAATTCCTCTGTTCATTCTCTGTCTCTGTCTCTCTTTCATATTTTCTGGCTTGTGGTTTTGCTCTACTGGTTGTATCTGTAATGCCACCATTAATATTTCATTACTGTTGATAGTATCTATTAATTCCCACTATGAGAAGAGTTGACTCATTGGAAAAGACTCTGATGCTGGGAGGGATTGGGGGCAGGAGGAGAAGGGGACGACGGAGGATGAGGTGGCTGGATGGCATCACTGACTCGATGGACGTTAGTCTCAGTGAACTCCGGGAGTCGGTGATGGACAGGGAGGCCTGGCGTGCTACGATTCATGGGGTCGCAAAGAGTCGGACACGACTGAGCGACTGATCTGATCTGATCTGATGAGTAGTGATGAAATTGATATTTTTTCTCTAACTTCTTCTTCCCTGTCCTTTAGCACCTCATTTTGGTCATTTGTCTTTCTTACTGTTTGCCTTTATACATGTAATACGCTTATACTATGACTTGATTCATCAGTTTTAATTATATCTGTTGCCCTTCCCCTACCATCCCCAGCAATGGAAAACTGCTTGCTGAGGAGACCAGCTTACTCATTCTACCTTCCACCTTCTTTTTCCCTTCCCCTCCCTGCACATTTTATATATCATGTCTACATTGTCAGAGCGTATAACATTTACTTTCTGTTCTGTTACACTAGTTCTCCCTTTTGTCTTTAGTATCATACTTGTACTTGTTAGACTCAGTGCTCATTACTAATCCTCTCACTACCCATTTTCCTACTTTTTATTGTCTCTCATTTGTTTTCTAGTAGAGTCCTCAAAGCTTAGAAGAACAATATTCCCTGATGAGTTTCTAGAGTTTGTTGCCTTAAATATTTCAATCACTGCTTGATTGGGCATAAAAATCATTACATCATGCTTTCTTTCCTTGAGGATTTTTAAAGAGTAGCTCCATAGTCTTCAGGAGTTAAGGGTGGCCATGGAGAGAGCTGAGGCCAATTTTTCTAATGACTTGATCTGGAAAAGAATATATTTTCCAGTTGTTGAGTACTGAGTTCTCCATGTGTTTATCAGATCAAGGTTGTTGAATGTGCCTGTTCAGAAATTCCTGGTGAATGGGGACTTTTGGTGTAGTGGATGTAGAGTTTAAGTTTTGCAAGATAAAAAGAGTTTTGGAGATTGGTTGTACAATAATGTGAATGTTTTAATACTTCTGAACTGCAGCCTTAAAAATAGTTAAAATAGTTAAGTTTTAGATTATGTGTATTTTACCACAATTTAGAAAGAAATTCCTGGTTTAAAAAAAAAAAAAAAAAAACCACTTCCTGGTAAATTATTCATTTTATCATTATTTTATGACTGTATTCCTTGCAGTGCTTTTTATTTAAGGGTCTTATTTTGTTTGCTATTAATATAAGTGTGCCAACTTTCTTATGTTTAGTATTGCTTGGTATGTCTTTCTTTAATTTCAGCTGTCTGCATCCTTATTTTTGTCCTATATATGTCTCTTAAATATCATATAGGGGATTTTGTGTTGATATAGTTTCTTACATCCAGTTTGAGAACTTGTCTTTTAATTAGTGAGTTTAGTCCCGTGTATATTTTCTCTTATTATTGATACTTTGGAATTTATTTCTGTTTTGCACATCCTATTGACTGTGCTTTTCCTATGTTTCTTTTTCTTTTTCTACTTTCCATTGTACCAATCCTGTTTTCTTTATCTTCTTTTTTCCCTTTATTTCCTTTTCTACTCCTGTTCTGATATTGTTTACTCTTATATTTTTAGCACACTTTTCTTGCCTAAAGTTAATCAGCTGAACAATTGTTAATCTCCTGAACAATACAAGGGCCTCAGAATGATTTCATACCCTCTCTTGCCTTACACATGTGTTCCTATCCTCTGGTATTTAATTTCCATTTTATTTCTTCAACTCTAAAAGTGGCTGTCATGGTGGTCATTACTGTTATAATAATTACTACTTCATACAGTCTTTTCCTGTTTAGATTTACCCACATATTTAGCAATTCTTACCATTGCCTCATGTACTTTATTCCTTGCTTCTGGATTCAGTTTCCTTCTTCCTGAAATGAAATTTCCTTGTTTTGTTTTCTTTTAGTAGTTCTCTCAGTAAAGAATCATTGCCAAAAGCAAACCATCTTTGTTTTTCCTCTTCAATAGTCACTTGGTCAGAAAAAAACTATTTTCATTGCTTTCTCTTTTCTCGTGTTGAAGGATATGCTATTGATTTAATTCTCATTTCTCTTTTAGGTAATGTCTTCCCTATAATGGGTTTTAATTTTTGTTGTTATATTCACTAGCTTGTTTTAGACTCCACATATAAGTAATATCATCTAGTGTTTGTCTTTCTCTTTTTGACTTATTTCAATAAGCATAATACCCTTCAGGTTCATCATGTTGTTGTAAATGGCAAAATTTCTTTGTTTTTAATGACTAAGTAGTATTCCATAGTGTGTGTGTGTGTATCTCACATCTTCTTTTTCCATTCATCTCTTGATGGACATTTTGGTTGCTTGCATATCTTGGCTATTGTAAATAATACTGCTGTGAACATTGGTGTGCATATATCTTTTCAAATTAATATGCTTTCTTTGGATATATACTCAGAAATGGAATTGCTGGATCATATGGTGGTTCTGTTTTTAGTTTTTTGAGGAACCTCCACACTATTTTCCATGGTAGCTGCATCAAATGTGTACAAGGGTTCCCTTTTCTCTACATCCTCATGAATAACAAATTATTTGTGGTCTTTTTTGGTGATAGCCATTCTGACAGGTGTAAGGTGATATCTCACTGTGGTTTTGATGTGTATTTGTCTGGTGGTTAATGATGATGAGCATCTTTTCATGTGCTGTTGACCATTTGTATGTCTTTGGAAAAAAACATGACTCTTCAGGTCTTCTATTTTTCAACTGGGCCTTTTTTTTTTTTTGATACTGAGTTGTATGAGCTATTTATATATTTTGGATATTAACCTTTTATCACCAATATAATTTTAAAATATTTTCTGCCACTCAGTGGGTTATCTTTTGTTTTGCTGATGGTTTCCTTTGCTATGCAAAAGATTTTAAATTTAATTAAGTTCCATTTGTTCATTTTTGCCTTTGTTACCTTTGTTTTAGGAGACAGATCCAAAAAATATTACTATGATTTATTAATGTCAGAAAGTGTTCTACCTGTGTTCTCTAAGTTTTATGATTTCTTACATTTAGGTCTTTAATCCATTTTGAGTTTATTTTTGTACATGGTGTGAGAAAATGTTCTAATTTCATTCTTTTACATGTAGTTGTCCAGTTTTCCCAGCACCACTTATTGAAGAGACTGTCTTTTCTCAATTGTATATTCTTTGTCATAGATTAATTGACCATAAGTGTGGGTTTATTTCTGGGCTTTTTTTCTGTTCCATTGATCTGTGTGTCTCTCCTTGGTGCCAACATCATACTATTTTGATTACTGTAGTTTTGTAGTATAGTCTGAGGTCAGGGCATGTGGTACCTCCAGCTCTGTTCTACTTTCTTAAGATTGTTTTGGCTATTCAGGGTCTTTTGTGTTTCCATGCAAGTTTTATAATTATTTGTTCTAGTTCTGTGAAAAGTACCATTGGTATTTTGATAGGGATTCCCTTGAATCTATAAATAGTTTTAGTATTTTTATCTTTGTCTTTGGTCTTGTCCCATTTCACTGACATGATCTAACTATAGATTTAGTGTTATTTGCTCTGCTAGAATTCGTGCTTTTTGTCTCATTAATTCTGGACATATACTACATGTCTTCAAATATTCTCTCCCCTGGTCTTTCTAGTCTGTTCTTCAGCAATTCTGTTAAATATATGTCATATGTATTTATTCTGTTCTCTGTTGTTTAACCTCATTTTCATTTTTTCATATCTTTGTCTCTTTGTGATGAATTTTTGATAATTTCTTCAGCTCTGTTTTCTAATTCATTCTTTTATCTCCTGAACTAATCTTATATTTATGTCACCTACTTAGTTTTTAATTTCAGTGACTTCTTTTTCATTTCTGTTTTTTTACTCACTGTACCTTTTTCAGTCTTTTGTTTTCAGTTCCTCCTTTAATAAAATATTAAGTATGCTTATTTAATAGATTTATTTCTAGTATTCTCCTGCTAGAGGAGGTTTACTCCTGCTGTTTTATATCTTCTAATTCTCACTCATAATGGATTGATTATTCCCTGCATATTTTTAGTTTTGGATTGTGAGCTTATCTTTAGTAGGGTTTTGTCTCTTGAATCCTGGCAGCTAGGATGGAGGGTGTGTCCCTCCAGGGTGTTTTTGCTGTTGTTCTCCTGATATTCTGTGTTCTGAATGTCACAAGTTTGGAGCTAATTTTGAGTTAATGTCTCAGCTTGGAAGTTCTTAGATCACATACATAGGGTAAATCCAAATCCCAAACTTGCTGAGGACAGGCACCTTTGTTCCATCTGCCTCTGAAGCAACATAGCTACATTTACTGATTGGTTTGTCCATCAGACTCACAGACAAAAGAAGTCCTTCGTCTACTATAGTATCTTCATTTCATTAACAGGCCCAGCAGCTACCCAGGTACATAGCCTCTATTGCCCCTTCTTCTATTTGGGGTGTATGTGACTGTCAACCACAAGAGCCTCAGATGTCTGTAGGTCACTTTGATACATAAAAGCCATGGCATCTTTTTCCCACCAGTCTTTTATACTTTGCTAGTCACCCCAACCCAGATGCAGTCCCATCCAGCAATGGAAGCACCACACAACATTACCCAGTAATGTTAACTCTCTTGTTTCCAAGGAAACTGCTATGTAAAACCAAGGTCATTCCCAGGCTGGCCTGGTGTTAACCCTTTACTCACAGATTTCAAGGTCTTTGCCCTGCCTAGCCATTCTAATCATTCTGTTATCAAAATTGACTCCCAACTCCCTTCACCAAGGGTATCCACAGGCTGTCATCCTTCGTTTCTAACTCTGATAATTCGTTTTACTTCTTTGAGAGTTCAGTTAGCTCTTGATTTGAAAGAATGCTAACCCTACCTTATCAAGCATTTGTTGATACTTTTAGCATTTCTAGGTTTTGGTAGCAAATTTTCAGATTATCTGCTTTAAAATATTACATTAGAAAAAAGCGTGAAACTACTCAAACAGCCTGAGTTCAAATTCTAACACCTCTTTCCAGCCATATAATCTTTTGCAAGATACTTGTCCTCTGTGAACTTTCTCTAAGCACAATGTGGGGATATTAGTATTTACCTTAAGGGGTTGTTGTGAGATTTAGTTATTGTCAAGGGTAAAGCTCAAACAGCCTTAACATGGTTTACAAAGTTCTGATCAGGCCTCTGCCAAAGTCTTCAGCCCCTTCTCACACTTCCCAGACGTGTTCCAGTATAATAAACTACTTACACGTCCTAAATTGTCCTTCTTTTCTCTAATCTTCCAAGATTTCACACATAGTGTTTCTTTTTTCTGAACACTGTCCTCCTTGTCTGTCCCTTCTAACTATTCTTACTAATCCTTGGTACCTCAGCTTAGATATCAGTTTCTCCAGGAAGTTGTCCCTTCTGATCCCCAAGCCTGGGTTAAGTCCAATGAGAGTTGCATGTGCTCCTGTAACACCTTGCGTTTGTCTCTCATAGCAGTCAGCCTGTTTACTTGTCTGAGCATTACTTGAGAGGAAGGATTTTTGACTCTTTTGTTCACTCTTGTATCCCCAGCTTCTAACAGAGAGCCTGGCACACAGCTCAATCCATGGCAGCTATTCTTTTTATCAGCACCTTCATCTGTCATAATGCTCAAATATCTGGTTGTTGTATAAATAACTCGTTAGTATGCCAAGAAGCTTAGAGTTAAGTTACAAGACTGACAAGGGCATGTATTGTTTCAGAGTCACCTTTTAGGCCTTCGTTTTTTTTATTTATTCAATCAATCACTCTTTTCATACTAGGAGTTAACCCAAGAGTGTGATGAAAAGAAATCCCAGTATGATAGCTGTGCCGCAGGCCTTGAAAGCAATCGGTCCAAATTAGAACAGGTAAGAAGATAGTTCTTATTTTAACAACCTAGCAGAAACTGACTTTGTATGCATGTTTTTACCTCACCAGTGTCAAAAGATTCCCAGATCTTTGCCCTCATGCCTTGAGTCTGTCTATAAGTTGCAGAGATTTTTATTTCTTCAAACTTGATGTACACACCCTAAATTCTCCATCTGCACCCCTACTGCCAGAGTCCAGGCCCCATCATGTCTTTCCTTGACTACCACAGTAACCTACAGCCTCCTGTCCCCTCCCACACTTGCCTTTCCTTAAGGTTTATTCTCCATAGAGCAGCCAAAGAAACTGGTACAACACTTAAACCACCTTCTACCGGCTTCCTGTTGCACTTAAAATCTAACTTCAAAACTTTGGTTTTCAAAACCCTACCTGCTCCATGAACTTCATATCCACATGCTCTCCTCCTCACCCACAGACCCCAGACATACTAGCCTTCTTCTTGTACTTCAAACAGGCCAAGCTTGTTTTCTCTTCAGGGGCAGATTTGCATATATTCTTCTCTCTCTGGGATACTCTACTGCCAGCTCTTTGCCTTTCTCTCTCTTTTTCTTTCACCGTTTTAGGTCTCAGCCTAAATGTTACCACCTCCTAGAGATCTTCTCTAATCACCTGTCTAACTTCACCCACTCAGTACCCCTATCACATTGTACTGCAGAATTTTCTTCATAGCACTTACCCCATCTGAAACTGCCTTCGTTACACATTTCCTTGTTTATATCTGTCTCCTCTACTTGAATGAAAGCAAGGACCTGTCTTGTTCGCTTCTCTGTCCCCAGCACCTAGCACCGAGCTAGGCACACAGTAGTTACTTAATAACTTAACTTATAGGTTGTAGAGTGGTATGCATGGTCTCTAGAAAAGATTGCAACCTAGTCTGATAAGTTTTGGCCCAGAAGAGGAAATACTCTGATAGTATTTCTTTTGTTGTACATTTGGTTATCCTTTCTGTATCTAATTATTCTTTTGATAATATTGCCCATTTAAAATTATGTTTTAGGAAGTCAGAGGGCTCCGTGAGGAGTGTCTTCAAGAAGAAAGTAGATACCATTATATAAATTGTATGATTAAGGTAAGACAAATAAAAGTGGATCAGAAACTTTTCTGAGATTTTTCTGTATCAAGGACTTAACCTAAAACATAGTCTTTCCACTTAGAACCTAGAAGTACAACTTCGTCGTGCTACTGATGAAATGAAGGCATATGTCTCCTCTGATCAACAAGAAAAAAGAAAAGCAATTAGGCAAGTAATTTTATTGTTTTTATATTGATGTTGTATATGATTGTTTTATATATAATGTTTTCATCTATAGAAGATAAGATGGAATTATACAGAGTACCTAAATAAGCAAATAGTAAGATATTATTTAGAATTAAATCTTGTTGAACATCCTCTGGGTAGTCCAGCCCTCCTGACTAAGTAAGAATACATATAATTTTTCTTGTTTGCTTGCTTACTTTTTATTGTGGCAAAAGACATAAAATTTGCCATTTTAACCATTTTTAAGTGTATAATCAGTTGTATTCATTACATTCAAAATATTATGTAACCATTACCACTATAGATTACCAAAACGTTTTCATCACCTGAAATAGAAACTCTTATAGCCATTAAGCCACTTAATTCCCATTACCCCCTCCTCAGGAATACGTTGGGCTTCCCAGGTGGCGCAGTGGTAAACAATCCGCCTGCCAATGCAGGGGACACAAGAGACGTAGGTTCAATCCCTGGGTTGGGAAGATCCCTTGGAGTAAGAAATGACAACCCACTCCAGTGTTCTTGCCTGGAAAATTCCATGGACAGAGGAACCTGGAAGGCTATAGTCCATGGTGTCACAAAGAGTCAGACACAACTGAGTATGTATGCATGTAGCATTACATATAATTTCATAGTTGCTTTTTTATAAGCAGTAAATTTGGTCTATTTTTAAAGTCCCACATGGCCTGGACTCTGGTCATTGGTGTGCTCATTGTTGCAGTGTGAGCAGCTGCAGTTCAGCTAGAAATTCTGTGATTGCAGAGTGCCAGCCTTTGAAACAAAGAATGTATAAATACTTCTAGTCCTTACATGGTGATTTTTTCTTTTTGTAATCCTAGCATACTATAATATAATAAATGCTGCCTTAAAAATACATTTATAGTTGAATTGCTAGCTTTGAAAAAAATGCAGTAGTGAACAAGATAAACTTTCTTTGCCCTTTATCACAATTCAAATACTTTGCTTTTACCATTCAAGAAGAACTCAGATGAAGTGTAGGATTCACATTTATTCAAGATTGCAGTTGAGATTTTTAGTAGCTTATATGTTGATATTCATGACTCAATAGACATGAGTTTGAGCAAACTCAAGGAGATAGTGAAATGGGAAAACCTGGCCTGCTGTAATGCATGGGGTCACAAAGAGTCCGACATGTCTTAGCAACTGAACAACAGCAGTACATTTATATTATAAAAAGGAATCTAAGAAATAGAATGTTTTGCAAAGTCTAAATTTTTTAATATAATGCAAGCCAGGCTGAAAATATCCTGTAAATAGGATATTATTTTTAATACTCTAGCATATTAAACATACTGAATGTATTTATTCAAATTCTTTTATTGCATGTAAATTTTGCTCATTAAATCTATGTAGTCAATACTAATGTTCACTTATGTGAGAAGTAATTTTGTTCTTGAAAAATAAAAGTTTTAGAAATTGTTTCTTTTCTTCCAAAGTTATCAATACAATTAGTAACAAAGGAAACATTGCTCCTGAGCTATTGGTTTTCTGATCTGTTTTCTAGCTATTCCTCTTCATCGTTTTTATTTATTTATTTTTTTGGCCACACAGTGCACCATGTGGGATCTTAGTTTCCCAACTAGGGATGGAACCAGTGCCCCCTGCGTTGGGAGTGAGAAATCTTAACCACTGGCCTTCCAAGGAGGTCTCCATTATTTTAAAAATCATTGTAAATCTTTACCATTCCTCAGTTTTCCAATAGAAAAATATTGCACCCTGACTAGAGAAGTACGTGATAAGAATATTTAGGAATAAAATGGAGTTATACTCTAAACTCACTGATACATATTTAAAATTTATTACTAGTGTAGACACAATATTTTTGATGTCATTTCATTTTCTACTTTTATGGTACTTTCTGGTAAGGCCAAAGGTCTAAGAAATTAGCTTGTTTTTGAAAGATCACCTGTAAAATGTAATTTTATTTAAAGAGGCAAGATGTTATATATCAAAGTTCTAGAAAGGGACTCAATAAAATTTTGTTTCTAACCTGATTTTTCCAGTTCTAGTTTTGTGACCTTGGATATATCACTTTTTCATCTATAAAATAAAGAGAACAATATATGCCATAGGAGCTCAAGTTCAATGTAATGTTTGCAGCAGTATTTTAGAAATGATATAGTATGAGTTCCTGAAGAGTGAGGACCCTGTCTGTCCCTGTTTTCTTCTTGAAATCCCAGGACGTGCTTGGTATAGGACAGGTGCTCTGTAATTACTACTTGAATAAATCAATTGAATAAAATTACATATTAGTGTGGAGCATGCACCTGTTGATTTCTTAATAAAATAGAAATGGAAATCCTAAAACAATTTGGACATTCCTTAGACCTGGGGTAATAAATGAATTATTTAAAGTTCTCTTAATTATAATCATACATTATTCTGAGTAATATGTCATTTATATCCTCTGAGCTGTTTTTCACTGGAGAGCTAGAAAGGCAAATAACATTGACTTAGTGTCTCATATATTTTATGGGCAAAATGAAGGTTCATCCAGACTGGGTCTGTTCCCTTTCGCTTTTATTCTTGTGCACAAATTCTATCTTCACTTCATCTCTGTAAGGACTTCGGGTACTTCTGATTGCCATTCTTTTGTTCTAAAGACGTTAACCTCCCTTTTTTACACCAATGCAAATCTTTCTTCACTTAAGCTGCTAAAGTTTGTCTTTGTGGTTTATGATTTCTTAGATTCCCAATTTTGTGTTATGTAATTTCTTCTTGAGTACTGCTGTGTAGCTTTTCACAGAAATATAGTCTTTTTCCATACAAATTTGAGGTCTAAAGTTTCTCTTCTTATCATTGGTTCCATTGTCCTCATTCTTCAGTCTTAGTCCTTAACACTTTAAATCTCACTTTTTGTCTTAAAATATAATTATACTTTTGTTTAAAAATACCGTATGATGTGATTTATATTTTTTACATTAAAAATTTATAATTTTTTAGCATACAAAAGAAATATTTATAAAAACAAAAAGTAACCATTATCAAGTATAGTACACAAAAATTAAATGTTGTCTACATTGCCATACCTCATTTATCTAGAATTCTGTCCAGTTTAGTATTTCTAAATCTACCTCATTCTTTTTTCACAACTCTGTATTATTCTTTTGAATGCATGTACCATAATTTATTTAAACATTTCCCCATCTATCAACATTTAGTTGGTTGTAGATTTTTACTATTGTAAGCAATGGTGAAGTGAATAGTCTTTGCTTTTATTTTTATTAAGTTTTATGAGTTTTTCTATAGGAAAGCTTCGTAGAAGTTGGATTGCAGGGTTAGATGATATTTATTGTGGTTTGTTATTTTTTTAATGTGTATCCTCTCTCTTTTCTGCAAGCCTCTTCCAAAAAAGTGTAATTTAAGCAAATGTATTTCTATTGTTTTAAGTGTAAATTAACCACAAATAGTACTTTATTTCTTACATGATATTTTGCCTTGTTTTTTTACTTATATTATTGTTTATTAGATGAACTGACTAAAGATTAGAAAAGGGAGTATTTGATAATGAGTTTCATTCTGACTCTAGTACTCTAAACTGTATTATCTAATATATTTAGATAGATATGTTGATTTATAATTTAGTTGTAGGATAAAATCAATTGAAGTAAATGTAAACTATATCATTATATTTACTTCCTAGGGAACAATATACCAAAAATATTGCTGAACAGGAAAATCTTGGAAAGGTAAAAATATTTGTTTGTTTTTTAATGTGTGCATAATTCAGGTTTACAGGACATGGTTATGTCATTGTCAGTTTTTTTTAAGGTTATAGGGGAAATTAGAACTTTCTTACTCCCTTTCAAAAATGAAGACTCTTCCTTAGAAATTTATTTTTATAAAACTGAAGGCTCATAGATTTTGGGGGAAAGGGAGAAATCTAGTTTTAAATAAAAAGTTCATGCATAACAAAATGCCACATCTAATGAATGAACTACAAGTTTCACATTATTTCCAGGTATCTCTGTATATAAGATAAGTATAAACTTACACATTTATTTTATTTTATAAGCACAAAGCTCTTACTATGAGCCAGGGCCTGGTCTAAGTCCTTTACAAACTTTGACTCAGTTAAAAATAATCGAAAAACTTTTCTTAAGAAACTCACTCCCTACCTGCCAGTCTTATATGAGGACTACTAAAAATAGGAGTGTATGATTGAGTTTTGTTTTTTCAGTTCTCTAAGACACTCCTAGTGGAAGAGGTGGTAGGGGCCTTGACCATCAGGATGTAAATGACTAACTGATTTCTCTAATTGATTCTAATCTTCAATGATTTTAAGACCATGTTACATAGTGAATGCTAACCATGCTTCACTATACTCCATTTTATCTGTTTCTTACCGAGTTTCACTACTGAAAATTGAAGTTTCCTCTTAGCTTTTCTAGTAGGAGTGTCCGGTTTGTATTATCATTTGTTAGGAATTGTTAGCTGCAGTTTTTCTTTTAAAATACTAACTATATGTCAGTGTCTCATTTCAGTGTTCAAATATTCTTGAGTCTGCAGCCTGGAAATGATTTTATATAAATATGGGCTTTTCTGTTCTGAAAGTACAAATTAATAATATGGCTTTGCTTCAATCAATATATTGTACAGTTTAGCTATTGGATATTTTCATGTTCAAATGTATGTATTTGAATCAAGTTGTACACACATTTGTACAGTATTTTAACTAGGTATTTGGGGGGCTTTAGGATTTAGTATGATTGTCAATAATAGACTTTCATCCAGATATTTCTTAAGTGAAGTAATGTACTTTTTCATATGAAAATATTCTTCCACTTCATTTGTTTAGTATCTGAATGGATGTTGTATATAGAGAAATATTTGCCAAACCTAGAATCCTTTCAAAGACTCAAACTTAATGGCTAAATATGATTATTCTTTCCCCTCCCAGTATAGTGTTTTATTATATTGCAAGATTTGAGGGGAAAGCAGTAGCAACAGTCTGACATCAAGCATGTTTGAGCAAAATGAGCCATTGATTAGCTCATGCCCTGATTGTCTGGCTGTATCACTTAAGAAACAAAGCTTCTTGATCCTCTCACTCTTAGAATAGATCTAAATTTTCAAAGCAAACTCAGAATATACCTAGGCTTTCAAACTGACAATAGCGTAAGTCTTCCAAACCAGCAGACTGGACATCCACAGACTTCCTCAGGCCAGCTTGAGTTTCTGAAATTAGACCAAACTATAGTGCTACAATTCACACTATCGTATACTAGACTTTGCCTTACCAAGTGCTGTGGAATATGATGCTCAAAGTTGTAACTTTCCCCCTCCTGTACCACCTCCTCCTTTTAAGAACAGTGAAATCTGTGACAAGTATTTTTTGTGCATTACAACTATCCATAAAATAAATCTGTAGTACATGACGGTAACATTAAAAATAAATTACAAAGTCAGTTGTATTCATAAAGTTAAAGGTTTCAAACACATATGGTTATGGAGCAAATTAAATTTAATATTTTTGATACAGACAATGCTTGCATCCTGTCTTTGGTTCTTTAAATAGCTTTTATAGGTTGTTAGGATTTTTTAAAAAGAAATTATTCCAATAATACAAGAAAAGTTACAGTTAAGTAGTACCTTAATCTTAAAATCATGTTCAATACTCTTAAAACTCTTGATCTGACTTACTACTTTTGTTTTAGTTTATAAGGATAAAAATATTTGTTGTAAGATACTTTATTTGTAACATAGACTTAAATAGATGTATTTGCATGCCAGGCATTGTGTCAAAAATTTGCTGTTTATATTTAAATTATATTTTCTTCATTCTGTTTTGTTTTGCTATCTGCTGTTAACTTTGCTTTTCTTAGCCATAGGTGGGAAGGGCAGTCTTTAATAAGCATTTCGAATCTGGCCTCAGTTTAGTTTAGCCTCTTATTTGGGCAAGTACCGACCACCGGCCTTCTCACTTGTGTCCTTAGATCAACTGTTAGATCAACCCTGCATACTAAAAGAGGAAAAGATGGGGATGTTCCCATGTAATCTGTTTGTGTCTTTGCTTGTTTTTCTGCGCTTCTTGGTGATTTCTCACACTCTGTGTCATGAGTGTATTTCTGTTACTCTGTGCTTCCTTATGTGTGTACTGTCATCTCTGTTTTTCTCTTCTTTCCTTCCTACTTTTCTTTCCTCTCATTGTCTCTCTGACTTTGTGCCATCTTTTCTTTGTCACTCTTCCTTGATTTGCCGTAACACAGAGCCAAAGAACAGTTCTCAGTTTACTGAAAAATGTTCCTATTCCTGTTTATAATTTTAGTCAGTAAGTAGAAAAATATTGGAAGGTGGAACTATATATGTGGGCTATTAGTAACAAAAATAATTATGATAAGGATCTGAGCCTTTTTAAAATATCACTGGACCTTCTCCTTGAAGAATATTTGCATACAATTTGATTTATTTGGGCATAGAGCATACCCTTAGAGTATACTGATTCAGGAAAGAATATAATATTTAATAATAATAACATATATAACACATGATAGTTTGTAATTATTTCTATATCTATTGTCATGTGAAAAAAATAGTATTATAAAGCAGTTACTTTTATAATTACTCCTGTTATTAACCTTAATTGACAATTGAACAAACTACAGTCCAGAGAAATTGTCTTCCTTATGGCTAGTGACAAAGCCAAGGCTGGAACTCAAGTCTTCTGACTTCCAAAATCTGCATTTTTTATATACCATGATACTGCTCCACTTTCCTGATTTCCTTTATTTTCCCCTTCTTTTCTATTTTTCTGTCCTTTTTAGCTTCAGGTTGTCTTAGATCTATCAAAAATTTAATTAACTTTTATCATCTTAGCTTTCATATATCAGGTGGTTTAGCTATTATTTATCAGATATACAAAGCATACCATATTCTTCTGATTAGAGCAGTAGAAGTAAATCCCTATATGATATTTAATTATTCTTATTTTTTTTATGCTAGAAACTCCGGGAAAAACAAAAAGCTGTACGAGAAAGTCATGGTCCAAATATGAAACAAGCAAAAATGTGGCATGATTTTGAACAATTGATGGAATGTAAGAAACAGTGCTTTCTGAAACAACAAACCCAAACTTCCATTGGTCAGGTAATTCAGGAGGGAGGAGAGGACCGGCTGATACTCTGAGTTCATGTGCCATTGTTTGGGGCGTCAGTTGATGCTGCTAGCTATAAGTAAAATCCCATGGTGTGTTTCTTTTTTTTTTGAAAGTGATTTGTTCAACATTTTGCTTTCAGATTAGCCATTCCCTATTAAGTTCTCATGGAAAATAATGCTAAGGTAGATTTAGGTTTTAAAAGTTTCTAATATGAAAAAGAGGCTTTTACTATTTCGCTTAGTTTATACATCAGTGGTGTCTTCTGTTTTATAAGACAAGAGACTGAGTTTACTATCTGTAAATGTAAACACATGTCCATTAAGAAACATGTAAATTTTTGTTTGAACATAATAACCCAGTGGCTTAATGTTTTTCTTAATCTTTTTTTAACTTTAGAGAAATCTTTTAGGAAATAATATCTCTTGTTTTGAAGAAACATTTATCTGAAGTTCAGCAATTCCTACAGTTTCACTTCAGTTTCTTTTTCTTCTGTACAATTCAAGAACATTTAATATTTTGAATCACATATTTGTTCTATTTGTGTTGTTTAAAGGCAAATAAAACTTGGTGCACATATCATGGCTATTTAAAATTTATATAGTGTAAATTTTAATCTTTTTTAAGTAAGTATTCATGTATAATACTGTACTAAATTTAAGATTATAGCTTATTTTCACCAAAAATCTAACACAGTAGGTTCTGGGATTATTTTAAATATAAGAAACTGTCAGAGTGCCTCCAATCTCTGCTTCATCTGGACAAGGTATCGAAGATGTCTTTAATTTTTACTTAAAGATACTAAATTCATATGCCACCCTTTACTTCATTTCAGTTTCAATATACTTTTAAAATTTTCTTTATTTTAGATTTGAAAACTCAGATTTCAAATGGTTAGCATGTCCTTCTTGGGTTCGTTCTTCTTAGCTTTCCTGGAGAAAACAAAGCAAAAACATTTTGATGAAAAAAATTGTTTCCACCCTTGCAAAATATACAAACCTGATTAATGGCCTTGGGTGTCTGTTCCCAAATGTATCCTACCCTTTTTTTGTCTTTCTTGATAATTAGAGAATCTCATTAGCATGGAAATTACTTACATTTCTAGGAGCTATCACCAGAATAGATAGGATCCATCCGAGTATGGAAGAACTTACCAGGAAAGTATAGAAACGTCTTTTAACATATTGTAAGAAAAAAAGAGAAGTATTTCAATGTTATTAAGTGGTTTGGATCAGGTCCTCAGCTTACTTTGGCTACTTATTTGGACGAATATCAGTTATCAGAGTTCTCACTTGGCCCTTAGATCAACTATTGGATCAACCATGTACTAAAAGAGCAAAGACTGTGTTCAGTGTGTGGAACAAACACTTAACTAATTCAATAATCAGTTTTTGGACATTGTATTTGTTCAGAGTTGGCTACTGGCTTGTTATTTTTAAGCCAGTAGTAAGTGATGTTCCTTTTAGAGTATGAATTCCTTTGCAAATATTTGAAAAAGACTAGATGCCCTTCCCAGAAACAGCATTTTATTCCCCAAAGGAATGTCAATTTGTAAGATTATTAAGCCTAGTGACTAGTTTTTTCAGTCTTTGCTATCTTTGGTGCTCTTAATTTTTAAAATTGTTAGCAAGAGATACTTCAAGGAATGCTTAAAATTCTGATTTGATTACTGCTTGCTTTCATTTCACACAGAAAGAGTATGTGGATTAAACACTAAGGCAGCTCCAAAATTATTTTATTCACTGAAGCAGAACATCATTACTACTTCAAGAAAAGCAAATTGAAAAAAAGGCCTAAAAGTGCAAAGCTATTTATAGTTTTTATGCAACATTGGACATTTAGTAACATAGCTTAATGGGTTTTGTACAGTGACTTTCCACTCATTTTATGATTTGATTGGGACAGTAAAAAGCTTTGACTAACTCTGACAGTTTTTGACAGGTGGCACTTACAAAAGAAGAGCTTATTACATTTTTCCTTCAGGATTGATACTTTAGCTGGCTAATTGATGAGAATGCCTAATCATTTTGGAAAATAATCTTGTCTTCCACATGATGACCCAAATAAAGGAAAAAAATGTAGCCTGTGAAATCTGCTTCTGTGTTCACAGATTTTCTCCTCCTAGGACCCAGTATTGCCAGCTGTTGCATGGGACTGACTAAACCATAAATTTCAAAAAGCCACTGCCTATCTTGCTTCCTGTATTAGTTAAGGAAATAATCCAACTTTAAAGGTTGTCCTTTAAGAAGAATTTTATAATATAATATCTTTTCTGTTATAAATCTGTTAATAACTGAATCTAAGGTCATGTGTTTTCCAGGTCTATAAAGTGTTAGCAGAATTACCTTAGAGCATTGTTCAGAGGCACATGGAGATTAAACCAAATCTCAGGAAATTGTAGAATATTTAACTTTCTTCTTTAGATTAATATTTTACATCATATTTCTTTAAGGCAGTGGACAGCAGCAATAAAAGAAACCATTTCATTAAACTATCAAGTAATTAGTTTATATAACATATATATAATTTGGGGGGAAAATTTTAAGCTCTGTGAATTTTCCAGGTGTCCTTCTTAAATTTTTAAGCTAAACATGATACAGAGCACTTTTTGGTAATTTGAGTAAGAGACTGAATATGTTCCTTAAACTAAAAATACATGAACTTGCAGAATTCTTCTGCAAATTGAAAATATATGTACAAATGGAGAAATTGCCAAAGCTGCCTTTACAAAAGCAGCAATCAAATTTGTATTGAAACAATGACTTTGTAGGGATATATGTGTCTTATAGAAACCTCCTTGGCTTTCACCCAATGTTAGTGACTAATGAGTGTGAATCTAAGACTTGTTTCTACAAAAGGTTCTAGGAGCTTACATCATTCCTCTTGCTTGGCACCAAGGAGTGTTTAGCCTTAGGGAGTGAGTAACTTGGCACCCTGATGATTAACTTTCATTAAACTTGGTTATTTCAATAACTTCTCCATTGTTGTAGTAAAGGTGAGATCTAGATTATATATACAATGAATCCTTCTTTTTTAAATAATCCATGGCAGCCAGGAGAGAAAGTTGCACTTTTATTAAATGTGTGATTGCTTCCCTACTCAGGAGAACTGCTGGCCTGAGCGCCTCCTTCCTCTCCTTTTAATGAGAGCAGTTTAATTAGAGCTGTTTGATGTGTGGCAGCCAGGCATAAGGTGAATGTTTTGTCTGGGGAAGATAGAGATCGTTTAAAGTTATGTGTCTATTTTCAATCTTGGACCTTTCTGTCTTAAGACAGTCTTAAAAAGAAAATATTGTCTGTAACTGTCATTTAGTTTCATCCAATCCTTGCAAAAGAAATAAAAAACTGAAAAACAGAATCCAAACAAACATTTTTTTTTAAAAGACTTGGGCAAATGTGTTTTCTGCTCCCATGCTCCCTCTTTTGGCAAACTGTAAGTACTGTCTCAGCAAACAGCGATAATTTCACAATTTCCTCTCTAGAATTGCTGAGAGACTTGAGTCACCAAACGTGGTTCACTGCTGTGGAAATGCATTGTTCAGAACACAGAAAGAAATTTAAGATTTTCTGTGACAGTATTTGTTTCCGCCTCAGTTCAGAGTGTGAACTGCAGGTTCCTGGCAAGACTGCTATTTAACATTGCATGTGAGAACCTGGTAAATAGGCAAAAAATTTTGGAGCTTGAAAGGAACCTCAGAATGATTCATATGGTCATTCATTAGATTGGGACCTTTAAGGGATCTCTTTCAGCCTCTCTCAGTGCAGAAATCAGGACACGGGTGCTTATGGCAAATGGCTTTCCAGCCTCGGTAGAGTAACTGCAATGCAGTTCACTCCTCACGAGGGAGCCGGTCCCATTGTTAAAGAGCAAAGACTGATTGCTTTATTGGTTCTAGAAGCAAAGCCAACTTACAGAGGAAGGGGATTTCTTTAAACAGCAGTTCGGCAAAGCCAGATTGAACAAATTTTGCTCCCTGAAAAAAATTTTACTTCAGGGGAGTAATATTGTGGTTATTATAATAATCAGAATCGTGAGAATGATGAAAATAATAATGATGCTAGCAGCTAGTCCATTAGTAAGCACTGACTATGTACCAAACACTGTCCTAAGTGCTTTATGTGTATGAGCCAGTGTAACTCTCCAAATAACCCTATGAGATGGATACCGTTATCCTCACTTTATAAATGAAGAAACTGAGGCACAGAAAGGCTTTTACAGTATTACACAGCTAATAACTGTAGCAGGTGGAGCCAGGGTCCAACACCTGTGCTCTTAACTACTGTGCTGTCCTGCAGTGTGACCCATGGTTGTATGTATCCATAAAGGTTGCTGTCCATTTATGAACTGCAGTATATGTGAAATTTTTTTTTGCTTTTATTATGTATTTTCAATACTATATTTCCTTAACTGTAGCTGAAAAACAAACTTCATTACTTAACTAAATGATTAAAAATAAACTCTGCTGGGACTTATTTGGTGGTCCAGTGGTTAAGAATCTACCTGCCAGTGCAGGGGACATGGGTTCTATCCCTGCTCCAGGAAAATCCCACATGCCTTGTGGCAACTAAGCCCATGCACCACAACTATGGCATACAAATTGCAACTACTGAGCCTGTGTACAGCAACACAGACTCAGCACAGCCAAAAATAAATAAAATAAATCAATAAATATTTTAAAGTAAATAAACTCTACCAACCAGATTAGGGAATTATAGTAAAAATGATAGTCGAGTAAATGCATAAAAGAAGTGAGTAATAGTTTTAGGTAAAGAGAGAGTAGAAACTTTATAGGTTATAATTTAAAACTTTCTCTGTGAAGAGTTTCAGTGTGGGATGATGAAAAAGTTCTGGAGGTAGATGGTGGTGAAAAAGAAAAGAAAAACAACTTTCTCTGTGAAAGTCTTAAACTCATATATGTCTCCTGTTGCTGGATGTTTAGATCGATTCCAGGTTTTTACTTTATAAACAATGCTGCCATCAAATAAGATAAAATATTAAGCAAAACCACAATATTTCATCAAATCCAGAATTCATTAAATAGTTTTATGGACTTTTCTCCTCTCATCTATGAAAATGCCAAGGCTAAACCAAAGATATTAACAAGATGTTACTTGATTAACTGGAGAATAAAATTGTAAGTTCATTCATTTATTTATATGTGAATGTTTAATGAGTATCTTCTGCATGCTTGACACTGTGCTACATGCTAAAATAGAAAATGAACATGACCTGTTTTTTTCTCTCAAAGAGCACACAGTCTAGAAGATTCTAATATTAAGCAGCAAAAAGAAAAGTTTTTTTTTTATGTATAAAACAAGGATCTCAGAGGAAGAAGCAGTTATTTTTGACATGGGGGATTGGAGAAAGATTAATGGGAGAGGTGGGACTTGAGCTGGATTTATAAGAATGAATTAAGATTTTGATAGTATAAGACAAGTAGAAGACAAAGGCATTTAAGTACATGACATGTTCAGGAAATGACAAGTCTAGAATGGCTCAGTAAGTTACCTAGTTGTGTGAGGCCAGGGTAAGGAGTTCCTAACATGGGCTAAGCTTGTGTGCTCTGTAATTTGACATGCTGGGCACTCAGCTGGACTCCATGAAAAGGTGCAGTAAAAGGATAAGACATGGCCCCTGTCATTAACCAGACTAACAGTACGATACATAGCAAATATGTTGAATCCTAAAACCTAGTGCTAAATTTTGTGTGCTGTCGAAGTTCAGTCAAAATGGACTGCTGCTGCTGCTGCTAAGTTGCTTCAGTCGTGTCCAACCCTGTGCGACCCTATAGACAGCAGCCCACCAGGCTCCCCCGTCCCTGGGATTCTCCAGGCAAGAATACTGGAGTGGGTTGCCATTTCCTTCTCCAGTGTATGAGAATGAAAAGTGAAAGTGAAGTCGCTCAGTCATGTCTGACTCTTTGCGACCCCATGGACTGCAGCCTACCAGGCTCCTCTGTCCATGGGATTTTCCAGGCAAGAGTACTGGAGTGGGTTGCCATTTCCTTCTCCCAAAATGGACTAGGGAAGACTAAAAGGTCAAAGGGGAGTCCAGGAGGTTTCATCAAAGAAGAGGGAATGATCTGAGCCTGGAAAGATGAGTAAAATTTGGATAGGAACCAGCAATTGAAGCAATTTACAGCACTGGATTATCAAACAGATATACCCCAATATTTGATATTTCAGAAATCAAAGAAGTTTTCATTAGAAAAATCAAAACTCATACTTCCTTACACTCTCTTTAGAGTTTAGGGTCTCTAAAAGTTTCAGTTTAGCTTTTTGGAATGCCATCAACAGTACTAGTCCAATGGGAAATCAGAGAGGAGAAAAACACTGTGGGCTGGAGCAATCTGGGCAGACTGGAGAAAGAGATGGTACAAGTTTAAAACCACTCTGGAAGCATGGGTAGAATTTGGCTTAGGGAGGAAACAAGAGCTCCACAGGGATGAGGAAGCCCCAAGAAAGGAATGCCCTGAGGTACAAGCCAGGCAAGGCTGCAGAGAGTAAGAGAGTTAAAGCTGGAAAAGGAGTTGGAAACCAAATCGATGAGCTTTTTTGAGTTGGTGCAGTTGTTGGAACTGTTCTTAATATCCTAATTCCTTTTGGACCTTGATGAAATGAGAGATTCACTTCATTGTAGGGAATCATAGATTATCATCTCCACAAGAGACTGCTATCATGGACTAGTTTGATTTGTTTTTTTATGACAAAAGAGAGCAGTATAGGTAATAAGTCAGTTGTTTGTTTCATTATCTTTGGGGGAATATTTTTTTACACTAACTCAGATTCAATATTTTATTCTTTGATTCAGTTTACAACTCTTTGTCATCTCATTTGTACAATCACTTTTTTGTTTCATGTCACATTTTCAGATACGTAGAAAAGATTTGCTAATTTGAAGGAATTTAGATGAGAAACAGAATATTTTAATGTTACAGTTTTGTTGAGAGACATTTTTATAAGTTTATTTGATTTCCTATGTATCCAGAAATGTGAGAAAAAAAATTCAAAGCTGGTGTTTAACAGTCCTTGATTGCTTTTTCTTGAGAGTAAGAAAAAACTATTTTACGTTGTAATAATTGCCAAGTAGCCAAGGAGAGCCTCAGCCCTTGAAGAGACCCACTTGCTAGTGACTTGGCAGTGTCAAACAAATGTTCAGCTTTTATTCTGACACTTCTTGAAGAATTTGATTGAAACTATATATGTCCAGATAACACTCAGCAAAGTGCCCTTCTTGCATTTGTTTCAAGATATATTTGGAAACAAGAGAGATGACCTTGGACTCAGCTGCTTTTCCAATTTAGGACTTCTCTCTGGGTCTACTGAATAATATTCCTGAACATTGAAAATTCAACGAATGGAAAAACATTTTAGTTACTATATGCCATAAGTCCTGTGATAGAGAATTTTTTTCCCCCAGCAATATGTTCTGCCTCTAAAAGAATGATATATTTAGACTGCAAGCTCTATATTAGCTTTCTAACCATCTACTTCAAAATACATTTAGGAACACATTTGCTTTTCATCAGAGTGCCTTTTTTATAATCTAAATTGAGCTGTCCTTGCTTTTTAAAATATTTTGGCATGTAAGAAATTTTGAAAAAAAAATAATGAGCAGTTAACCCTTCGCCTTTGCCTTTTGGCATTCAAAGTTTGTTCAGAAGCCAGGGTTCATTGTAGCTTGATGTCAGATCTAAAAGAAGACTTTGGAGGCTCTGACATCCCCGTCTAAGGTTATTGCCACCTGTCCAGATGACAATAGAAGTCCTGCTAGTCTAACCTCAAGCCTGAAAGCCAAGGTTAGCTTCCAAATGCATCTACATTTAGCCCATGGAGATGGATGGTTTTAACTGTCATTAAAGTGATATTCTTTCAGTTACCATTTGCATATTTTGGAGGTTTAAGCAGTTCCATTTTTAATCTGTTGTCACAGTCACAGGACAAGACTTAGGTAACCTTTCTGATAAAGCAATTTTACTTTTAAGTAAATAAATAACTACGAATTATAGTTTGATCATTGTCCTCCATAGCATATTATCAGGGAGCATAATGCTTTTTATTTTCACATGGTTTCCTAAGCTGTCATAGTCAATCAGAGCATTTATAGAGATGATTATGTTGTTAGCAACAGCCTCCAGTATGCACAATTCATTAATCCCCAGTAAAATGTTGTGTTACACACATGCACACATTTAACATGCACATGTAGAAATAGGAAGACACATCATATTATAATACTTCAAAGCATATCGTGTTCTTGAGCATTCTTTGTTATTTGATTTATTTTATTTTTAATTGGAGGATAATTGCTTTACAATATTGTGATGATTTCTGCCATACATCAACATAGTCAGCCATAGGTATACATATGTCCCCTCCCTCTTGAAGCTTCCTCCCACCTCCTTCCCCATCCCACCCCTCTAGGCTGTCCAGAGCACTGTCCTCGGGTTCCCTGCATCCCACTGGCTATCTGTTTTACATATGGTAATGTATACTTTCAGTGCTACTGTCTCAAAGCATCCCACCCTCTCCTTCTGCCCCTGTGTCCGAAAGTCGGTCCTTTATGTCTTGTTGCTTGATTTTGAATCAAGTATTGTATCAATTGTGAGCCACAAGGTGAGTGATTTTGTAACTGTTAACACTTAAGCAACTTTTAAAGATGATGGGTACTATCAGATAACAGATTGATCTTAAATTTTTAATTGTTATAAATTATTGCACCAGCAGGAATTCCCTGATGGTCCAGTGGTTAGGACTCCCTGCTGTCACTGCTGAAGACTCAGGTTCAATCCCTGGTCAAGGAACTAAGATCCTGCGAGTTGCCACACAGTAACTGATAGCTCAGTTGGTAAAGAATCCGCTTGCAATGCAGGAGACCCGGTTCGATTCCTGGGTCAGGAAGATCCCCTGGAGAACGGATAGGCTACCCACTCCAGTATTCTTGGGCTTCCCTTGTGGCTCAGCTGGTAAAGAATCTGCCTACAATGTGGGAGACCTGGGTTTGATCCCTGGGTTGGGAAGATCCCCTGGAGAAGGGAAAGGCTACCCACTCCAGTATTCTGGCCTGGAGAATTCTATGCAGTCCATGGGGTCTCAAAGACTGAGCAACTTTCAGGAGGATCACCAAAAAAAAATTATTATACCACTGTTACTCTGTAGTTTCCTAATTCAAAACTGGTGACCTTTTTTAATCGAACATTTACTTCTTTATAAAAACAGGTTTTGCATGAGTATGGGTATCTTGCATACATTTCCATTATTTTATTGATGTTGAACCAGATCAGTTGCTACAGTCTCCTCAGTGCCCTAATTATTATAAATAAGAGCTCATTGTACCCAAGCTAATTGATTCATAGGATAATCAGTGAAGTTTGCCTTTCCTGGTTCCAGAGAATCCTCTAACCTCACAACTTTTGAACTGCATTTTTTAAAGATACGAAAGAGGAAAATAGATGATATTCTACAAAGTGTTCCTAAGATCTGTAGTGCTCAGGGAAGATTTTAATGAGGGAAAAGTCTCAGAGAAAAAGTAATTTTAAATAGTACAGAGATTAAATGTGAGTTTTGCTGAATGTTTTCATAAAATATTATCTTTCAAATGTATGTTTTCTCATCCATCTTCTAAAAACATATATAAAACTTTGAGTCAAAGAGTCAGAATGAATATTTCTACATGGTGTTTGTTTATTAAGTTTATGTTTCAGAAGCTCTTTTCTCTACCCAAGTCTTCCTATTCTCTGGTATTCTTATGTAAATCAGACCACTGTTGAGTTCAGTAAGTGTTCATTGCTCAAGACTTAGTATTTCTCTGCCATTTTCCTAAGACAGGAGAGATTTCTAGCAACTACAAAGTAAATATATTTCTCTAAATTCTCTTGATCTGTGTCTTCCATAGATCCATAGATGGAATTCATATCCAGCTGTCTGCAGATTTATCTAGAATCTGGTTTATCCAAATATTTGTAGTACCATCAAATCAAGGATTTCTTTCTTTTTTCTTATCATGCCTGAATGTCTTACCTTGATCTTGTTCTTTCAGAATCCAGATGTGTTGATTTAATGAAGGGAGATCTAATACATCCCTAGTTAAAACTCGGTTTAACATCTTTATTTATTTTCTGTCTCAGATCCTTTCCATCATTTTTTTTCTCCCTGTTTATGTTTACCATTCCCTTACTATTCAAACTTTTTATTTTATATATTTACTTGACTTCACCAGGTCTTATTTGCAGCATGTGAGATCTTTAGTTGCAGCATGCCACCTCTTAGTTGCGGCATGTGGGTTCTGGTTTCCTGATCAGAAATCATACCCAGGCCCCCTGCATTGGGAGTGCAGAGTCTTAGCCTCTGGACCAGCAGGGAAGTCCCTCAAATTTTTTTCTGATCCTTTCTCAAACATGCATTCTCTTACTACTACTAAGTTTACTTTTAAAGCATTTCTCAAAATATTTTTCATTTAAAAAATTACACACTGTGATAATGATTTTACAACTCTATGAATATGTTAAATAAATAATGAATGTGAAATACACAAAAATAATAAAATACACAAAAATCACTTTAAATTGGTGAATTGTAAGGTATGTGAATTATGTGCCAATAAAGCTGTTAGAAATACAAGCTCAGTGTAACAATTTCAGATAATATCAGTAGTTAAAAAAAAAAAAAACCCTCACCTGTCTCAGTTTTCTCACTTCTCAGAGATGTTTCCACAGTTAGGTTTTAGAATATTCTTCCAGACATTTTAATTGCATACACAAACACGTGTATGTATTTACAGCCTTTTAAAATTATGTACCAAAAGGGTTATATTCAGTATTCTAAAACTTGCTTTTTGCACTAAACAGTAAATTATAATCATATGTACATATGGAGCTATCTTATTCTTAATAGTTTCAGAGTATTCCACTATATCCACTACATGAATATAGTACAGTTTAACAAGTTCTTTATTGAACATCCTTCTACTTATATCTTTGCACTGTTATGCAAGTATATCTTCAGAGAAAAATATCTTAGAATTGTTGGATTCAGATTTGCATTTAAATTTTTAGATAGATATTTTAGATCAGTATTGCCAAATCACCCTGCAAAAAGCTGCTGACAATTTGTAATCCCATCAGTCATGTATGACAGTGCCTGTTAGCTGTCCTCTTACCTATACTATGTATATTAGCTTCATTACATCTTTGTCAATATGATAGGTTTAAATAATTATTTTAATTTGCATTTTTAAATTATGTGATGAGTTTTTACAGTCTCTTTTTAAATTGCTTAAGTAATATTTTTTATAATTTTACTTGTTTATTTTTGGCTGTGCTGGGTCTTCATTGCTGCACCAGCTTTTCTCTAGTTACAGCAAGAGGGAGCTACTCTTTGCTGCAGCATGCAGGCTTCTCACTGCAGTGGCTTCTCTTGTTGATGCTCTGGGCTTCAGTAGTTGTGGGGTGTGGGCTCAGTAGTTGTGGGTCCTGGGCTCTAGAACACAGGCCAAGTATTTGGGGCCCTGGACTTGGTTGCTCCATGACATGTGGGATCTTCCTGAACCAGGGGACTGGGAATCAAACCCGTGTCTCCTGCATTGGCAGGCAGATTCTTTACCACTGAGACACCAGGGAAGCCTCAGTAGTAGTTTTTTTTCTAAATGAGAAGTCCATAATGTCAACTGTAGAAATTTTGAATACAGAAGATGATTAAAATAACCTGTAATCCCACCACCCAGGGATTATCACCATTTACAATTTTATTTCTAGTCTTCTTTCTGTGAAACTTATCTCATGATTATTTTTAACATTGGTAAAGGAGCTTATTTTTGTATTTAAAATACAAAGTTTACAAAATGAGGTTATAATACAGCTGCTTAGAATACTGCTTTGAGCTGTTTTAATCAAGGTGCTATATAAATATTCAGTGGACTGAGCTCCCCTCTGCCAAGCTTTTGGGATCAGCTAGTGGAAAAATCATTAGCATTCTTTCCTTGACACTGTCCTGTCACTACCAGGGCTCAAACTGGAGGCGATTTCCTAGGAGCCAATAGGTCTCTTAGTGGAGGAAAAGGAGCTGTATAATCCCTTAATGGCATGGAAGATAGAGTCTGAACATATATAATCATTGTTCTCTCTCACACACACATAAAACAGGAGATGAGATTAGTGAGCCAGGGTAAGAACCTTCAGGAAGTATGGTAGACACCTGGAGAACAGTAAAATATGTAACAGACAGGGTCAGCCAGTTAAAGGTACAAGTCCTGTATGGTAATCACACGTATCCTTACCTGATTCTCCTTTGGGACTGTACGAGCATGGCATGCAGAACTGGTTTCCGTTCACAGCTGCATTTCCTGTGCCTACTTGCACATAAGCAACTTTGATCAGTAAATACTAGTTAAATGAATAATGAGTGAAAGTAAAAGAGAGTGACCTTAAGTAAATCACTTAATTGCTTTGGACCTTAGTTTATTTCTCTGAAAACTGCAAAGGAAAGTCACCCTTCAGGTAGAGCTTACTGTAGCAACTGCCCGAGTGTCATCTTGATTAACCAGATACAGAGTAAAATAAATATAACATAGCTCTATAATTAGAAATAATTGCCAGTATGATCTGGAGACTCTGACATCTTAACCACTGCTTCATTCTCATTTAAGAGTATGTTGTATAATTCGAGTGTAATACTAAAAGACTCATCAGACTTAGGATGAAGGTTATAGAAAATGAATGTTATCAGGCCTTTAACACACTTAGAAATGCATATGTATGATTATTGTCTAAAAGCAGAGAGGATAACTAAGGAATGCACATAGTACAAGTATGGAATAGTTGGTCACTGTTCTCAGAGTGACCCATTGTACATAATTGTAATGAACATCTGTCCTTTTTGGCTTCTCATGTATCAAATTATCATAGTTCCAAGCAATGGTTACATTTTGGAGTTAATGTGATGAAACTTTTAAAATCTATGAAATATTTTATGTATTACTTAAGATAGATTCTATGACCTTTTAAGTTTGTTGAAAGGAAGCTAAATTAGCATCACCTCATAGTTCTTAAGGAAGATTCCTTACCTTCCAAAATTTCAATTTATTTAGAAACAAATTTGAATAAAACTTACGTAAGCAAAAATATCTCTTAGTCCATGCCTCTTTAATGTAATACCATAAAAATACTAGCACATAACCTTTTTTTTTCCTATTTGTAATCAAAAGCAGTACATAATCAGGCAGGAACCAGGAAGTAAAAATAATCACAAAATTAAACCAAGTGATCTGTTTTCATTATACTCCAGCAGGAGTAAAAGGTAAAGATAAACACAACCAGCAAGTTTCTTTATCAAATTTGAAAATTCTTTCCAAGTCAGTCATATCTTAGTAGAATAAAAATGAAAATTTATAAAGGCTTATAACTCAGCACTGTCCTATTTTAATTTTTTTAAATTATGCGAAGAATTTGTTGTTATTGTTCAGTCGCTAAGTTGTATCTGCCTCTTTGTGACCCCCTGGACTGCAGCACACCAGACTTCCCTGTTCTTCACTATCTCCCAGAGTTTGCTCAAACTCACATCCATTGAGTCAATGATGCCATCCAATCATCTCATCCTCTGTCACCCCCTTCTCCTCCTGCCATCAATCTTTCCTGGTATCAGGGTCTTTTCCAGTAAGTTGGCCCTTTGCATCAGGTGGCCAAAGTTGGAGCTTCAGCTTCAGCATCAGTCCTTCCAGTGAATATTCAAGGGTTGATTTCCTTCAGGATTGACTGATTTGATCTCTTGCAGTTCAAGGGACTCTCAAGAGTCTTCTCCAGTACCACAGTTCGAAAGTATCAATTCTTTGATGCTCATCCTTCTTTATGGTGAAGAATACATAACCTAAAATTTACCATCTTAACCACCTTTAAATTGGACTATAAAGAAAGCTGAGCGCCGAAAAATTGATGGTTTTGAACTGTGGTGTTGGAGAAGACTCTTGAGAGTCCCTTGGACTGCAAGGAGATCCAACCAGTCCATCCTAAAGGAGATCAGTCCTGGGTGTTCATTGGAAGGACTGATGTTGAAGCTGAAACTCCAATACTTTGGCCACCTGATGCAAAGAGCTGACTCATTTGAAAAGACCCTGATGCTGGGAAAGATTGAGGGCAGAAGGAGAAGGGGACAACAGAGGATGAGATGGTTGGATGGCATCACCGACTTGATGGACATGGGTTTTGTGGACTCCAGGAGTTGGTGATAGACAGGGAGGCCTGGCGTGCTGCGGTTCATGGGGTCGCAAAGAGTCGGACATGACTGAGCGACTGAACTAAACTGAACTGAACCACCTTTAAGTGTGTGGTTTAGAAAATTCACATTGTTGCATAGTAGATCTCCAGAACAAACTGAAACTCTATACCCATTAAACACTTAACTCCCCATCCTTCTTCTCTCAGCTGGCAACTGCCATTCTACTTTCTGTCTCTGAATTTGGATACTCTAGGGTCCTCAAGTAAGTAGAATCATAAAGTATTTATCTTTTTGTGACCAGCTTACTTCACTTAGCATGTCCTCAAGCTGTAGTATGTGACAGGATTTCTTTTCTGTTTAAGGCAGACCATTGTCCCTTTTTTTTTATTTATTTAATTTATTTTTGGCTATGCTGGGTCTCTGTTGCTGCTTGAACTTTTCTCTAGTTGCAGAAAGTGGGGGTTACTCTCTAATTGTGGTTCCTGGGCTTCTCATTGCGATGGTTTCTTTTGTTTCAGAGCACAGCCTCTAGGGGACTTCAGAAGTTGTGGTTCTCGGGCTTGAGAGCGCAAGCTCAAAGGTTGTGGCACGCAGGATTAGTTGCTCCACATGTGGGATCTTCCTGGATCAGGGATTGAACTTGTGTTTCCTGCATTGGCAGGCAGATTCTTACCACAGAGCCACCAAGGAAGCCCCACTGTCCTTTTCAATGTCATTTTTATGGTACAGTCTATTTTACTGTTAAACATCTTTGCAGTATTGTCTATTTTAATGTCCCAGACCTGATCAAATACAGAATGATGAGAAGAAAGTTGAAATACACATTTGAACTTCCAAATTATCTTGTCAAGAAATCAAAAGAGGTTATAAAGTGATTAAACAATGTAGGGCTTAGTTTGAGAAAAACGTTAGACCTTTTGCAAGCCCCTTGTATTGAAGGTTTTTAGTTTTCTTTTTCTAAAAATGTATTTGACCTATTACAACTTTTTTTTAAGTATCTTTAAAAAAATCTCTGCTGCTGCATTATTTTTTTCTTTCCAGCCTGCAGATATTCTTTCTAAATTCTTCAACTGAGTTAGCTGTATTCCTATTTGTGAATAACACTTCTCCTGCATTCTGTCATAGCAACAGCCTCATGTTCCCACAGTTCATTAAGATATTGTTAGATCACAGAACCTAACAATAATAATTTTTTAAAAAAAGAAGCAGTTCATTCATTTTCAGTCTGCCTACCTTAATTTTTTAACAACTTTATTGAGATGTAATTCACATACACACAGTGCACCCATTCAAAAACTCGGTGATTTTCAGTGTATTTCCAGAGTTGTGCAGCCATTACTACATTCATTTTGAGAACATCTCAGTGCCCTGAAAAGAGACCCTGTACCCATTAGCAGTCCTTCCCCATTTCCCCCAGACACCTCAGTCTGGGAAATGACAATGTCTCATTTAAATGGTACCATGTAATATGTGGTCTTTTGTGTCTGGCTTCTTTCCCTTAGTATAATGTTTTCAAGGTCATCCATGTCACAGTATATATCATTACTTTTTTTTTAATTGTGGGACAATACACATAACATAAAATTTACCATCTTAACCTTTTTATTTTTTGGCTGGATGGCGTGTCTTACAGGGTCTTATTATAGTTCCCCAGCCAACCAGGGATCAAACCTGGGCCCACAGCAGTGAAAAGCATGGAGCCCTAACCACTGGACTGCCAGGGAATTCCCTTAACCATTTTTATCTATTTGACCGTGCCAGGTCTTAGTTGAGGCATGCAGGATCTCTGATCTTTGTTGCAGTATGCAAGATCTTTGCTTGCGGCATGTAAACTCTTAGCTGCAGCAGGTGGGATCTAACTCCCCAGCCAGGGATCTAACACAGACAGCCTGCATTGGGAGCATGGAGTACCAGCCACTGGACCACCAGAGAAGTCACCCTGATGGCTAATATTCTTATATTTATTGGCCATTTGCATATCTTCTTTGACAAAATGTCTATTCAGATCCTTCCTTACATTTTTATTTGTCTTTTTAAAATATTTATTTATATATTTGGTTCGTTGGTTGTGCTAGGTCTTAGTTGCGGCTTATGGGATCTAGTTTCCTGACCAGGGATTGAACCTTGGCTCCCTGCTTTGGGAGCATGGAGTCTTGGTCACAGACTTCCAAGGAAGTCCCTTCCATTTGTCTTTTTTTTAAATTAATTAATTAATTTGACCGCACTGAGTGCTTTCTTTTGTTGCGGCGAGTGGGAGTTGGCAGAGGCTTCTCACTGCGGTGGCTTCTCTTGTGGCAGAGCACAGGCTGTAGAGCGTGTGGGCTTCAATAGTTGTATGGGCTTAGGTTGCCCTGTGGCATCATATGGAATCTTCCAGCCCTTGATCAAATCCACCTGCACTGGCAGGTGGATTCCTAACCACTGAATCACCAGGAAAAGTCCTCCATTTGTCTTTTTCTTGTTGAGTTGTAGGAGTTTTTTATTCTAAATACAAGTCGCTTGTCAGACATATGACTTAGAAATGTTTTCTCCTGTGCTGTAGGTTGCCTTATATTATACTTTCTTAATGGTGTCCTTTGAAGTACAAAGATTTTTTACTTCAATGAAGTCAAAGTTACTTTTTCTTTTGACACTTGTACCTTTGGTGTTATATCTAAAAAGGCTTTTGCCTAACCAAAGAGCATGATGATTTACTCCTATTTTCTTCTAAGAGTTTTTTATAGTTTTAGCTCTTGTATTTAGGTCTATGATCCATTTTTAGTTAATTTTTGAGTATGATATAAGGAAGAAATCCAACTTCATTATTTTGCATGTGGATATCCATTTGTCCCAGCACCATTAGTTGAAAGGCTATAATTTCCCCAATGAATTTTCATAGTGCGTGCTGTGTGCTGTCGCTCAGTCTTATCCAGCTCTTTGCGACCCCATGGGCTGTAGCCTGCCAGGTTCCTCTGTCCATAGGATTTCCCAGACCAGAATACTGGAGTGGATTGCCATTTGCTTCTCCAGGGGATCTTCCCAACCCAGGGATCAATCCCGTGTCTCCTACATCTCCTGCATTGCAGGTGGATTCTTTACCATTGAGCCCCTGGGGAAGCCCCTGAATTGTCTTAGCATCCTTATTTAAAGTCAGTTGATCATAATTGTGACGGTTTACTTCTGGACTTCTCAGAGTTAACCTTATAACAAGGTTCTGGTTTCCATCTGATCCTTTGCCCTGGGTCCCAGTCTTCCTGTCTCACTTCACCTCACCAGTAAAACCCAATTCCGTATCCTGTCATCCCTGTGTATGCATAGTTGTAGCATAAGGCAAGGAGACTCAGGGGCATTGGTTATTTTTCATGTAGGACTAATACAAAGTTGAGGGACAGTCAGTCAAACCCAAACCCGGGGGACTTCCATGGTGGTAGACTTCCAATGCAGGGGACACGGGTTCAGTGCCTGGTCTGGGAAGGAACTAAGATCCCACATGCAGTAGGGCAGCTAAGCCCAAGTGCTGCAGCTACTGAACTCTCGAGCTCTAGAGCCCACACTCTGCAACAAGAGAAACCTGTGTGCCACAACTAAAGAGCAGCCCCTGCATATTGCAATGAAGACCCAATACAGCCAATAAATAAATAAATAACTTAAAAAAAAAATCTGAGTACATCAGTAGCCCAGATTTTAAAAAGCACTAACCAGGGAATTCCCTGGTGGTCCAATGGTTAGGACTCTGAGCTTTCACTGCCAGGTGCCCCCGTTCAATCTGTGGCAGAGAAATCAGCCCCCTGTGTGTCAAAGGGCAGTAGAATGGTGGAGTTTGTGTAGAGCTGGTCAGCATCACACTGAGCTGGGGCATCTGTAGATCTGGCTCTGAAGCCAAAGTCACCATTTCAGTACAAGCCAGTGCGATCCCCTTGCGGTGAGCTTGGAAAGTCTATTAGATTTGCTCCTAAAGTTAGATTTCAGGTTCTCACAGAAGAATGGTCAGAGAAGGCAATGGCACCCCACTCCAGTACTCTTGCCTGGAAAATCCCATGGACGGAGGAGCCTGGTAGGCTGCAGTCCATGGGGTCGCTAAGGGTTGGACACGACTGAGCGACTTCACTTTCGCTTTTCACTTTCATGTATTGGAGAAGGAAATGGCAACCCACTCCAGTGTTCTTGCCTGGAGAATCCCAGGGACGGGGGAGCCTGGTGGGCTGCTGTCTATGGGGTCGCACAGAGTCGGACATGACTGAAGAGAGTTAGCAGCAGCAACAGCAGCAGCAGAAGAATGGTAGAGGGAGGGGGAGAAGGGACAAATGAGAGAGAAGCTAGAAAAAGATTTGTTTTGATGGTAGAAAAAAATGAAACCTCTTCATGAGTTTTCTTAGGTAAGGTAGAGTGCACGTACCTTGACCTGACAGTTGTTTCAAACCCCTGACTACCTTCCAGATTCACACACACACACACACATACCAGACATACAGAGCAGTTCCTAGCTCTGTTCTGGTCTGGAAAATCTTTCCCCTGGGGCGTCAGTAGCTTGCCATGTGATGACAGGCTTAATGGTTTGATATCTCTGCATTCCACTGAGACCACCTACCCAGAGGCCACACCCTAGTGACCTGGTTCACCAGGGCCCAAGACTAAGCATGAGGACAGGAGGGCAGCGCCAGTCTAGGAGTAGGGGGAGCTGTGTTCTGGTTTGGGCCAATCGCTTCCATTTGCTGGGTGACCGTATCCGTGTTGCTGCCCTTTCTGTAGTACTCAGGGTCCCAAAATACAAAATGGGGGCCAGATCAATGGTTCTTATCTCCTTGAAATGTCATAAGACAGAGTGAGTTGCTATCTTCCAGTACTTATGCTTCTAGGAGGCACAGAACTAGGGAAATTCTGTGCTTTTCTCTTTTTTTTTTCTGTTTTTAAAATAGGGTTTCCTAGGCACTCTATGCAAACCCTAGGAAGACATTTAATTAGCGAATACTCTGGAAAAAAGCAAAACTGCTCACAAAAGAAGAGAGCCTTGAAATTTCTGAAGTGTTTCCTTCAAAGAGGTCTAAGAGATTCTCTTCTAGTTTCTGGCCAGCTTCCTGGAGTAGAGAAATAGAGGTGGTTCATTTTTCCTTCTGCCAGTTTGCCTTTCTGGTCTGCTCTGAGTGATGCTGGTTGGGATCGGGCCACAAGTTAAGGGAGAAAACCACGTCTCAGCTGCTCCAGTCTGCCTACTGGATAATAGATTGATCAGCCTGCAGTGTTGATGGGTAAAAATAAAAGAGCAGCCTTTTTTGTTTTTTTTGTAATCTTTGGCTGTGTTGAGTCTTAGCTGTGGCCCAGGGATGGTGCAGGGCCTCTGTAGTTTTGGCATGTGGGCTCTAGAGCACATGTGCTCTGTAGTTTGCAGCATGTGGGCTTAGTTGCCTCTCAGCATGTAGGATCTTAGTTCCTCAACCAGTTCCTGCATCCCCTGCATTGCAAGGTGGATTCTTAACCACTGGGCTATCAGGAAAGTCCCCAGAGAGCAGCCTTTTTATTGATTTGTGTTTAATTGTGAATCAGCCCACCTGATTCAGCGCCCCTTGATGATCTGGTCATCTGTGGTAAATACATCAGGAAGGAACCACCTTGGTTTCCCAGTCATCTGCCTGCAGTACTAGAGTATGGAGGACCCAAGAACTAATGGAAGGCTTCTTGTCCTTGGAAAAGATCCTTGGATTTTCACCTGCTGTATTAGTGACCTGTTGTTGCTGTAACAAATTATCACAAACTTAAAACAACACAAGTGTATTTTCTTAACTTTTTTGGAGGTCAGAAGTCTCATGAGGCTAAAGTTAGGGTGTCGGCAAGGCTATGTTCCTCCTGGGGCTCTTGGGGAGAATGCAACTCCTTGCCTTTTCCAGCTTCTGGAGGCCACCTGCATTCCTTGGCTTGTGGTCCCTTCAACTGCCTTCCAAATGCATCATTCTCACCTTTCCTTCCATCATCACATTACTGTCTAACTCTGCCTCTGCCTTCCTGGCACAGGACCATTATGGTTGAGTCTGAGCCCTCTTCTTTCTTGGGTTTCTAAGGACTTCTCAGGAATAGAAGTTGCAATCATTGTCAGGGCTGGGAGCTAGTAGGGAAGTACATTGATTAGAATCACTGTAACTTTTGTAGGACAGGAGACAGCCTGATATTACAGGCTTTTTGAGCATCCTCCCTTCCCTCATAAAGGTGTTGATGACCATAGAAAGAACTAAGTCCAGTACGTGTGGATTATAAGAAACTCAGTGAAGGGCGAAAGCTGGCAAATGGGCTAACATGACATAACAGCAGCTTAGCCGACAGCTTTCTCCTTCATCCCAGTTTTGGAATTACTTCCCCAAGATACCACCATGCTTTCGATCCTTCAATGCCTGTGTTTTTAGTTTGGGGTATTTTCTATTGTTTGAAGGTTGCCTTGCAACCCATTTGCCTGGAGGGTTTAAACAATATAGAGTTTCTTTGCTGAGCAGCAACAGTAGCCAAGAGAGACCGAATATAAACTTTTAAGTCTATTTTCTCAGAGTTCGTACATCAGCGATGGCTTTAAACAGAATAGCTCATGCCCCCTGGCTTGCCTCTCCCTGGGGGAGGGGAGAAGGGTGACTAGTGGAGAACATTTTGTGTTCTCTTATCTTTCATACTAGTGGACGGGGATAAGCACCAGAATAGGAAAACAAAATATCTGGCTATTAATATACCCTAAGTCCTCTAGCACATGGATTGGATTTGTTTATTTGTGAAAGAGAAGGATGCTTCTCTCTGACCGTGGGCTCCCCTGCCAGCTGGACGGGAACTAGCAGGCGTAGTGCCCTCCATAAGGTGAAGGGGATAGGCAACCGGGGCCTAACTTCTTACTCCAAAGAGCAAACTCTCAGACTTTTTCTCAAGAAAAATTGACATTCCGGCCCAACCTGCCTCAACCCCCAGCAGCATCATTCCGGGAAACTAAGAAAGAAAGGGGAAAAAGAAGGCAGATTTACCCTGAACGAACCAGAGAGTACCCCCACCTGCCCACTAGACATGTGCGTTCCTCACCCTCCTCGTGTCCAGCCTGGGGAGCCAGAGGACTGGAGGACCTTGCTGGAAGAAAGAACACAGTTTCCTCAGAACCAGCACTTAGCTGACAGTCCTGACAGTGAGCACGGCAGCAACAGGAGCGTTTCCCTCCCCAGAGGACAAGCCCTGCAAAGAGGAAGGCAGTCCTGCTGAGCTCAAAGTCAGGGGCACTGACCTCTAATCTGTTCCCTTGGATCCCTTAGCGGTCTGAATGAAGGAGTGCCCAGAGTGGATAGTTTTCTAGAGGAGTAAATGGCTAGTTAATGATAAGCCTTCTAGCTGGGAGAAAGCCAGAAGGGAAGAGATTTCTTTCAGGAGCAGCACACGCACGCCTAGGAGCCCTGTGCCTGCCGTGTCTGGACAGAGGTTCAGAGCGCCCTTCGGCTGCCAGAAGAGGTCTCTGCTTGCCACCGACAAGGGTCAGGTTTTCTGAGGTCCCTGAGAACATTGTGATTAGCAGGAGTGCCCGGCGGCCACGGAGAGAAAGAAGAGAGCCTTGGCAGGGTCCACCCTCTCCCAGAGCAAACGGGGACAAAGGTCGGTGTACTTACAGCTGCCTCTCCCAGCCTGCCCGCCTGTCTGCCAGGCCAGATGCCCCAGGTTGTCCCGGCGTTGCTACACGATGTAGGAATCTGTCATCTCTGTGCCTGCTGGGTCACCCATTACCCCAGATCCAGTTCCCAGGCAGGGATGGTTAGAACAACCTGAGCAGAAGCAGAGGAGTTAGCATTCAATAGCTTTGTCCTGTCTTTACCTGTTCGGTTGGGAGCAAAACCACAAAACCACGTTTGTTACGTTTGTTATGGGCATGATGCTGCTGTTGTGGAATAACCACCAGAAGAAAGAATCTGTGAGCCTCCCATGTGAGAGGAGGGCTCTCTGTGCAAACCACAGTGCTTCAGACACTCTTAGAATGTGAACACACTTTCTTTGATTTCTTATCCTCCATTTCACTGCCAGCCTGGCATGTCTGAATTTGTCTCTCCGTCAGCAGGTCTAAGTATCCATTGGGATTCTCTGTGAGAATTTAAACAAGTTGGAGGCCACCGAGGTTGCCAAGTATAACCAGGTCTGTCCCAGATTTGGCTTGAGAGTGAGCAAGAGACAGAAGCCTTGTGTGTTGTGAAATCACTGAGGCTGTAGTCCACAGCCCTTCTTATTTGGGATTACAATTAGAATTGCTATTATGTGTTTGCCTTTCTTCTTTGGCCCTCAAACAATGACATGATAATATAGAAGCTAATATTATTCAAGGCACTGAACGAAGCACTCTCCTTGAATTATCTCCCTTAATTGCCACCTCAAACCCACGACATGATTCCTCATTTAATGGTGAGGATCCAGGTTCAGCGAAATTGAGTAGCACAGTTAAGGTGATCTGCTGTATTCCTCTGGCATTATGACTTGCTGGCACCCTATTCTGAACATAGAGGAAGAAAATATGAGGACAGATATTTCTGAGGGCTACAGTTGTGTACAGGTTTCTCCGAAGCCAGGGCCCTCTTGATTTATGTTCCGTGGGGCCATCTGAGGAAGTTGTTTAGCTTCAGAGGTGATAGATGAGGGCTGGGTCACTTCTGTTTGCAGAGCGAGGGTTGAAGGGTAAGTCAGGACAACATTTCTTCTCTGGTCCCCATCAGGGACTCCACAGGCCAACCTCTGTGGCTGTGTTTATATCATTATTTTTAAGGCACCAGCACAACAGCTCTAAGCTCTCTCTTCCTTTAGCCATCCTCCACGTGGAAAGAAGCCAAATGGGAGAATTTCCCCAACCATTTCCCTTCAGTGCAGCTGGTACCAACTTGAAACCTAAGACATTTAATGCTGCAGCCTACTGAAGCCTGGCTAAGCCGTATTTGTTTAGACACAGCGGGAAGCCATTCCGCGCTCTAGTATCCAGAACCAATTCAGGGCCCAGGGGGGCTCTGCTTCCTTGGTTTGACCCCAGGAGGTCAGCTGGCTGATGAAACCCATCAGAAGTACTCCTGTAGTCTGGGACTGTCAGCTGCAACTTACTAGAAAAGAGGAGAAAGGATACCCAGGATTTTCATATTTAATTGAAAAGTAGTGTCTTTGGGAAAGGCGGCTGGTAAAGAAGTTCTTGAGAGAGCTCCCTCCACTTGTTGCTGACAGAGGGGAGTGTCGACCCAATGCCTTGTCCCACCCTTACTAGGATTCCTCCAGCTGCTTCAGAGCCATTCATTAATTGTTCATCCTAGCGGATGGAACTCCACTAGGAACAGACAGTGTTGGTAGTGAACCCCTGAGTCTCCTGCCTGCCCCCACAGGCCACAGGATCCTCCAATCTGATGGCCCAGCATGCTGACCAGAGTCTGGTTCCATCCCCCATCACTCAGACCGCACACATCATTTTGCTCCATTCTGCACTTGTGAATTCCACTCCCTGGCAACTGGCACTGGCTCTCCCCTCCCAGTGCCCTGATATCCTCTGGTTAATAAGCAGCTCACATAAAGACACCAAGAACTATTGCAAGAGGGAGGAAAAAGCTGAGGCTCTCCAAACACAGGCCAGGAAGCCCTGGACTTGGCCCAAGAACTTGCTGGCTGTTTCTGTTCTCTGCCCTTTGGTAACCGTGCTCACAGGTTGTAGAAGGAAGAGAAGCATGAATGCTTCCTCTAAAGCTGTAGTGGACCGTAAAGCAATATGGTGTTTGTTTAGCAATGAGAGACTCTTGCTGAAGCCTGAGGTCCCTTCCTGGAGGATATTAGTCCTCTCCAGAAGAGGAGAACTTTCTGCCCTTTATCCTTTCAAACCTATTTCTAGAAGAGTCTTAGGTCCCTGTTAATGAAAGCACTAAGCTCTCCCCACTTCCTTTTCTCTCCTGTCTGTCTTCCTGAGCTGCTCAGGTGGCACTCTTCTTACCCTCACCTTCATCTGCCATACTGTGCTTTATCCCCCAAGATTGGGAGGTGTCCTTGAGACGTCCCTGTGGAAGGAAGCAGTGGGAGCATGTGCCAATCCCTGCCTCATTGTCACTGAAGTCTGAATCCAATCCTTCCAGGAGAGTTGGAGCCCTCTCCCTGGGCCTACCCGTTGTCAAGGTCCTGGTTGCCTTTAAAGCCTCCTGCAGGGATTCCCACTGCCAACGGATCCTTTTCTGAAGCCCAGCACTGTGACATTTTAGCCTTGGAAATCCCTAGACAAATATGTCTCACTTAATCCTCACCACGCTGGCCCTTGGTGGAGACTCCCGCTTGGCCAAACTTAACAAGTACCACTAGTTCTTGCGGCAGACGTTCCCCATGTTCCAGGCATTGTGTTCAGGGACTGGGAGAAAGATAAACAAGGTAAAGTCCCTGTCCTTGAGGATCAACCAGCTATTAGAAGAGACACATGAAACAGGACCCCCTCCCCAATACCCAAAACACCTCATACCCCGTGTTCCTTTACTTGCCCAGGCTCTCCAAGACCCTGCTCTCTCACCATTTATCTGCTCTGTAACTTTAGCTCAGTTGCTTACTACAAACCTCAGGTTGCTCATCTGTAAAATGGGGTTATTAATAGTATCTACCTTGTAGAAATATCATGAAACCACTTCTTGGTAAAGCACAAGAAAATAAGTGCTGGATGTGAAGATAACACTTGCCAGGGACAGTGGTCAAAGCAGGGAGGGCTCGATTTGAACCCCAGTTTCCCCACACCCCCCTGACACTGTCTGCTTACGAGCAAAAAAACCATTCTCTCTGAGCATCAGCCTCATGGGTGATAATTTACTTCGTTGGAGTAAATTAGTTGATACATGTGAAAATTCCTCCCTCATAGCAGTTCAACATATTAACCCCTTGGAACTTCTTAAGGATCTGAAGACCCTGAAGCTCCAGGAATCCAAAAGAGAGGGAGGAAGATGCTAATGCCTCCTCTAGCGAATGTCGCCCATTCTCCCCATTAACCCTTGAAGCTTGCCCCTCCCCAGTTTGATTCTCCTGAAGCCAGAGAGACTGCTCCGTGACCAACTGTGTCCCTCCCTCTGTCCTCTGTGCCTCTGTACTAAGTACCTGGAGGCCCTTGTCCTGTCCACACTCAGGCGTCACTCTGCCTGAGATAGCCATTGAGCTCCTCTAATCTTTCCCCACAACTCAATCTCCCCCTCTGCTCACCCCCCACTTCATCCCTTGTTCCCCTAGCTTCTTAATCAAATTAAGGGAAAGAAGAGGATTTAGATAGGGTTACTAAATATATTCTTGTTCAGCGGGAGGGAGAAACAGAGGACTTTGGAGGAGGAGGCATAGTGTGAAATTCCTTAATGGAATGTGCTCCGAGAGCCTCCTTTCTCTAGAATAAGCCCCAGAATCGCCTATCTGGATAGAGTTTTCTCTTTGGCAAAGTGCTTTCACAAACATTATCTCATTATGATACAGGCCCAGGTGGCAGAGTGCCCACTCCCCGGAAAGGTCTGCCGAGGCCATCATGCCTCACAAGCTGCTGTGACCCTGGTCTATATATTTCACAGGACACCCTGGCCCCACAGGGGTGACTCGGCTTTCTGCGGAGCATGACACCCCCAGAGGGGCCACTCACAGCTGGAGGTCACAGTTTTCCCTTCTGTGTGCTTCGCATATCAGATTCAGAATCTTTGACAAATTTTTACTTTAAAAAAAAAAAAGATAAAACATTTATTGTAGAATTTTTTGAAAACACACTAACTTATAAAAGAGAGAACAAAAACTACTGTAGATTAGGTTGTAATCTACGACCTAACTGCTGGTAATATTTTGAGGTAGCTCCTTTAAGTGTTTCTGAAATGCAGTTTGTGTATATGTGTGCATTTGCAAAATGGGATTACAGCTACATGCATTATTTGTAGTCTGCTTTTATATTTAATATTATTTTTGTTTCCCATTTCATCAGAAATTCTTCTAAAATATTATTTTAAAATAGCATGAACTAGAATTTTTTTCCTCATTAAAAAATTACACATCTGCTATGAAATAATCATTGCTCATATTGGTTGAGTCTCTTAAATAGCCAGAAACCCTGGTCACATAAACACATTTAATTCTCATAACAGCTGTCCTGGGTAGATATTGATAAACCCATTTTACAGGTGAAGAGACTGAGACCTTGGAGAGGCAAAGAACTCACCCAGCTAGCAAAGACTTAAAATATCCATGGGATTTCACACACATTTTTGGACCAAATTGCCTATACCAATGACCACATTTAATGACTTATACCATATTGTCCAAAGTGGATTAATTATAATTAACTATTCTCTTTTGCTGGACATTTCAGTTTTTTTGTTTTTATAATGAAGCAGTGATCATCTTTGCATACAGTCATCTTTGTTCACATCTCTTGTTATTTCTTTAGTCATTTCCTAGAAGAATGACTGAATCATCATTTTCAAGTCTTATTACTTACTAACAAGTGACTTTCCAGAAAACCAGTATGCCCTCCCACCAGCGTGCGTCAGAGAAGACCCTCTTTAAAGACTGTTCAGGTTCCTCTTTGATTTGATTTACATTTCCTTGATTGCTCACCAGGTTGAACTTTTCTCTCACGCACTCATGAGTCAGTTGTAGATTTGTGAGTCAGCCTCGCAGAGAGCAACTCACCCTTCCTGCTGGCCCTTAACTTCTCTCCTGCTTTTTACTAGCTGTTTCTCTTTGAGTTTCATTCTGGACCCAGATAACTTAGGGATGCATCAGCAAGGAGAAATTGTTTCATATTCAACACACCCAGGAGGACTTGGGCCTTGATGAGCCTTTGGGTCCCCATCTTGCCCCCCACTTCCTCTCACCCTCAGCCTCAGGTGTAGCTCCCTTGGAATTGCCCCACCTCAGAGCAAAGGTGAGAGCTCAAGATTTCTCAGACGCTTCTAGAGACGGTATAGTTTTGTTCTCTTCCCAAGAAACTTCAGTTCCTGTTGTTCTCAGGGGAGGTGAGAAAGGGATGGGGGCAGGAAGAAGAAACCCCTGGGCTGAGGCAGCCTGTGTCCCCCCTACCGAGCTTTGTGACAGGGACCAAGCCCCCCTGCCCCCCCACCTCCCGCATCTTTGAAGAGCCCTTTGATCCTCTGAGTTAGGGAGGAATGCACTGTCATTTCCGATAGGTTGTGTAATCCCCTCTTCTGCCCAGAGCCTGAGAGGCACAGAAGGTGCAGCCAGCGCCGAGGAAGGGCAGGTGCCAGCGGGTTAGTCACGTGTGCCCTCAGAGTCCAGGAGTTCCTGGATTTGGGCTCCAGCCTGAAATGCTATCCGACAGGTGTGTTCACTTTGGGTTCAGTCCTGCACTGCAGTCACCCGCCGCACCTCCAGACCCTGCCTGCCTCGCTCCATGTTGGGTTGTCCTCTGGACACCAATTTCTCTTCTATGGACTCTCTCTCTTCCAAGCTCCAGGTTTTAGCCCCCCACGTCCCACATCCTCACCTCCATTTAGATCTTCCACTCAGGGTGTTGCACATTCAGTTCTCTCAGGTGTTCTCTGCATGGAGCCAGAGGAGACTTCGAGTCACTCTAGGCAGGGAAAGTGGAAAAAGCAGAAGTCTGGCCTAAGGACTGGACAATAAGACCTTTCCTCAGCGTCTTGACATAACTCCATTTGCTTTTACATCAAAATCGTGTCTTTGATTCAATTACCTATTTGAAGCTGATGTTACAGAAGGCTTCCTTCTGTTATTCTAGCATATCTGAGCCCCAGCACATGGATAGGGATGTTCCACACCACAAAAAATTGGCACTTGTGAAGGGACAGGAATTATGAAAAGCATCAGAATGCCCAAAATGGCATTCTGCTTGTGCTGATAGAATTGCAGAAGCATCAGTTCAGTTCAGTTCAGTCGCTCAGTCGTGTCCAACTCTTTGCGACCCCATGAATCGTAGCACGCCAGGCCTCCCTATCCATCACCAACTCCCGGAGTTCACTGAGACTCACGATCATCGAGTCAGTGATGCCATCCAGCCATCTCATCCTCTGTCGTCCCCTTCTCCTCCTGCCCCCAATCCCTCCCAGCATCAGAGTCTTTTCCAATGAGTCAACTCTTCGCATGAGGTGGCCAAAGTATTGGAGTTTCAGCTTTAGCATCATTCCTTCCAAAGAAATCCCATGGCTGATCTCCTTCAGAATGGACTGGTTGGATCTCCTTGCAGTCCAAGGGACTCTCAAGAGTCTTCTCCAACACCACAGTTCAAAAGCATCAATTCTTCGGTGCTCAGCCTTCTTCACAGTCCAACTCTCACATCCATACATGACCACAGGAAAAACCATAGCCTTACAGCAGTTAGGATTAGGGAAACAAAGGTTTAGACCTTTGACCTTCTGACCCTTCTGAGGTCATAACAAGATAAAGTTGGACTGCAGGCCAAACAAGTGGTCACCCACAATGCTGTATGAATTCAGAGGAGGGGGCACCAACAGACCCCAGGCAGCCAGTAAGGCTTCACAGAGGCAGCTATTCAAGTTGGACCTTAAAGACAAGACATAGATTTGAAAAGTGGCCTCATGGAAGAGAACATTCCAACAAAAGCTAAGGAACAAGCTGAAACATAGAAGTGGAAATGCAGTTGGCACATTTGGGAATTGCAAGATTCATTTAGCTGCTCCGAAACACGTGTGCAGGGTACCATATCCATCAGGGTTCCACCAGACAAACAACTAGTGAGTGAAGTGAATGGAAGTCACTCAGTTGTGTCCGACTCTTTGCAACCCATGGATTATATTGTCTGTGGAATTCCCTAGGCCAGAATATTGGAGAGGGTAGCCTTTCCCTTCTCCAGGGGATCTTCCCAACCCAGGGATTGAACCCAGATCTCCCACATTATAGGCAGATTCTTTACCGGCTGAGCCACAAGGGAAGCCCAAGAATACTGGAGTGGGTAACCCATCCCTTCTTCGGCGGATCTTCCCGATCCAGGAATTGAACCAGGGTCTCCTGCATTGCAGGCAGACTCTTTACCAACTAAGCTATCAGGGAAGCACCCCAGTAGGATATACAATAAAGACATTGCAAGCAACTGGTTTCTGTGATGGGGGCCATCTGGGAAAATCTGAAATCTATAGGTCGGGCTGTCAGGAAGGGCAGGTGGAAGGAAACTTTCACACATGGAATTTCTACTTCAAGGAAGCCTCACCTTTGCTCTTAAGGCTTTTCAGCTGATTAGATCAAGAGTATCCAGATTATCTAGAATACATTCATTTACCTAAAGTCAGCTGATTCTTTTTTCAGCTTTATTGAGGTGTAATTGACAAATTGTTAGATATTAAAAGTGTACATCATGATGATTTTTACTGTATGCACTATAAAAGGATTCCTTCCCATCTAGTAAGTTAATAGATCTATATAACACTATATACATGTATATGTATATAGTGTGTGAGAGAATATTTGTTTTACTCCTTTTGTAAATTTCAGTTATGGAATTGTTATCAACTATAACTTCCGTGGTGACTCAGACGGTGAAGAATCTGCCCACAATGTGGGAGACCCAGGTTCAATACCTGGGTCAGGAAGATCCCCTGGAGAAAGGAATGGCTACTCACTCCAGTATTCTTGCCTGAAGAATCCTATGGACAGAGGAGCCTGGCAGGCTACTGAGCAACTAACACTTTCACTTTCATAGATACCATATTATACATTAGATCCTCACACTTTACTAATATTATAACTGAAAGTTTATACTTTTTTACCAACCTCTCCCTATTTCTCACACCCCTCTCCCCCAGCCCCTGGCAACCACTTTTCTACTTCCTGTTTCTTTGAGTTTGACTTTTTTTTTAGATTCCACATATAAATGATATCACACAGTATTTGTCTTTCCCTATCTGGTTTATTTCAGTTAGCATAATGCCCTGAAGGTCCATGCATATTGTTGAAAATTGCAGGATTTCCTTCTTTCTCATGGCTGGATAGTATTCCTCTGTGTGTGAGTGTGTGTGTGTGTGTGTGTGGCCGCATCTTCTTTATCCGTTCATCATCCATTGACTGGCACTTAGGTTGTTTCTTTCTCTTGGCTATTGTGAATAAAGCTGCAGTGAACGTGGGAGTGCAAGGAATCAATATCCTGTTTTCATTTCCCTTGGATATATACCCAGAAGTAGAGTTGCTGGATCATATGCTAGTTCTATTTTCAGTTTTTTGAGGCACCTCCATACTGTTTTCCATAGTGGCTGCACCAATTTACACTCCTACCAGCACTGCCCCAGTGTACCCCTTTCCCCATGTCCTCATCAACACTTGTTATCTCTTGTTGTTTTGATGACAGCCATTCTAAGAGGTGTGAGGTTAAAGTTCAATATGGTTCTGACTTGCATTTCCCTGATGTGAGTGATATTTAAGCACCTTTTCATATACCTGTTGGCCATTTGTATGCCTTTGGAAAATGTCTGTCCATTTTCAAATAGGGTTGTTTAGTTTTTTTTTTGCTGTGTTGTATGAATTCTTTATATAATTTAAAAATTACTCCTTATCCAGATACATGATTTACAGATATTTTATCCCATTCTGTTGCTTGCCTTTTCATTTCATCAATGGTTTGCTTTGCTGTACAGAAGCTTTTTGGTTTGATGTAGTCCCACTTGCCTAGTTTTGCTTTCATTGATTTTGCTTTTGGTGTCAAATCCAGAAAAATCATTGCCAAGACCAAAATGTCAAGGAGATAACCCCCTATGTTTTATTCTATGAGTTTTACAGTTTCATGTCTTAAATTTAATTCTTTAATCCACTTTGAGCTGATTTTTGTGTATGATACAAGATAGGAATTCAGTTTTATTCTTTTGCATGTGGCTCTTCAGTTTTCCCAATACCAGTTACTGAACAAATTACCCTTTCCCTATTGTATATTCTTGATTCCTTTGTTGTCAATTAATTGACCATTTATCCACGGATTTATGTCTGGGCTCTCTATTCTGTTCTGCTGATCTATTTGTCTCTTTTTATGAATACCATACTGTTTATTATAGTTTTGTAATATAACTTGAGATTACGACCTGTGATGTCTCCAGTAAATTCAACTGATTATGAATGTTAATCCCTTCTACAAAATACCTTCACAACAACAGCTAGATTAATGCTTGATTGAATAACTTGAAACTGTAGTCCAGCCAAAATGACACATAAAACGGACCATCTAATTGTACTAATTATAATGAAAATAGAGAATTGGATCAGCATGATTTTTCAAGGCATGAGACTGACCTATATAAAGTAAATTTATTATTTATTACTTCCCCATGGAATCAGATCCCCATTATCTTTACTGATTTCCAAATTCTCTGTTATCTCTTTAGTGGAAACTTAAGACCCAGAGAGGGACATTAGGTTTATCATGAACCCCATTTAGAGATGAACCTCATTTTTCCAAGACTAAAATCGAGATAGGTCAGTTAATTGGTCCAGGCTTCAGCCTACCTGTTTCCAGCAGACAGCCTCAATAAATACTCAGCCTGAGAATTCTGGGCTGAGGGAGGAGACTGTTTTGAACCTTTTTTCCCTCCTCTCTGTCCAACTCTATCCATCACTGAAACTAGAGAATATAGTTCCAGAAGGTCTTTATGTCTCCTTCTGTACCTGCCGCCCTTCCTCACAAGTCTAAAGTGGACTTCTGAACACCAGCAGGTTGAATCTACAACTGAAGCTGACTAAATCAGGCATAGGTGGGAAGTTATTTGTACTAGACCAACCCTGGTTAGAAGATGATTCACAATACCCAGGCTCAGGATTAGCAGTGAGCCGATTTGCCCAGTGAGGTGGTTTTACAAAGAAACTACAACTTTTTGGTCTGATAAGGAGTTTAAGGGAAAGATCTGAGCACTCTATCCTTTTGTGACTTGGGACTTGAACTGTGCATGACTCTGGGCTTTTCAGGCTTCCTTGGTGGCTCAGTGGCAAAGAACCCACCTGAAACGCAGGAGACGCGGGTTTGCTCCCTGGGTCAGGAAGATCCCCTGGAGAAGGAAATGTAAACCCACTCCAGTATTCTTACCTGGAGAATTCCATGGACAAGGGAGGCTAACAGGCTACAATCTTTGGGGTCTCAAAAAAGTCGGACATGACTTAATGACTAAAACAACAACAACAATTGGGCTTTTCCCTTTAAGAGTTCTGTGCTATCAAACCCTTAGAGCCACAGGTGACCCTGAGGAGCAGAGAAAGGAGACAAAGTTTTTACTAAAGTTTAGATTCTGTGTACCTGGGCTTCTGAGAGCCCATTTCATCCACTTCAGTGGCCTCAAGAGCAGAAAAATGACAGAATGAGGCTGACAAACTCCTGCTGACAGTTACATATCCTTTCCTAGATGAAAGAGGAGGAAAATAAGAAACAAGTGGCAATGCTTCCCAGATTTAGAAAGTAAAAAGCAACCAATAGGGGATCTGAGATGGTTTCTTGACCAGGAACTTGGGGTCTTTGCCTGAGCCCCACTCCATCTGGAATCACTCTTGGAGGCTTAACTGAGGGGGGACGAATGGGCTGGGGCTGCCAGAGCACCGAGCACCTCCTGTGGTGAGCTGAACTAGCAGGATAGAGAGAACAGGTGGAAGGTGAATTCACCAAACTGGTGGGACAAAGCTGTGCTGAGTGTTCATTGCTACATGGGCTTTCTGTAGTTGTGGTGAGCAGGGGCTACTCTAGATGCAATGTGCAGGTTTCTCATCGTAGTGGTTTCTGTAGTTGCAGCTCCTGGGCTCAGGAGTTGTGACTCTTGGGCTCTAGAGCATTGGCACAGAAGCTGTGATGCACAGGCTTAGTTATGGAATCTTCCTGGACCAGGGATCAGACTTGTGTCCCCTGCATTGGAAAGTGGATTCCTTACCACTGGACTACCAGGGAAGTCCCAGTGGAGCACTACTGTTGATGGGAATGTAAAATGGGGCAGCCTCTCTGAAAAACAGTATAGAGGTTCCTAAAAAAATTAAAAATATAACTACCATATGATCCAGCAATCTCCTTTTGGGGATATGTCCAAAAGAATTGAAAGTGGAATCTTGCAGAGATTGGCACACCCATGTTCACTGCAGCATTATTCACAATAGCCAAGAGGTGGAAGCAACCTAAATGTCCATCAGCAGATGAGCAGGTAAAGAAAATATGGTCTATCCGAACAATGGAATGTTATTCAGCCTTTTAAAAAAAAATAAGGAAATTCTGGCACCTGCTACAGTGTATATGAACCTTGAGGACATTACGCTAAGTAAAATAAGCCAATCATAAAAAGACAAGTACAGCATGATTCCACTTAAATGAGATACTCTTAGAAACAAAAAATGTATGTTTTTCTGCCCCTCTCCTCTGAATGGCCAGGGGCTGGGGGGAGGGGAAAGAGGAGCAATGTTGTTCAATGGGTATAGAGTCTTAGAGGATGAAAATGTCTTAGAGACCTGTTGTCTGTCAATGTGCATGTAGTTAATACTACTGTACTCTACACTTTAAAAATGGTTACAATCGTAAACCATTTTACCATGCTTTTTACCACAATTATTTTAAAAAGAGGGAGGGCACCGTAAAATCCAATTATACATGTGCCAGAGGTTAACGTACTAAGCCACTTCAGTTGTGTCCGACTCTTTGTGACCCTATGGACTGTAGCCCACCAGGCTCCCTGTCCATTGTATTCTCCAGGCAAGAATACTGGAGTGGCTTGCTGTGCCCTCCTTCAGGGGATCTTCCCTACCCAGGGATTGAACTCTCATCTCTTATGCCTCCTGCGTTGGCAGGTGGGTTCTTTACCACCAGTGCCACCTGGGAAGCCAAAGGTTAGCTCAGTAACAAAACAAGGTGAAAGCCTGTCTGCTTTGTAGTGGACCCCACATGTATGGTATGGCAGGCTCACCTGTCACATCTCATCAGGCCACCTGGTCCACCCCAGAACACAGTATCTGGAAGACCCAAAGCATCATCTTCATACATACTGGCCATTTTCCATGATACCACAGGTCAATTTTGTCCTTCCACTATTTTTGCAAATTTTTGTTATATACTTCAATAATAACAATACTACTAGCATTTACTGAAAACTTAAACAAAGGAAAGACATCATATATATGACAAGCAAAGTGAAAACTAACTATAGTCAGAACCACTCCTGGGTTCTGGTCCAGTGGTCCAGTGGTTGAGAATCCGTCTTGCAGTGCAGGGGACCCGGGTTTGATCCCTGGTCAGGGAATTAAGATCCCACATGCCATGGGGCAGCTATACCCACAACTAGAGAAGCCTGTGCCCCACACGGAAGACCTAGCACAGCCAGAAAAAACTCAAAATCAAGCAAGAAAACACCCCTGAAAATCTCTTCAGTTGCCAAAAAGTGTAAAATATATGATTTAATGTAAACAACCCTCCTATACAGTACTTCTCAGGCAAACTAAAGCATAAGAGTTATTGTAGTAGCTCAGGGGAAAGACCAAAAGGAAAGTTTATATGCAGATATCTGGGCATTCTGCCTTTCAGATAACTGAAATATTCCAATGGGAAAGGAGGGTGGAGGTGAGTGAAAAATTCCTGCTGACCTGCAGGTTTTTCTTGATTCTCTTTTAATATTAAGACTCTATCAAAAGCCTGACAGTCGAGAAATTGTCATCAGCCAAGTTCCCTGCAGTGCCAGATCCCATGGCAATGCTGACTTCCGTTTTCTTCAAGCAGCATTCTCAGTCTGAAATTGGGGGTAGGACCTGACTGTTACACAAAGATGAATTCTCTACAGTGCAAACCAGACAGTCTATGTACAGGCACCTGCAGTGTAAAATTTTGCAGCTTTAAATGAAATCTCATCAATTTTGAAAGCAGAGGAAAAAACTGAGTTAAGTGTTTTGGGAAGAGAGAAAGTGGAATCCTCATCTTTGATTTTATCTGGGAAACCTAACATTGGAAACTATGTATAAGATGGACTCTAGAGGAAAGGGAGCAATGAGGATCTCAGCTTTATCTGTGTTGTTTTACTTGTTTATTTAAAAAATATAGGTAACGGCATAGCAACACAAGTGAAATAACTAAAGCTACATAAGAAACAGCTCCATAATGGTGAGTCAAAGAAAGCCAGATGCAGGACATGCACAGAATTGGTGAGGTTTATGTACAAGCTAAAAAGTGCAAAATAGTACAGTTTGCAAAATTGTTTGGGGATCTGTATGTCTGTAGTCAAAAATATAAAAATATGTGTACAAAGTACCCTCTGAGAGAGTCATTAGTCTGATGTCTAACACTAAGCCCTTTCCCTTCCTTCCCTACCCCACACTCTTTTGTAATTGACATTCATTTGCCTGCAATCAGGTATTTTTCAGTCCCAGTGCCCACGGGCCCCCGATCTTGCAGGACTGGAAGAGCTAGACCTAACTTTTCTTAGATTTCCACTGACTTCTCAAGTTTTTATTCTTGGTTACGAGGGGCTCCATGTGCAGGTCTTGCTTTAGATCCCTTTTTCTGTGCACATGGCTTTAGTTGGGCAATTGCGCCTTTCTCCCATTATCGTTGGTAGGGAAGTGAGTAATCAAACTGTCAATTCTAAACTTCAGGGAGATAAGGTCAACAGCTTGTGTGGTATCGGGATGGCACCCCACAGAGGAAAAATGACTCTCGGTGGCTCACGTTGTTTTGGGGCTTGTTTGCGTTGCCGTGCAGTTGTAATGGAAAACGAATAAAAATAAAAATCCCAGGGCCCATTTTGGCCAGCGCTTGGGAGTCTAATCCCACTGTCCTGGCAGAGTTCCAGCTCAGGTCACTGCATTCTGCTGGCAGAAGCCGTCTTGTGCAGTTTTCAGTGGATGTAACTTTCTGCTTTGCCTGTTTCTCAGCTCCCTGTGCAATGAATTAATCAGCCATCCCTTCCCCGCCCTGGGGAGGATGTAGTTCTGCGGAATGATCTCCTCCCCTTACCTCAGTGGGCCTGATCTGGGACCAGGTAATTAACCTGGTCCAGGGACCAGCCACAGAGATATTTGCACCAGTTGAGACCTCTGTGCCTATGTCTTTCTCTGTGTGCATCTCTGCAGTCATTGACTCAGACTCCTGGCAGGAAAAGTTTTTTCGTCTAGTTTTTTTCAAAACTCTATGCGTAACAATACAATATTGTAAAGTAATTAGCCTCCAATTAAAATAAATAAATTTATATTAAAAAAACCCTCTATTCATATATTCCCTCAGTTTGTTTCGTAACACTTTGTTATGCAAATTTAAAACGTTCCTTTTAAAAAAAAAAAACAACCCCAAAAAAACGTTCCTTTATCTGAAGTACTTATGAATTTATCTCCCTTCCACACATTTATGGTTTTGTTGCTTCTTTTAATTGTTCCCCCCCACCCCACCCCCACTGCTTAACTCTCATTCCCATACAAAATTGATTGCATTTCATGGTGTGAGGAATAGTTCCAATCTAACTCTTCTCTGTACACATAATCTTCTATTCCCACCACACTGTTTATTGAATGGTGATTTCTAATTGTATGACTTCTGCAAATGACTTAACCTCTCTGAGAATCAGCCATCAGTGTCTGGAAAACAGAGATGATAATGATACCTACCAGACAGGCTTGTCCTGAGGATGGAGTGAGACAACACCACCACATGCTTGGCAAATAAGGGTCTGATAAATGACGTCTTCCTTTTTGTCTCCTTTCCTTTCTTTTTATCTGTATCTGCCTATTTCTTTTTTCCAGAACCTTTGTACCTACCACCACTGAAATCAAGCTGGACTAGACCGACCCAAATGTTGTCTATCCCAGGTTTTGTATTAGGAAGGCTACTAAACAGAAAGGTTGGGGAAAGTGAGGGAGAGGGTGGTGAAAGTGCTTTTCTTGAAAAGACCCATCCTGACAACACATGCGCTTTCTTTGCTTTCAAGTCACCAGGCTGCTTCTGCAGCCACTCTTTCTCCCGTCAGAGAATTCTCTTAGAAGGCTGTTCTTCTGAGGCCTCAAAATGCCCACCTCTCCAAGCTGCCATGTCAGATCTTTGGGGTGGGGGTGGGGGATCTGATTTCTGAGACCAAAACTCTATATGTGGGTGGTTTTATCTGGGGGGTTGGATGGTGGTAGGAGTTGGCCATGGGTTTGCTGCATTCCAGGAAGAGGGAGGACTCTGCCCTCCTCTGATGAGTCATGGAAGAGAAATGTCTGATGTTTGCAAACAACTCGGGCCAAGCTTCTGCTTTCTTCTACTCCACCCAGCCCCCATCTAGCAGACTGGACCCACCTGAGAAGTTTCACATGTTAAGCTTGATGACTAGAGCAGGTGACCTGATCCTACCACCCTTGGAGATGGCAAGCAGCTAAGAGAATGGGAGGCGGTTGTCTTTAGCTCTGGACTCCAGCAAGTGAGACACGACGGGACCTTACAATGGATGTATCGGTCTCCAAACCAGGACAAGATCTGGGTGGTGCCAGAGGACTAATGGACTGACAGGGCTGTCCCCAGGGCACCCACATGAGAGCACTTGACCGGTGGACTGTCAACCCCACCTCACAGAGGGGTGGCAGATGGAGAGGGGCCCCGGGTGGGAGAAAGGAGCCAAGGGATTGTGGAAAAGAAGCCAAGGCCTAGGAATTGAGGGGAAGTCTTACAAATGAGAGAAGCCGCGAGCGTCTCCTTTCAGGGGAAGATGAAGGCCTGGCAGGCTTCAGAGGGACCAGAGAGGTGGGGGTGTTCAGGAGAGGATCATTGCCTCGGCCTCAGCAGGCTGTTGGAGCCAGGTGGGGCCCTGATGCATCGTCCCAGATGGAGTGGATCAGGCTCGTCAGACATGCTTCCCTCCGGATACTCGGTGTCCCGCTCCCTTCCCCTATCCCCAATCAGAAGAGAATCACAAGGTGACATGGGAGGATGGCCAGCCTCCTGGGAGCTTTTGTGAACTATCAGGTAACTCCAGCGGGATCACAGTAGGAGACCTAAACATGCCTCTGCCACCTCCACATCCCCCCTCCCTTTTTTCCTATTGTGAGACATCCAGGGAGCAAGCTGGTCAGCTTGGAAACAGAGATCCTGTTCTAGGAATTTGTCCATTGCAACCTATCCGCTGCATTCACAGTCCTTGAATCATGTCCGACGGAAACTCTACCTGCTCTCTGTGCCACCACTACGGCTAAAGCAACACCCTGGTGCCCCGGCGGGGAAGGCAGAACCAGAGTAACTCATCATTTAAAATTAAAAATTGCATTTAATCACCGTTCATTTTTCTACCAGGCTCAGGAGGCCCTGTCATCTCTGCATTTTAAGTGTTTCGCTGTTTAAGGTCTGAGCACGCTGCGGGGCGGGGCGGGGTGGGGTGGGGTAGGGTGGGTGGGGGTTGAGGAAGGAGAGCAGTGGAGGAGAACTTTTGAAATTTTTCCACAAAAATCAAAGAACAAACCGACTGGAGGGGAAAATAGCTGCTATATTTAAACTACATTATCCCATCAGGGAGCTATGGTTTTGAAAACCATTCCACAGTACTTTGGCACTCTGCTGTATGGGTTTCTTTTCCTTAATTTTTTTTAAATGGCAACTTTTTTTTTTTCCCCTGAGCAGTAATAGCAAAGGAAGTGAAGGGCCTCGTTAATTGATGTGGTATATAGACATGTACTGAGCACTTGCCACAGGGCCCCCACTCTGTGCTAGGCACTGGGGACACAAAGGGACCCTCAAAGTCCTTAAGGCAAGTAAATATCATGAGTTCATTCATCACTGTGCATGCGTGCTTAGTTGCTCAGGTGTATCCGACTCTCTGCAACTCCGTGGACTGTAGCCCGCCAGGCTCCTGTGTCCATGGGATTCTACAGCCAAGAATACTGGAGTGGGCAGCCATTTCCTCCTCCAGGGGATCTTCCCGACCCAGGGATCTCCTGTATTCTAGGCGGATCCTTTACCATCTGAGTTCCCAGGCAAGCCCAATCACTGCATATATCCCTTTTTTTTCTTTTTGGCCATGCCATGGCTTATGGAATCTTAGTCCCCCAGCTGGAGATTGAACCTGTGCCCCTGCAGTAGAAGCATGGAATCCTAACCACTGGACCTCCAGGGAAGTCCCTGTGCACATACCCTAAATGCATATGATCCCTGCTCTCCTGGAGTTTATAAGCAGATGAATAAATGCTAGTGGTAAGTGCTGTCAGAGTACTGTTCATCTGTGTGTCCCCTTTGCTTTTCTTTCTGCCCTAGATGCTGTTCTTCTCAGCTCTGAATATGCAAATGAATGTAATATTAATAATTCATGGCTCACTTCTCAGAGAGAGGGTTGCCCTATCCACCACATTTGTCATTCTCAGATGACAAGTCCCAGTTAAATGTCAAAGTGAGATAACTGGGTTTAGGGATCTGGACATACAAATGGACATCAATATTTTGGTGAGGTTTAAGCTCAACATTCAGAAAACTAAGATCATGGCATCCGGTTCCATCACTTCATGGCAAATAGATGGAGAAACTGTGGAAACAGTGTCTGACTTTACTTTTCTGGGCTGCAAAATCACTGCAGATGGTGACTGAAGCCATGAAATTAAAAGACACTTACTCCTTGGAAGGAAAGTTATGACCAACCTAGACAGCATATTAAAAAGCAGAGACATTACTTTGCCAACAAAGATCTGCCTAGTCAAGGCTATGTTTTTTCAAGTGGTCATGTATGGATGTGAGAGTTGGACTATAAAGAAAGCTGAGCACCAAAGAATTGATGCTTTTGAACTGTGGTGTTGGAGAAGACTCTTGAGAGTCCCTTGGATGGCAAGGAGATCCAACCAGTCCATCCTAAAGGAGATCAGTCCTGGGTGTTCATTGGAAGGACTGATGTTGAAGCTGAAACTCCAATACTTTGGCCACCTGATGCGAAGAGCTGACTCATTTGAAAAGACCCTGATGCTGGGAAAGATTGAGGGTAGGAGGAGAAGGAGACGACAGAGGATGAGATGGTTGGATGGCATCACCGACTTGATGGACATGGGTTTGGGTGAACTCCGGGAGTTGGTAATGGACAGGGAGGCCTGGCATGCTGCGGTTCATGGGGTCACAAAGAGTCAGACACAACTGAGTGACTGAACTGAACTGAAACCAGTGGACCTATGGCAAGATTCAGGTGAGGAAGAATGCTAAGTACTCAATCACAGGACACTGCACACCTCAGGTTGAGTGGGAGAGGGGGAAGTGCATGAAAAGAGGACTGAAAAGGATCAGCCAGAGATATAGGAAGTAAACCTAAGTTACTATAGTAGAGTTGAGTGATCCCCGAGGGACACAGAAGAAGGCACAACTAATTTTCTAGGTGGTGAGGTTGGAAGTAATGGAGAGGATCCTTATCAGGGAAGCCCGCCCCAATGAGGTGGGATCTGAGCCTTCATCTTGGTGTTCACCAGGCATACCCAAGCAGCAGGAACAGCCTGAGCAAAGGTTCGGAGGAGCAGATAATGGTCCAGTGTGACCGGAGCTTAGAATTGGAGGGGAGGTTGTGGTGAACATAGGGCAGATGAAATTGAAAGGTTCCATGGAAGAATACAGGGTGCTCCATGCTCTTTACCTCCGATTCCTCCCAACCTGTTAGAGCTTTGACTTTTCTCAGTGAAGTAGACATTTTTCGTTTTGCTAGCCCAACATCTGTTCCTCTCCTTCTGGTAAGAGCACCAAGACTTCCCTCTGGGCTATTGCTTTTCAGGGTATGGGTCCTGAACTTGCAGCATCTACATCACCTGGGAACTTGTTAGAAATACAAATTCTTGGTCTCCATCCCAGACCTAATGACTGAGAATTCTGGAGCACACCACCCACACCACTGCCCCTGCCCCCCCACACCTCCCTGATACACGCCAAAGCTTGAAAACCACAGCCTTGAGGACCCACTTCTCCCCCACTTTCTGTCCATGTAGTTCAGATGGAGCTGTCCACAGTCCCTGCTTCCAGGGGTGGACACGTGACCCAGAGAAACTATTAGCCCTGTCCTTCCATTGAGATTGCTAAACTTGTGGACTGTAAACTGAAGATGCTGGGGCTCATATCTGACACGTGACCCAGAGAAACTATTAGCCGTGTCCTTCCATTGAGATTGCTAAACTTGTGGACTGTAAACTGAAGATGCTGGGGCTCATATCTGCTACCACCTGGAGAGAGCTCTCAGGACAGTAAAAAGCAAAGCAAAACAGCAGTCAAGAGATGGAGAGAGATTCTGTTAGTTTAATTGAGCACCTGGATCAAACTGTTCTGAATTGGATCTACTTCCCAATAAATTCTTTTTTCATAAGCATAAGCTAATCAGTTGGAGTTTTTTTGACACTTAGCCATCAAAAGAATGCTTATTAATGGGAGAGGGCCAGATTCTGGAAACGACAGTCTGTTAAGTTTGGCAAATTCTCAGATGTTAAAGCTATAGTCTGTGGGCATGTAGAAAAAGTGATCACTAGGCACTGACATATGATCAGTAACAAGCCCGCCAAACTGGACACATTTCGCTGAAAAGATCACTAGACTGTGGACTGTTGCAGAAAATTTATGTAGATCTTAGCAACGCATTTGACAGAGTCCTCTCATCAAGTCCTTATGGACCAGAAAGGTGGGCTAGATAATAATACAGTGGACTAACATCCCATACATCCCATAATTACCTTGAGAGACTTTATGGTCAGGCCGCTCACGATGTCTGTCTCTTGCTTTTTGCACATCTGTCCAGCGAGCGCCAGCTTCACCTAAACCCTATGCACAGGACTGACCTTCCTACGTAGTTGCCCGAGCCCCTAGCCTGTGCTGGCTTATCAAAGGGGTGGTGAGGAGCATGTCCCTCTGCTGGTTTCCCTGGTAACTAATAAGTCAACCTGACATCTATCTCCCATTCCCCTTGGGAGTGAAGACTGCCACCACATCCTGCCTGCCATCTGTGGCACACAGTGAGGGTGTCGCTCTAGGACCTTGCTTCAGATGTGTAAGCTCTCCCATCCATTAAACCACAGATGTCTCTGTTGCTGACTCTGGGCTCTTTCTTTGGTTGTAAATCTGGGCAACTGCAGTCCTTGTAAGCCCATGGAGGGCTGCTTAACAATTTACATAACATAGAATGTAATAGCACAGGTGATTTTGCCTGGCATTCCACACCATGAGCTTGTGTTCCAGAGTCACTAAGAGACAGCAGATGTAAAAAAGTTGGATGGCTTTAATTCCCACTTACCTTTCAGTGTAAACACCTTAGTGTACCAGTTCTGATCTAGTATGTAAACATGTATTTTTCATATGTCATGATCCTCAAGTCAAGCTGCTACATCAGGTGTACAACCAAAAGAATGATCTGTATAATAATATGGTATGCAAAATGAGGCAAGAGAGTGTGTTATAAGATTTTCACTTTTCTGACTTTGGAACCTGTAGTCAAGTTGATTTGCAGCAGTTGACAGAAGCCATGCTTATCAAAGTTGTGTGTAACTCAAGTTGGGGCATACAGCTAAAACATCCCTTGAAGATGAAGACTCCAAAGACCACACTAGACTGCAAAGATGAGCCAAAGTGAACAGGAAGACATTCCATTACAGTCGGAGTTCAGTACCTGGGTTTAAAATGATCAGCAGTGTAAGTAGATGATGGGAAGATTAAATGACTGCAGTTTATATACACAGGACTCATTTTTGAATTGATTGTTCAAATCAAACAAATCAACAATGTGCACAAATTAACAATGTGCCGGGGAAAGTGTGGAAACAAAGGTGGACAGTGATAACTCCACTGCGAGATCCTGTCCTCAGTGCTGGGTGTCTCTACGACAGGACGACAAGGATGCTGAGGGGCTGCAGACTCCTGCTATACACATCACAGCTCAGAGGCTGAGCAGTTTTTTTACCTGAGAGAAGAGACTCACAGAGCATGATAAATACGTTGAAATACTGGAAGGGATCTCACACAGAGGAGAGACTAAACTTATTCAAAGTTACTCCAGAGGGTTAAACAAGAGTCAATGAAGTTGGCTAGTGGGAGGTGGATTCAGCCCAGAATGAAACTGCTTTAATGATTAGAGCTGTCCAAATATGGAACAGACTGCCTTTTACCATCTCCATTGTCTTATGGGAGGGTTGTAGAGCGTTGGGAAGTTGGCATGTCATTTTTTTCTATTGGGCCTTTTCTGTCTACCTAGCTTTTTTTTTTTCCTTCTTCTTAATATTTATTTATTTGGCTGTGCTGGGTCTTAGTTGCAGCAGATCCCTGGGTCAGGAAGATCCCCTGGAGAAGTAAATGGCAACCCACTCCAGTATTCTTTCCTAGAGAATCCCATGGACAGAGGAGCCAGGGGCTACCATCTACAGGGTCCCAAAGAGTCGGACACGACTTTAAAGACTTACAATGCACACATGGGATCTTTAGATGTGGCATGTGGCATCTAGATCCTCGACCAGGAATCAAACCTGAGTCCCCTGCACTGGGAGCTTCAAGTCTTAGTCCCTGGACCACCAGGGAAGTCTCTACCTAGCTTTTTAAACCAGCCTGCCTACTACCAGCTTCCCAGGTGGCATAGTGGTAAAGAATCCACCTGCCAATGCAGGAGACACAGGAGATGCTGGTTCTATCGCTGGATTGGGAAGATCCCCTGGAGTAGGAAATGGCAACCCATTCCAGTATTGTTGCCTGGAAAATTCCATGGACAGAGGAATTTGACAGACTACAGTCCATGGGGTTGCAAGGAGTCAGACACAACTGAGCACGCATGCCTACTACCAGCTAATATCGTCCTTTATTAATTTCTTTGAGGGTCTTTGATCAAATCATGCATCTTTCTGAATCACAGTTTCTCTATTTCCTCTCCCTGCCCCCAACTGATTGAATATACCTACAGCCCTTGGTTTAAAAAAAAAAAAAACACATATATACATATATATATATATATATATATATAGTACAGTTGACTCTTGAACAACACAGGGTTTGGAGTGTCCACCCTCCCTTTATGAAGTTGAAAATCTGACTTGGTCCCCATACACAGTTCCTCCACATCCGTAGTTCCAAATCCAAGGATTCAGCCAACCACAGATAATGTAGTATTCCAGTATTCACTACAGGAATAAAAGCTGAATATATGTGGACCCACACAGTTCAAACCTGTGTTGTTCAAGGGTCAACTATTTCTAAAACCCATTCGTATTTTGCTTAACCTTATTAACAAGAAGTATGTGTATAAAACCCATTGAGCTTAAGTTGATTTCTACATAAGAGTAACTGGATCTGTCTGCCTTTGGAAAGCTATGTTTTGCTAAATTTTGGCAACCTCTAAACAACATATTTTAGAGCCACCAATGGGTTGAGGAACCAAGGGCATAATTGGTATGTGACACAGAAAGGGCCAAGCCCAAGCACACTGTTTCAGTTTAAGGGAATACAGACAGTTCCTGACTCATGATGATTTGAATTATAATTTTTCGACTTTATGATGATGTGAAAGCAATACATATTCAGCAAAAACCGAATTTTGAATTTTGATCTTTTCCCAGGCCATCAATTCACACTATCACACTCTTAAGATGCTGGGCAGCAGCAGCCAACTGCAGCTCCCAATCAGCCACATAGGTCATAAAGAGTAAACACTGATACACTTAAAGCCATTCTGTTTTTCACTTTAAATAAATTACATGAGATATTCAATACTTTATTATAAAATAGATTTTGTGTTAGGTGATTTTGCCCAACTGTAGGCTAATGTGTGTTGAGCACATTGAAGGCTAAGCTATGAAGCCCAGGAGTATATTATGTGTATTACATGCATTTTTGACTTAACGACATTTTCAGCTTATGATGGGTTTATCAGGACATAATGCCATGGTAAGTTGAGAAATATCTGTATTCCAACCTCTGGGAAATAGAAGACTTGCAAAGAACAGTCTGATAACACTACCAATGTGAACTTAGACATATGCTTGTCTCTGAGAAACCTATAATGCTGCTTCGCTTTGTTTTCGTTTGCTTTAAACCTAAGCTTCACAGTCATTCACATGAGGTGACAGGGCTTCCCTGGTGGTTCAGATGGTAAAGAATCTGCCTGATATGCAGAAGACCCAGGTTCTATCCCTGGGTCAGGAAGATCCCCTGAAGAAGGGCATGACAACCCACCCCAATATTCTCACCTGGAGAATTCCATGGACAGAGAATCCTGGTGGGCTACAGTCCATGGGGTCACAAAGAGTCAGACACAACTGAGCGACTAACACAACAACCTGTTTATTTCACTAATTGGAAATCAATAAACTTGAGTTCAGCAAAAACTTGCTGGGGCCCTTCCATTGCCCCACCCTTTGCAAGTCACTGATCAGGGATGGTGGGAACTCTTTCATTCACCCAAACAGTAGGCATTCTATAAATGATATATACCAGGGGTCTTCTGCATCCTAATGATGGACAAGCTAGACAAGCTCCTGTTCTCATGGAGCTTACATCCTAGTAGGAGGAAACAGGCAGTAAACAGCTAAGCAGAAAACACATCAGTGGTAAGTGCTGTGAAGAAAATAAAACAATAATGTGATAGCCAGTGTGACTGGGGAGGGTAGCCCTAGTCCTTTAAGTTGTCAGTCAAGATATCTCTGAGGAGCTAACATGTAAGCTGAGATCTGAAAGATACCATGGAACAAGAAGCTCGAAGATCTGGGGAACAGCATTCAGCACAAAAGCCCTGCTCAGGAGCCTCTCAAGAAGCAGAAGTGCTGACAACTCCAAGCAGAGACCAAGCCGCAGATCCAAAGTCAAATGCTTGAGATAATTTCCAGACTGAGGTTAACAATCCTCTTGCCTTTCTACCCTCACTGGGGTGAGGCAGAATGGGTAAGAAGTGGAGCAGACCTGGTCTGAGAAGGAAAAGAACCCCCAGCCCTCCATTACCACACCCCCACCATGCAGTCACCTGTTCCTCCTGCAAGAGGCTCCATTCCTGTGACCTAACCAGTTTCTACCTTGTTTCTCTTAGTGCACTGCCATACACTAGAATTTTTGTTTGTTTGTTTGGTGTAGGGTTTTGTTGGTCCTTTTCCAAGTATCAATCAAAACTGCATACCAGCCTCCACACCTTGGAAATAAATGACCTGCCTGATTTTTTTCAATCCGGTAATGCACTGTGATTTGCATCTGTTAAAGGACTTTATCTTAGGGCTTCCCTTGTAGCTCAGTAAAGAATCTGCCTGTGGTGCAGGAGACCCAGGTTTGATCCCTGGGTTGGGAAGATCCCCTGGAGAAGGAAATGGCAACCCACTCCAGTATCCTTGCCTGGAAAATCTCATGGACAGAGGAGCCTGGTGGGCTGCAGTCCATCGGGTCGCAAAGAGTCGGCACGACTGAGTGACTAACACTTACTTAGGTCCTGAGGCTGAGCCATCTGGGACAGCTGAGGTGATTTTCGTTCTGCTTTGGCTGGTGTGGACAGTACATCATAGCCAAACACAAAAGCGGACTACATGCTTCATCCTGCCACAGGGTCCCTTAAGAAAATTGCTCTGTGATGCAAATATGTTCACCTTTTGCTCCTGAACTCAATGAGAAGGTCTTTTTCTCTGTTAACAGTCTATTTATTTGGCTGCACCAGGTCTTAGTTGCAGCATTCTGGATCTTCAATTGCAGCGTGGGGGAATCTAGTTCCCTGACCAGGATTGGAATCTGGACTGCCTACATGGGGAGTATGGAGTCTTACTTAGCCACTGGACCATCAAGGAAGTCCCAATAGTCTTAATTTTTTTATATTAGCAAAATTCTCTTTATCTTGATGCTACATAGTTTTTAAAAAAATTTTTTAATTTACTTTTTAAACTAGAATACAGTTGATTTACAATGCTCTGTTAGTTCCAGGTGTACAGTTAAGTAATTCAGTTTTATAGCTTTATTGTCCTTCTTTTCTCATATAGGTTATTTATTGAGTTCCCTGTGCTATACAGTAGGTCTTTGTTGATGTAGGTTTTCTGCAGACCTCTAGAGCAAATATCTGCGGTTTAAGAGCAGATTTTGGATTAAAGTCCCTTTTTTCTGCTACCAACGAAAGTGGGAGTCTAGAAAATAGCCTGATCTTAATGTGCAAGAAACGCACCTTCTAGCACAACTCTCGCTTATTTAAGTTACAGTAGTGTAATCTGTGACTTCTACGTATCAAAAGCTGTGTGGAGTATTAAAGATAAAATAAAACCTTCTTCCTCTCCCCAGAGTGGGATTCCCTCTGAGCACAGAAGGCGCTAGGGTAGGGCTGGTTATTTGCATGCGGTGGAGCTCTCGGCAGGGGGTGTGGGATGCGGTGTTCCCGAAGCGACAGATGAAGAATTTTGGCCGCGTGGGATGTGAACTGCGGAATTCCTCTCCTCCGTTCCTGAGAGGAGCTCTGAAAGATATAAGATTAGGGACGCTGAGCGCGACCCTGGGGGCGGAGGGCGAGGGAGCGAACCAAGGACACCAACCCTAGCACGCTTCCGGAAGCTCTCCGAGGACCGAGTTCGTAGGTTCTTCGGCCTCGCCTTCCCGGTCACCCACCCCCAACCCGAGACCGACTCTGAAGGGCAGGCAGTTCCCTAGGGGCAGCGAATGCAGCAAGCGCACCGTGAGCCCTCCACCCTCCTGGGTTCTACGTCTGCAGGTAGTTGAGCCGGGTAGGAATCGTGATCCTCATGAGCCAAAAAGAGGCCGTGGGCTAGCGCTCCGCCGAAGAGACGGCCGCAGGCTGCAGTGCGCGGGCGCGGCGCGCTCAGGCCTCGATCCGGGTTCCTGGGGGCGGTGCGCGGGAGGGGGCGGGGCTTGCGCGGCCGCGTGGGCGCCAGTCGCGCGGGAGGGAGGGCGCCGGAGGGAGGGGGCGGGGCCGCGCCTCCCGCGCCGCGCTGGGCCCTCTTGGCCAATGAGCGGCGTCCACATGCCGCGGCGGCGGCGAGAGGGGAGGCAGCCGCGGATAAATGCTATTAGAGCAGCCGCCGCGGAGCCGTCCCCGACGCCACCTCCTTCTCCTCCGCCGCAGTTTCCTCAGCTACTGTCGGGGGTGCAGAGCTGAGGGGACTAGGCGAGCGCTCCGCGCACCATCCTGCCGGCTCGCCTTCCTCGCTCCGTTTCGCTCTCAAGGGTCGGCAGAGCACCCCCTCCTCCGGCCCGGGCGGGGGCTGAGAATCACCTCTGGAGAACGGGGAGGGGGCTTCGGGGCCGCGGCCTGCACTCCCGGCGGGCGGTTGAGGGTGAAGGAGGCCCTCCCTTCTGACGAGGGGAGGGAGGGTCAGGAGCCCCCCCTCCCCGCCCACCGTCCAGCTGTGCCCGGGGCGGGCACCGGCGAGGGCCGGACAGCGAGAGGGGCGGTTGTCTGGGGGAGGGGGCGCGGGGTGATTCAGCGCCCGACGAGGCGGAAGCGGCCGGAGGAGAAGGAGAGGAAGAGACCTGTCCGCGCCTGGGCGCCCGGGGTGGCACGAGCCCGCGGCCCGAGTGCGAGGCGGAGGCGAAGAGGCCGCGGGGACTGGAGGCGAGGCCGGCCGGGCCCCCGCAGCCATGGAGAACGCGCACACAAAGACGGTGGAGGAAGTGCTGGGCCACTTCGGCGTCAACGAGAGCACCGGCCTGAGCCTGGAGCAGGTCAAGAAGCTCAAGGAGAGATGGGGCTCCAACGGTAGGTGCCCGGCGCCGGGGCTGCAGGGGCCCCGCGCGGCTCGGCGCGGGCCCGAGAGCCAGGAAAGATGGCTGACCGGGCTCCACCTCGTGGGTCTCGGCTCCGCGCCCGCCAAGGGTTGCAGGCGACGGGTTGAGCCGGTGCGCCGGCCCCGCGGGAGAGGGGTTGCAGGCGAGGGGCACCGAGGTCGGGTCTGCGCCTCATCTCGACACCCGCGTGGCTCCAGCCCTTGACCTTCTACCGCACGCAGCTAGCTCGGCGGCTCTTCACCAGCAGCAGCTGGCCCCGGCAGAGGGAGGGATGAGCCTCCTGCATCTGGGTTGAGCCCTGCGAGACATTTTCTCGTCCCTAGCGGGTTTATGAGGCGTCGCTGTAGTTGAGAATGCCTCTGACCGTTCTGCTACCCAAAGTTACACATCTGGCAGAAGTGATGACAGGGCTGAAATGACTCCTTGTTTCAGAAACCCTGCTTAGGTACTGATGAGATTCCACGTTTCAGAGTAGATCAGTACAGCAAGTACTGCATATTTTCTTGGGGTAGCATTTTGGTATGGTTTCTATTAAATACTGTTGAATGTTCGTATATCTAGGTGCATCTTTCAAAGACAGTCATAATTTAGTAATTCTTTTTGTAAAGAGTGCTAATTTTTTTTTTTCTTTTCCTTCTCTTGACACGTTGCCTGATGAATTTCTACAGAGTTACCGGCTGAAGAAGGTAAGTAAGCTTAACATGTTTTTTCTGCCCCCCCCCCCCCCCCATGCTGATCTTAAGATGACATTTACAACAAATATGTTTCTTTCTAACAGGAAAAACCTTGCTGGAACTTGTGATTGAGCAGTTTGAAGACTTACTAGTTAGAATTTTATTGTTGGCAGCATGTATATCTTTTGTAAGTATAAAGAAATTTCTTTTATTTCCCCAAAGTTGAGACTATACCTTAGATGAAAAAGCAGGAAGCAGCTGTCTATTGAGTGAGAACATTTTTTTTGGATATTTAAGTTGCATTTTCGTGTTTCTGGTTTTGGGTTTTTGTGTTTTTTTTTTTTAAAATACCCTAGGTATTTGAAAATTATAAATAGAACACGCCATTCCTATACAGAAAATAAATGAATGCCTGACATTTGCAGTCCATTTAGAAATTGTTGCCAAATGTGGCAGGCAGGGTCTTTATAAATTCTTGTGGTTTATCAGTTTTTAATATCAAAAAGTTGCTTATTGGAAGGCTTTTTCTGTTTTGGGTTCTTCCGTTGTGTAAGATCATACTAAGATGATGTTGGGCTCTTTGTAGTCTGTAAATAGAACTTACAAAAGGAATATTCCAGTTGCTCTCCCTTCCTGGTAATGGCAAGGTGACAGTTGTTTCTGACAGTGACAAGAATGATGACGGCAGTGATGGCACCACTGTTGACCAAATTTGGTCACTGACCTTTAGGGTAGTATATTTATCTAAATTGGACCCCCGTCTTGAGTGGCTCCTTGGTTGAGAGAACAAGGTTTAGTACAATTGGTTCTAGATCTTAAAAGAAAAAAAAAACACATTGTTTTTTCATGTTCTGTGTGTGCTTACCCGCTTGAGTCCTGTATGGTTGCTAAGAAACTGGTGAAATGCAAACAGCAGAAGAAAGATGATGGGCATTGAAAAGGATAATTCTAGATTCTTACAGTTTTTTTTCCTGTTCAGCATTAACGTTTTATTGCATTTTTTTTCTCATGAGCAGTGGACCTCCAAGTTTTCCTAAAAATGGTCATGAATAGGACACAGATGTTCTTAATCCTAACAAGAGATGCCTTTTGTTCTTTAAAGTACAGTATTTTATTCTTATAAAAACCAGGATGAGAAATGCAATAACTTTTTTCAGGCTTTGCAAACTTGACGCAACTTCAAGGTTTCTTTTTTGTGTTTGCAAAAGACGCGTGCAAGCCTCAGGGATCTACCTCAGTCTTTATTGACAACCTTACCCCAGAGGGCTATTTTGAGAACTAAATACATGAAGCAGTGAGCATTTGTTTACCTTAAGTGAAGGAAAAAAATTGGCAAGAGGTGAGCTTTTTTGAAATTTCTCAAATTCTGCCATGAGACTGCCATATATCACGCCATGTTAGCCAAGTGATGTGTACCCATTAATAATTAATTCCTCACAAATGTCTTCTGTGGTTTTCATTGAAGAAAATTAAGAGAGTATCATAGCAACTCATGCAGCATCCTGACTTAATCACTCTATATCTTATGTGTGTCGTTTTTTCTTGATTTGTTTAAAGATTCTGTTAGTGGCTGCTGCTTTACCAATTCAAAGAATAGTGCTGTTTGGCTAGTTTCTACATTGTCATGGGACAAAACAACTAATGTGTTTGAGCTAGTATAATGTTTATGTTTAAGCTGGCTACATAATTTTAAAATAATCTCAAGTTTTGCAGTTTTGATACTGGGCTTCAGTGAGGTCATTAGGGGCCTCTTAGAAGTTAATCAGGTGCTGTATACAAGCCAAAGATTAAACTTTTATTGAGATATTTTGTGTGTGTGATTTAAGGCAGTGTTGGAACATCAGTGGCGTTATTTCCAGTAGACAGGCTATTGACTGTTTGAGTTACATAGAATCTCAAGTGACCAGTTTTGAGTGACTTTATACTAATACTTTGCATTATGATGTAGTTTTTACTTTACTTTGTTTTTTTGGCTGTGCCTCAAGTCCTGGGGGAACTTCAGTTCCCCAATCCATCTCGGGTAGTGAAAGTGCCAAATCCTAACCTCCGGACCACCAGGAAATTCCCTCAAATGGGTTTTTAAATACATGCTTTAATTTTGTTGTAAGGTAGGATGTTGACTTTTTATATCTTCATAGGTCTATATTTCTCAGTTGAAGTTTGAGTTACCTTTTAGGTAACCACATGGAGTTATTGCTTAGGAAATGAACTGTGTTACGTTTTTATTTTACGGGCTGCTAAACACAAAAAAGTTTGGGCTTCCCAGGTGGCTCAGTGGTAAAAAGTCCACTTGCCAAGCGGGAGACCCAGGTTTGATCCCTGGATTGGGAAGATCCCCTGAGGAAGGAAATGGCAACCCGCTCTGGTATTCTTGCCTGGAAAATCCTATGGACAGAGGAGCCTGGTACAGTCCATGCGGTTGCAGAGTCGGACATGACTTAGTGACTACAGAAACAGGAAAGTTTAAACGTTTATTGTTTAGGAAGTACTGTAACTTTAATTTGCTTTGATTTGTTTGAAGACATTGCGGATATAAACCTGTTGATTTTCTTCATGGGGATTGGGACTATTGCTACATTGTACTTGACCTTTTCATTCCACATTTCTTTATCTGTGAAAAGAGCACTGAATCTTTTGTGATAATCAGTTGATTCCTATGAGCTTCCCTGGTGGCTCAGACGGTGAAGAATCTGATTTTGTTGATTCCTGTTCGTTTATCAGGCAAAACAGTAAAAAGTACATGTTCTTTTGGAGAAGCAAGTAGGTTTATAATCAATACATGATGCATTATCAGGTTCTACTCAAGTTAAGAAATACTAGGCTTTAGTGACATATTTCAAATGTCAAATTAAGTAGTAAACTGTTAACCAAAGTTAATATTTTGCTGATGCAAAAAGTAGGGAACAGCATTAATGTTTTACACTTGTGACCTGTAGGGATAAAGTTTTATTAACTTGTCCCTTTGGGTTGGAAGAAGTGAGCTGTGTGTCTCCGTTGCATATGAAGTAACATTAGAAATTCCTTGACATTCAGTACCTTCTTTTCCTTTCACTTTTTCTTTCCATCCCCCTTGCTCACCAACTTTACCCTTCATATAACACATCATGATTGCTTAATTGGACTGCCTGTTCTTTTCTCCCTTCACTGCTTTGTTAGGACTTGAGCATCTTAGGTACATAGCATGAACACTGGGGATACAGCTTGGAAGGAAATACGGTATCCTACGTGGAGCTGACATTCTAGTGGAGACAGATTAAAAAATTAAAAAATTTAATAATCTGTTGGATTGGAGAGAGTGCTGTGGAGAAAAAGTGGGTGAGGAGGGTGGTGGCGGAATAGTGGGCCATGCGGAAAGAGTGTAGTTTTCAAATTGGGAAGTCAGGAGAGGTGTCTAAGGTGATGGTACCTGAGGGAAGTGAGCATGAGGACTATTTGTCTCATCTGTCTGACTCATGTCCTCTGTGGTAACACAATTTGCATAATTTTTTCTATCTTTCACCCCTATTTCCCCATCTTGGCTACTTAGATTGACCCTAAAATGCTAATTAAGCTTTCTTAGACCAAGACACTTCTCAAATTTTGGTTTATATTTGAATAATTTGTCTTTTCCTACTGAAACCTTTGAAGGGACTATTAATTCCTTTTAGAGCCTAGGTTAATGCTTTTGTTAAAAGAAATACCTGGATGAGTTTGTGTTGGTAGCATTTTCAAAATACATGAAATTGATTTACTTTGCTTTTCTCAATAAGATGTATTCAAGAAGTATTTGGTAATGTAGTGATTTTTAATTTTTCCTGTGTTTTAATTATTTTGAAGGATAAAATGGGCAGTTTACTGATTGATTCAAGCAATTTATTTGGAGCCTGTGTTTAAAAGATGGTTTGAAAGGTGAATGTCTGGGGGTTTGGTTTTGTTTTTAAAAAGATTGTATTCTCAAATCTGAAAATACTGAGTGTTTTCACATGAACTTTGGATTGGAAGAGAATATATAGTCTAATTCATACCATTCTTTTTTTTTTTTAATTATTTATTTTGAGTGTATCGTGTTGCTCTTCGGGGACTCAGGGGTGGGGCGCTTTCTCTGGTTGTGGTGATCCGGGGTTACTCTCTAGTTGCCGTGCAAGGGCTTCTCATTGCAGTTATTTCTCTTGTTGTGGCTCCCAGGCTCTAGAGCACAGACTTAGTTGCTCTGTGGCATGTGGAATCTTCCCGGATCGGGATTCAAACCTGTGTCTCCTGCGTTGGCAGGCCGATTCTTCACCACTGAGCCGCCAGGGAAGCCCCCATACTATTTATAATGGCTGATTTTTCTCTCCCAAGATAGTTGTTGTAACACTTAGCGGTGATACTTTCTTGTGAAGTGTTTCTATTTTTTCTTTCTAAAATTTTTGATATAAATTTTAACTTCATCTAACAAGTATTTGAGTGCTCAAATGCATTGCAGATTTCTAAGGGGACAAGGAAGAATGCAGACCTGGTACATGTTTTAGGACCCTCAGTCCTAGGAATGTGCTTATCTCTCACTTTCTTTTTACAGTCTTGTTAAGAGCTCTGCATATTACTCTGACATGTAGATAATTGAGTCACACAGTACCATGACCTGGTTTATACCAGAACATGTCTTTTTACCTTGGATTAAATTTTGCTTAATTAAATCCTTCTCTCTGACATTTTGGGCTCTACCATCAGAAGTTACTGTTGAGATCAGTCTTATAGATAGCAAAGAGAAGGTACGCGATCCTATCTAAAGTTAACCTCGCTAGGGAATTTCCCTGGCAGTCTAGCACTTTAGGGCTTCCCTCATGGCTCAGACAGTAAAGAATCTGCCTGCAATGCAGGAGATCCGGATTCAAACCCTGGGTAAGGAAAATTTCCTAGAGAAGGGAATGGCAACCCACTGCAGTATTCTTGCCTGGAGAATTCCATGGAAAGAGGAGTCTAACAGGCTACAGTCCATGGGGTCGCAAAGAGTTGGACACGGCTAAGAGACTGAGTGCACACAACACAACCAGTGCTCTCACTGCTAGGGCCTGGTTCCATTCCTGGTCAGGGAACTAAATAAATAAAGTAACCTAGCAAGTGGTTACTTTGAATGGGATTGACAAGTTTGAAAGTTTTGATCTTGTTGGGTCTGGATAATGTAAGCCCCAGAAGTACTTTTACTGTATGAATAGTGAAAAGCAGGGAAAGAAGAAACACTGTCTAAAATGATTCTACAGCAGTCTTTCCAATTCCTTTTGACACTGTTGATGAGTTAGTTACCTTCTTGCTCTGTGTTTAGTTTATATACTACTAGGTAGGGACGTGTATGAGATTTGTTTATTTATGCATCTATATGCAATAAATATATGGTTGAGCATCACCTATATACCGGAGACTCTTCTAGGACCCTGCGGATAGAACAGTAAACAAAAGGAAATACAAACAGATAATCCTTGATATTCAACCTGTTCTCAATAAAGATTTTTTAGAAACATTTCCTCTCCCTGCCTCTGTATATTTTGTGTAATTTCTAGTAAACCATAATTATGAACTGACTGTACTATAATGCTAAAAAGACATAACAATGTGTCATCCAGTTTCCCTCTCCTTTTCACTACCCCCTTCCCAAACTCAGGAAGTCTTTCATTTCTCAGCAGCATCTTCCCATTTACATGAGAGATTTTCTTTTCAATTAAACAAAACCATGAAGGACTACACAGTGTGGTTTGAACATGGTTGACTGTATTGATTCTTAGGAGTAAATGAAATATGGTTCATCTTTATTTTCTAGCACTTAATTGTGAGTTATAGTGAGTTATAGCACTTAATTCTTTGGGTTTTTAAAATATTTTTTGAAGTGTTTAGCAAATTGGTAGTTGTCAACGTTAAATAGGTCCAGCACTATCCACATTAAGAGATTTGCCCACTAGTTTCTTATCAGTCAGTAATCACACATTTGACAGAACCAAAGGCCTGTGTTATACATAAACATTTAAAGTCACATAGTGGAAGAAAAGGCTACTGCATAATACAGATGAGGGTTGTTGCATTACTGATGAATACCACTTGTGCAAAGGAACCACACATTTCTTGAAAAGTAGAAGCTGCTTGCTTGCCTGAGTCTTTTTTCCTTTGCTCCAGTGGATGTGGAATATTGCTTTAAGTTTTCTCCTCAGGCCTAGCTGCCAAGAGGGAAATTCATACTCACTTTAACAAGGTGTGAAGCTTATCTTACAGTTGCTAATGCCTCACTGACCTTTTGGAAAGGTCCTTGCTTCTCTTCAAGTTGAGCCATTTTTCTCCCCCAAGAGCTAATTAAGTTTCTTATTTCTGATATGCTCTCCTTGGCAAATGTTTGAAAGGCTAGTATCAAAGCAGCTGTGATCTTCCATCTATCAAAATTTTTAACTTCCTAGAGAAGTTTTCATTCTGGCATTAGGCCTGGCCTTAACACCAGGAATGCCCTGTCGAAAGCTTGCAGCAACAATTTCTATTCATTCTGGTGTTTTTGCCTGCTCTGGTTCATCTTTCAGGACTTTATCCTTCTGTCTCCTGGATTTTTTTCCTGCTCAAACTGCTGTTTCTTTTGTTGGTGCCATGGTGGTGAGAATACCTGCCTAACAAATTGATATTTGTTATTAATTCATTGTTGCCCTCTTTTAAACTTGGAAAATTCATGTTGGATCTTGCCTTAATCATCTTTCTGCTTGTTTGCTGTTCCTGTCAAAGCTCATCTTACGGTGTTCACTAGGTACAAACTTAGTCACTGGCTTCATTATTGCCATAAATCATATCTGACAATATTCAATGTATCAAAAACAGTACTTTCTTTGTTTACTGAATAGATCTTTTAAAGAAAAGATTTCATTGTGGAATATGCAAACATTTTAAGTAGTGTTAAAAGGCAAAGGCAAATCTTACCTCCCAGATTGAATCATGAGATGTGTTTAACATCCTTTTGGGTTGGCAGTTTTCCACAAAAATTTGTTGTTAAAAATTTAACCATTTAGATGCCTCTTTTACTTTTTATTTATCATTGTGTTGGATTCTCTTATTACAGATGCTCAATTATGAAGTACAATGTGGCTCTCTTTTAACTTTTAAATCTGAGAGTTATGGTTGGGTGAGCTAGAGGTTAATTCTTTGCTCATTTTTCTTGGGACAGTGTTCTGTGGCCACTTGTGATGTTTTTGGGCTTAGATAGTCTCTGAAATGTTGTGTTATACTAGATGTCATATGGAGGTTAACCTTTAGAATACATTCCTGATCTCAGAACAGCCTTGCAGTGATGACCTTCAGTAACACCACTAAAAATATGTGGGACATTAGCAGTTTATATACACTAATATTAAAGTCAGTGGTTAAATTACTTTTACTATGCATTTGTGCCACATAGGTATTATCTCATATGAGTATTAACCAAATTAACAAAGTCTGATGATTGCCTTTTAAATTTAGGAATTTATTTTATTTCTTCTGAAAAATATACATAGGAAATGGATGGGATTTAGTTCTCCAAGGTATTTTTTTGAATTTTAAACCAATTACTACATGAAAAATAAATTAGCTCTTAAATTGTTAAGAAATTTATAGTTTTGAGTGTTAAGAGTTAGTGAGAACAAGATATGAGCTTGTCATTTATGTCATTACATTTTGCTACCTTTTGTTTCTAAGGATGATAAGAAAAGATTTTATGTATCATAATAATTTCTTTAGTGCCAGCCACTTTTGTGGTATGAACACATTACAGTTCTAATAAATGTCATTTCTCTTTTAGGTTTTGGCTTGGTTTGAAGAAGGTGAAGAAACAATTACAGCTTTTGTAGAACCCTTTGTAATTTTACTTATATTAATAGCCAATGCAATTGTGGGGGTATGGCAGGTAAGCAATAATTCCTGCAGTGCTTATTTTGGTAATTTACCTAAGATATTTAAACTGTTAGTCTTTCTATTATCTGTTTTTTCTGGTGTGTTGACTAAAAATAGCTGTGGAACTGCTTGTGTTTTTTATTTATTAATTTATTTAATGGCAAAATTTTAGACCTCATGCATATATACTCTGCTATTAAAATTGCTCATGCTCTGTGGTAGCATGGAATCAAGAACAGTGGTTAAAGGAGCTACTTAAGGAAAACCAGAAAATTTGAGAACCAGTATGTCTGTTTATATTTTCTAGTTGCTTCCTATGAAAGACTTCATAAAACCAGTGTCATATTTATTATCCTTGGATTTGTGTGTGTGTGGATTTAGCCGTAAAAGTTATTTGAATCCTAAAAATTTCACGTTCAGAGCATATTCCTGGCTGTTTTCCCTTAATTGTCCCGTGCCCAGGCCTTATTCCCAGAATGGAAGATAATTTTCTTACAGAAACATCATGGGATCACACTTTTGTTGCACGTCTGCATTATTCGTCTCCTGCAAATAGCTAGTTTAAGAATTTTAACTTTTCTAGGACTGTGGGTCTGTTTGATTTTTGTTTTTTATATAGTTTAACAGACTCAGACTAATATTTCACAGTCATCTTTTGAATATTAATCTTTTAGATTTTTGACGGATATAGTCACCTCTTTGAGGACTGAAATAGAGTGCATCTGTCGTTCTTAAAAGTGCAAATATCTACACATACTTAGTCCTGTTGAAATTGTAAACTTATTAGTAAACATGAAGGCCTTTGGGTAATGAGCTCATTTATCATTTAGAAAGATGCCTCCTTAGAAGAAATGTGCCATATTCCTCTTGATTTTTTAAAAAAATTGCTTGTAGTTAAGTAGATATGATACTTCTGTGCATAATTTAGGCAAAAGAAACAATACACCGCATTAGACTGTCCTTAAGTTAATAGTGCATGTTTTTAAATGTACACCATCTACATAGTAGGTGTGAAAGTTGATCAGTTGTGACCGACTCTTTGAGACCCTATACAGTCATGGAATTCACCGGATCATAATACTGGAGTGGGTAGCCGTTCCCTTCTCCAGGAGATCTTCCCAACCCAGGGGTCAAACCCAGGTCTCTCACATTGCAGGCAATTCTTTACTAGCTGAGCCACCAGGGACGCCTAAGAATACTGTAGTGCATAGTCTATCCCTTCTCCAGCGGATCTTCCTGACCCAGGAATCGAATCAGGGTCTCCTGCCTTGCGGGTGGATTCTTTACCAGCTGAGCTACAAGAGTGATTTTATAAGACAGGTACTATTTGACAGATGTGACACTGAAGTTCAGAGGGATTGACTTATCAAAGGCCATATAGGTAGTACATACGTAGAGTATCTGAGATTTATATCCAGGGCCGGACTGGATAGAAGTAAAATAAAATCTTATAGCATTTTTTAAAGGACTTTTATGTATGTTTTAAATTAAAAGAGTAACATTGTTACCTCTTAATCCTACTTACATAATATACAGAAGAGTATGTGCCAGTACTGTAGTGTTGTTGCTTTCTGAAAGTAAGGGGAGTTGTAGTGTAAGGTAGTATTTGGGAGGGGTCGGGCGTGTATTTCTGATTAGTGTCATCAAGGACAGCTGACAAGCAATTGGGGGAGCTATAGAGAAGTGGAGTTTCTGGGTGGAGGCTGGGGAGAATATTCCAG